>NW_024962259.1:4330127-4756965 GCF_019238085.1 Lagopus leucura | reverse complement strand
CCCTCCTCTCTCCGCCGCCGCGCTCGGTCGATCCTTCCCCCCCTTTGTGAAGCGCTCGGAGCGTCCCGGACACCGCTGACTTCGCCATGGCCGACGAGAAGCCCAAGGTGAGGCGGGCGCCTCCCCTCCCCCCTCGGCTTCGTCCTTCGGGCGGCCGCGGGGGGCCCGGGAGCCGCGCCGGGGCCGGGGCCGGGCAGGGCCGCGCCGCCTTTGCGCGCCATTTTCCTGCGCGGAACGGCGCCGGGGAGCGCGGCCGGGGCGGGCGGAGGATCGCCGGGCAGGGCGGGGGGGGAACGCGGGCTGCCCGCCTGCCCGCCCTCCTCGGGGAGAGGCAGCGCCGGAGGCGGTTGCTGCCGTTGCCTTCCTCCTCCTCGCGGGGCCGGACCCGGCCGCTCCGTGCGCTGCCGCCGCAGCATCCCTCGGCCCATCCGGCCCTTCTCGTGCTCCGCCCGCCCCGGGGCTCTGGGCCCTGAGGGAGCGCGCGGCGCTTCGGCTTCCGACAGGAAAATAAAACCGACAGACCCGACCGCGGCGAGAGCTCGCAGCCGGCAAACGGCGCTGCCCGGCTTCTTTTTTTTCTTTTTTCTTTTTTTTTTTTTTTAATCCTTTCTTCCTTTCCTCCTCTTTTTTTTTGTTTTTTGTTTTTTTTTTTTGTTTTTGCTTTCTTTCCTTTTTCTGTTTTTAAACGGACTCTGAGGAATAATGGGGGAGGCGGTGCGGAGCTGTCACATGGCGGCCGCGCTCCGCGCGCTGCGGGACCCCGGGAGGCGGTGGCTGTAAAACCCCGCGGGGCTCCGGTGTGCAGCAGTGGCGTCAGACGGCGCTGCGGGAGCGCCTCCGAAGCGCTTTATGGAGGAGAAAGCTGCTGCTGTTCAGACTTAGTCGCCTTTTCAAAACGCAACCCCTTAAAGTGTGCTAAACTTCTCTTGAGGAGTCTCTTAGCAGAGTTCCAAAAAGTTTGAGATAAAGTGTGAAATGGCCTCCTCAGTGTTTGGGATTACGGTCACACGTGGTTTTACTCCTTTGATTGGTAACTCAGTGCTGTGTGTTAGTGTGTCCTTGATAGACATAACTTTTTTTTTTTTTTTTTTTTTTTTTTTTTTTTTTTAACTCCTGCTATGGTGCTGTTCACTGCCACTTTGCTCATGAACCACTCTCAGGAGTGACAACTCTCATTGCTGTTAGTGTTTGTTGTTACTTATTGCCCAAGTTGCACTGCCCTTTACTTCCCACTTAGCATTTCATGTTGGTAAATAACTTTATTTCCTCATTTTTAATGACCTGTTGCGCTTTGATAAAATGTGAACTTCTCATTTCATAGCTTTTAAGAAAACTTTTTTTTAATTTCCTCAACAGGAAGGAGTGAAGACTGAAAACAATGACCACATTAATCTGAAGGTGGCAGGGCAAGATGGGTCTGTGGTGCAGTTTAAGATTAAGAGGCATACACCACTTAGTAAACTAATGAAAGCCTATTGTGAACGACAGGTATGGATCTTGCCTCAACACACCAGAGGGTTTTCTTGGGGAGAGGGCATCTCCTAAGGGCTGGATGAAAGCGGTGAAGTCTTAAACTGTGTAAATATACAGAATGATAGAAGCTTAACAGGAGCTAATTGTGTGGTGAGGGTGTATTGTTCTTAGGATCTGTTCTAGAAAGGACTGAGAGTGGTGACAGGAAATGGGTTAAACGAAGGTGGGTTATCTTTGTGAAATCTGGATTATCTTTGTGAAATCTGGATCGTAGGTGGGGGCCGTTGCTCTGTGTCTCAAAATTGGTAGAGTGCAAAGGGTGAGTTAGGAACCTGCAGAAAGAACTTAGGGGAGAGTTGGGTGATCAGCATGTGTTATAACACTGACTTAACTACTGGATTGCTCATAGAATTCTGATTTCTTAGCTTAATGCTTCCTTGTTAAAATGACAGAATGTCAATTAGCGTCTCAAGGTCTAAAAGTGTTTAACATCTACCTTAGGAAGGAGCATAATGATGAGGCTTGTTTTTTCCTGATGCCATCTAGTTGTCAATCTGAAAGTCAGACTTTGTTCATACTGCTAATTAGGCATACTCAGTATTAAAATTCTTAAGCAGTGATTCAGGTTTGATTTTACAGAGGTAGAAGCTGTATATAACAGAATTTAGCAACTTTCAATAATGAAAAGACATATTGCATGTAGTAGATGAAAATGGCAGTGACTGAGCCATGAATTATATGTTTAAAAGATCAAGACTATTTAAGACCACTTTCCCCCTCTTGAAATAATTATTGAAATATACTCTTGGTGAGATTAATATCCACAAAGGTACAGCTTTTTAGTATTTTTTTCAGCTAGCATTTATTAAGCTCAGAAGTCCTCGAGAACCTGCAAAAAAACCCAAAGGTTTCTAAATAGGCAAGTGTGTATTTTAGGAAAGGCAAAGTCTGAGAACACAGCTCTGCAGAACCGGTTGCTGTCCTGACACGTAGCCACTTCTTTTCCTAAATAAGATGATGTTTTGAGTGAATGTTGCAGAATCTTAGACGCACTAGAAGAATGTATTCACTGTGATCTATGAAGTCTTAACAGAAATTTTGCTCATAATATTCTTTAACAAATTTTTCCTTAAAACTTCCCAAAAGTCATCATTAGGCTGTTTCGTTCTGTATTACATGTGTTATTGCATGGCTAAACTGGGGCTCCTTTTCTGAGGGGTGCCAAAGCAGAGCCATGCAATGCACTGCACTGACTTCAGAGCCCTGTGGGTTTCCTGTATGTTTAGGGAGAGGGGACACAGAAACTTCTCCGCTGGTTTAAGCAGGAATGAGTAGTAATCTTTTGTGGGTTGGAACAGGCCAGCAAAATGACTGGTGTGTGTGGTAGAGATGCTGGTTCAAAACGCTCTGTAATAATTCTGGTATTCAGAATATTAACTTCTTTGGAAAGTTCATTTCACCTGTATATGGAGAAACTTTGTTCTATTGGCTTCTTGTTCAAGGTCAAAAAGTTGCCATTGGTCGTCCTATGCTACTATCCTATGCTAATAGGCAGCTGTTGCTTTCCTGGGAAAATGTTTTAGGATACCTTTGCTTTTGGGAAAGAGCGAAAAAGCTGTTCTTAGTGTTACTGTTCAACACTTGTTATTCAAAGTGCTGTATCTACTTTTTTTTTTTTTTTTTTCCCAGTGAATTATTATTACAAAGCATTATAAAAATCTTAGCCTTTGGGGTGACAACTTTATGCGAGAAATTACTGTAACTTTCAGTCAGAGGGTGGACACTGCTGCTTCTCTTAGTAATTGGACACAATACAGTGTTTAATGCAAAACAGATTGCAAGGACTTGTAATGAAATGCTTTGAAATGAGTGCATGAGGGGAGTATGAAAACTGCTTTATGCATCATGAATGATGGCTTTTAGTGACTGTACCACAATTCTAGTAACAAGTTAAAGAGAAAAGTAGTGAGTGGTTTCTACAAAACATAGCTCCTTTTGTGTTGCTTCTCTTTGCCCAGGGGTTGTCGATGAGGCAAATCAGATTCCGGTTCGATGGACAGCCAATTAATGAAACAGACACACCTGCACAGGTAAACAGAAAGCAAAACTAAAGGGCTGTATTTGAAAGTTGCTGCAGAAGTTGTTGCTGATGTTCCGATAGACCTACTTTAGAACTGTTGGAAATCAAATCTGAGACTCCTTGTGTGCTTTGCATAGCAAGCCTGTATCATTGTAGCAATAGAGGTGAAGTACCATGTTAGTAGGTGGTGAATCTTGCAAGACTGCCAGGTTATTGAGTCACAGCTCTGAAATAAGAACCAGTAAGGTAAGAAGTGAGTTTTTCCTGAAGCGGTAACTTCATTTTTTTCATAAAGGTTTTTTATAACGGGTGTTATCAGAGACCCTGCCTGTAAACTTGCATTTTGTAACACAAAAGTCATTTTTTTGCTATTTGTAATTTGAAGCTGTGTTTCAATGGCATAAAATTAACGAATATCATGGAGTTCAGGTAGTCTATAATGTGGTTAAAGCAAAGGCCATTCCAACACCCAGGTGGTTCACTGTCACTTAACTGTTTTTCTGTATTGCTCCACGTAGCTGCATTTAAATAGAATTTTACAGTTTTATATGATTTTTAGAATTACTCATTACAAAATAAGAGACTTATTTTTAGAAGGTTTATGGCAGATTCTCCTGAGAATGTGCTTCTTACAACCACAATCTATGGAACTTTCAAACTTCAAATGCTGAGAATTGAAGCAACACGGTGCCTTTCTCTCCATCCATGTTATCCTGAAGCTGAGGATCAGTCTCTTTATACCTGCACTGAATGCCATAGACCAGTTTGATTTCTTGGAGCAGAAATTGAGGCTGTTTGAAAAAGGTGCTATAACTTACAAGTTGTATTTCTAGTCTTGGTGCAGGTTTTGTCAGTAGGTAACGCATCCAGGAACAGCAACCACAGACCTTACAGGGCGAGCAAGAATCGCAGTGATGCAGTGTTGCTGCTTCTCACGGGCAGAGTGTTGCGTTGTTGACCATATAAAATGTTTTATTTGTTCGCAGTTACTGACTGTCTGTTCTACTGCCTGGTTGGCCTAGGGGCTTTAATCGTAGTATGCTTTCTTTAGTGCTGTAGCCGAAGCCATTTGCACATTTGAACAACAGCAACAAAATGGAATTGTGGCAGTGTTCTAAGGTAAATGGAGGAATTAAACAGGAGAAAGAAGATGCAGTGGCAAAGCAGGCAATAAAATGAAAGTATTAGAAACATTGATCTTTTCCATAGGAATTCCACAGTGCGCCCTGAAGTTATGTACAAGCATTAATTGCAGGACAAGTTACCCACTGGCATTTATTTCCACATCGTTTCTTTGCTTTTGAATCATGGTGACGTAGGTTAAATGCACAAAGTGATGATGATGATGGAGGGGAGTGGGGCTGGGCTGGATAAGTTGCGTAACAAACATGAAGAAAGGAAATGTGAAAACAACCCAGCTTATAGTAGTTGAAAGCTTTTTTTCTCTTTTCTGCTATAGTTGGAAATGGAGGATGAAGATACAATTGATGTGTTCCAGCAACAAACAGGAGGAGTTTACTAAAAAACAAACAAACAAAAAACAAACCACAAAAAAAGAACCTGCTACTTTCCTCTCCAGAACTGTGCTCCCACAGGCAACACGTTCACAATTAGAAAAATAAGACTTGGTTCAGCCACATCCTGACTACTGCAGTATAGTTTTCTCTCTTCTCTCTCTTGATTTTTTTTTTTTCCTATTCCTTCTATTGTACATAAAGTAACTGGTGTATGTGCACAGACAAAACGCATTTTTTTTTTTTTAACTAAATGGCCAATGGTATGTTTTGATCAACATTTAATGGAGATGGGGTGGGAAAACAAACTGGTTCTGTGAAAATGCCCCTTTCTCCATTAGTGGCATGCTCCTTCTACTTTTATCTTTATATTCCAGTAAGTTATTTTGCTCTCCTTGTTTAAAAACAAAAACCTTACATACTTTGTTTGATTGGATAATTTCAATGTTTTTCTTTTATCATTGTAAAACCAAGGACAATTTTATAACTTTTTTGTACGTAGCTGTTACATTGTAGAGCAATCTGTCTAAGTAGGGGTAAATTACTCTTAAAAAAAAAAAAATCCTAGGTAGTTCTCCCTTCTAGTAAAGCGTCTTGTTGTTTAAATAAACTTCTTGTTTAAAATAACCAGTTTTCTTTTTTTTTTCCTCCCCTGTGGAATAATAGTACTCAGAACTTGTAGCTATTTCTCTGCAGCACTTTATGTTTTTCATTTCTTAATTTTCTGTGTGGTAAGCAAATAAACATACTCCCCAGTTGCAGTGGGAAGACTGTTGGAAAATGAAAGGCTTCCCTGAGAGCTCTCAGCCAGCCAACCAGCAATGGAACTGGAAATAGAAGTCTGCTTTCTCTTATTTTGATTCGTGTGTATGTTCTGCTAAGCCAAAAATGTTTGATTAGGCAAACTGCATTATACTGGACCTACTTGCCTATGGTTTTGGGTTGGGTTCTTTTTGTCAGTCTTTCTTAGAAGCACCAATGTTGTTACAAAAGCATATTTAATACTTTGTGTTTGAATGCCTTTTGATGTAAACGTTAAGTTATAAAGAGACATTCATTTTGTTAAACATTCAGTTTGCCATGGTATCAAATGGGAGATGCTTGGAAATGTAAAGCAAAAATAAAAAAATGAGTTTTCTTTTTGGGTGTATTCAGCTATGATGATGAGGATTCCAAGTTTTGGTTTACCATTGCAGTGTTCCCGCCTGAAGGGGAGGAAAGGCTGTGTCTCCTCGGCACGCTGGGAGAGCAACAATGATGCTTTTCATTATTTTTTTCCACAGGGCTGTGGTTCTTCAGTTTTCCTGGGGGAGATGAGAGGTTGCAGTGAAACCTGTGAATGTGAAAGATTATAGAACTGTCTGCTCAGCAGACCCAATGCATTCCCTAATGTCCTAGGAATGTTCAAGTATTTCTGGTAGTTGCGAGTAGTTAATGCCCTTTTAGGTACTGTTAGCAGAGCTTACCTTGTGGTGATAGTTTTTGTAACAGTCAGTTCAAGAAGCAATTGATATGTGCTTGGCCTGAGTCTGCTGGATCAGGACATCCTTTGATTTTGTGCCAAAGTGATGGACTCATGCATTTAGTGCATGGACAATTATTTGTTCAATTTACATCATGATTTTAAGTTATTTAATGTTAAATTAATTGCATGTAAAGTAGACTTAGAAAGATGGTATTTGGTTTTTTGTTTGTTTTTGACTGTGTAGCTGAAGGATTTCACTTCTGTGCCATTGTTGTAACTTTTAGACAAATCTCATGCTAACTGGATAATTTCTTATTCTGGCATGTATCTCGTAGACTTCTGTGGCACATTGCAAGGTCAAAATTGCTATTTTGTGAACGAATGTTTTCATAGATAGAGTTATGAAGGCCTGGAGGAAAAAAAAAAAAAAAAAAAGCAGGGTGGATATGTTTCAATGCCTTCCATAGGTTAGACATAGAATATATTCCTCTCAGACTTTGGAATCTCTGGCTTCCAACCTGGCTAGACAACTGATAGCACCGTATAGAATTCTTTCAATTGGATGTCATGCCAGGACTTCTCCCAGGTGAAAGTTGTCTTTATTTTGTTTGGCCAAAAAAAGATGTTTGGACTTGTTCTAGTTTCTGAAGAAAGGGTGAGGTCTCCTTAAGTACAGCTTTTTTTTTTTCTTTTTTTTTAGCCTGAGTTAAGACTGTGGAGCTCAATACTCCCTGCCGTATCTTGTCTAATATCTTTCTTTCCTGAGGCAACAAAAGTCAAGTGACAGCTGTGGAGCAGTATGCTTTCAAAAACAGTGTCTTAATTTCATTAATTCATACAGTGGTACTTCATCTGTCATTAACTTAGGAGCAGGGCTCTTGTAATATGTTCTGTTGATAAAGCGAGGCCATCTAGAAATGAATTGTGTCTAGCTATAACCAAAATTCTCCTGTACAAAAGTATAAGAAAAACTTTCTTCTGTGGCATTCAATTGATGTGGCAGCCGTGGAAATACTCCATCATAAATTGAATTTTCCTTTAGCATTTGACATCACGCTCCTAAAAGAAATGAGGAGGCACTGATCACTTAAATCTATCAGTTCCTAACACTGTTTTGCTATTCATCTGAGATGGCTCCTGACATTTCTAGAATAGTTCCTTGAACAGTACAGCGTGAGGTGTATGTAAGGTGATGAATGCTGACTTTTTCCCCCTCAACTAGTTTTTTAGAATTCTTTTGTGGTTATGCAAATACTTGCCTTGTGACAGAACTTCTTCCTTGTTAGCACTACCCCTGTGTTGCTTAGAGGATTCACCTGTGAGTTGCTGTTTGCTGGGACTTCGGTGATTTTCCTGTGACTTCATCTTCTGTAAAAAGGTATAGCTAAGTTCAGCAGTTCAGAAGTAGTATGAAGTCACAGGGCTGTAAACCATCCATTCAGACCGCATTATTGGGAGATTTTCAGGTTTTTGATCTGGCTTAATTTCTGATAGATCTTGTGTTTGCTGTAGTAGCCCAAGGAACTGCCAGAAGTGCACATATCAGAAGATAAAGGAAAATTGGCAAAGAGGTCTTGTCACGCTGGTTGACAGGTAAGTTTTTAATGTTTACTAAAAAGCTGGGATCTTTCAAAAGCTCAAGCCAATTAAATCATTACTCACGATTTTCAAATTGGCTTTGAGTGAAACCCCTACTCAGTTAACATCTGAAAATCTGCACCCTAGAAGTACAAGGCATTTCTGAAATGGCATGTGCTGAACTGTTAAGTGTGTAAGGAAAAACTCCAGGTGATAACAAGACAGATTCTTATACTGGCATATGGTGATGTCGATAAAAAGAAAAAAAATCCCTGCAATCCTATTAAAATAATTGCTGCTGCAAGGTAATTAACAGTGGTATCAAAACAGATACATCTCTGCAAAGGTTACGGTCAAATACAGGTCATTTTCTCAGAGCAATATTTCTTTCCTGGTACCTTTACTTGGTTACTTCTGAATCTGACAGTGTAATCCAAGTGCTGTCACTTTGTCTGCTGGATACTGATTCTGTTGCGACCCTACTGCAATATTAATGAAAAAGCATAATGTGGCTGGCTCAAAGACATAATGCTTTCTATGCTTTAGCCAGTTGGAAACAATTCAATTTCTAAAGAATAGCAATATATTTTCAAATCTGAAAACAAACAAGCAAAATGCTTCCTTGATCTTTATCTATTAAATTGAAAATGAAAATTAAATTGGAGGGTTTTTAATAGTTTAGATAGTAGCCTCCTCCTTGTGTGCTTTTTATCAGCTTATGTAATACACTGTTCTGTATTATAAAAAAAAAGGTCTAGAAACATTTAAGTAACTTGAATTATTTTTAATTCTAGTACACCTGTGACCTAATGTACTTCAATCTTTGGATTACTGATGTTGTTCTGGCTGTTAGCTTGTTGCCAAACTGTGTTCTGTTACTACAGCATTTTTCCCTGGTAGTGAAGACGTAGCATGATAGACTGGAGTTTGTTCCCTGTCCTTAGTTTTGGTTGGCCTTCAAGATAATTCATTTCAGACATTTCCCATTTTTTCACTTGTGGCATGGGATTAATTGCTTTAACACTCTTGAAAAATACAGCATCTGCTTAGAAGGATAAGCTTGAACCTAACCTGTGTGATACCTGCCTTCCATGAACAGACACTTCAGATGCAAGGCTTGGCCTGCTCAATCCATCTGGAGCAGAAATGGTTAGCTGAAATTTAGTTTGAGTTGTGAGTGAATGGATGGGAGAAGACAAGATTGAGTCAAAACCTCTTTTTGGTACTATGTGCTTGGGGATAGGGGGGAATGTCTTCTGTGACTGTCGTAAGTATCTGAGACTGGCATGAAAAGCCCTTGGTCTTGGAAGGATCATCAAGTTGAGGCTTTTCACAAACCAGCAGTATCTCTCCTTGCCTAGCCTTGATGTACATTTTCTGGAGCCTCGTTCAGAGTTCCAGATGTTTTTTACATTCATTGCAGGATGAGTTTCAGCAACTGATGGAATTGTTTGGTTAAAGCAGGAGAATCGCTGGTCAAATCTCATGACCCTGGAGACGAGTGTAAGTCCAGTTTCTGTGACAATCTTTGTAACTCTCTTGATCTTGTTATTAGTAAACAATTGGCAAAGCAGCTTTTATTTAAAGCCTAACCTGCATGCAGGGCTGTCTCAGCACCTCAGAGATCGGTGGAGTCACTTGGAAATACTGAAGTTTTAGAATCTTAAAGCTGTATTTTGAAACTAGCTTTGTCAGAGTAAATGAGTTTCTCCACATTTAAAATAAATAAGAGTATTAATAATAAAATTTATTTCTAAGGGCCATAGGAGTGTTCAGACTTAAGATTCAGATCCTGTGGGTTTGAATAAAAGGCTTTTCAGTGACAAAATATTTCTGAAAGTTCCCAAGAGAGCAGATGCTTCGTGTAGATTAAAATTTGCCTTTAATGTAACTTCAGGAAGGCATGATGGGACAGTATTCCCTGGGGACTTCAATAGCGATGGTATTTGTTTTGTTTTTAACAGGAGTTTCTTATAGATCTTAGCTTTAAAGAGTAAAGTAACACGGTCCTGTTTTTGTAGTTGTAGCAGTTCAACTCCTTCCTGAGTAGGCTGATTAAGGCTGATTATTCAATTGATTTCATGTTATACGTGGAGTGAAGCAACACAACCAGAAGTTGCGGTTTCCTGACCAAAAATGAGTATTTTTAAGATTTTAAATCCAAAGTGTTTGGAGGGTATTAAAGGCTGTTGTTAGTGCAGATTGGGAGCGACGTCCGGAGCAGACACGGGTGTTCTTTCCCTCTTCCTTAAGCACGTACCATTGAAGTACGAATGAAAGGCACGTTTCCCCGGGCGGTCCCTGTGCGTCCGTTTTGGAGCGAAGCGATCGGCGAGGCCTGCAGCTGTGCGGCCTGGAGATTCCGCGTCAGACTGAGGCGGAGCTGCGGTTCCGTGCAGCCGCAGGGCTGGGCGCCCCGCTGCTGAGGGGGGACGCTCTACTCAGCGGACGGCGTCGTGCGCCGCGCCAGCCCGCCTTTCGCAGGCGGCGGCCACGGCCTCGCCGGACGCCCCGGCACTGCGATGGCCGCTACGGCTATTGTTCGAACGTAGATTGGTGCACTCCGAGGAGCTCTGCGGCTACTGCAGGCCAGGTTCCCTCCCAGCGTGGGCACGGGCGTGAGGGATCCTTTGCAGGGGTGGCCAAACGGGTGGTGGGACGGGCGCACATGGCCCGCGGCCCCTGAAGTGAGGAGCGGCCTACAGAGGGAAGCGGCGCGGTGACTTTTGTGTCGTCTCACGTGCGGAGAAGCCAATCCCGGTGCACCTTAAGTGAGCGGCGCGTCCTTCCGCCAATCGCTAACGAAAGCCCTCATCGTGCAGGTGCGGTCGGTTGCTGTGGAGCCGACGTATTGCTCGACCAATGAGATTTAGGGGATGAGGCGGGACGCCTCAGAATAGACGGCGAGGCGGGCCGAAGGGTAGAGTGGCAAGGCGTTGTCTAATAGAAACTCGGCGTTGTGTTTGAACCGTCCACTGAGAGGACAGCTAGGGGGGCGGGCCTTACGCGCTGCATAAAAGCTGCGGCAGGGGCGGGCGGGGGCTGCGTTTGTCACCGGCAGCGGTGAGGGTACGGCGAGGGGGGAGGGAGCTCCGTTCCCAGTACCGTCACTTTTCACCAGCGCCTTAACGGAGCCCTTCCCCCGTCTTCTCCATCCTTGCCGCAATGACCACCACAACCATCTTCTCGGGCATGGACCCCAGCGGCAGGAACAGCTCCAGGTCCGGAGGGGAAGAAGGGGCTCCGAGGCCTTCGGGATCGTTAGGGCGGCGCGTGGCGGGGCTGCGGTTCCCCGTCAGCTCAGGCTCTGCAGGCGGCGGGAGGGAGCAGCGGACGGACCCCGGGGCGACGCCGGCCGGGGAGGCATGAGCAGCGGCTGGGTCGGGGCTGGGAACACGCCGGGCCGAGCAGGAGGCGGGGGCGGGCCGCACCCAGCGAAGGCACAGCCGGCCGTTTCGGGGCTCGGCAGGGAGGGGAAGGAACCGAGCCATGCGATGGCTGTGGGTGGGGGGCGAGCCGCGAGGGTGGGAGCTCGCAGGACTCGCCCTGGGCAGCCGCCCGCCTCAGCCGCTTCCTAACAAAGAAGGCAGGCGAATCCTTCGGCCCGGCGCAGCCGCGCAGCCGGAGCGCCCCGGGGATCGCCGCTCCGCTCCCCTTCCTCGATGCCTGCCGTCGTCCCCCCTGCCCGCACCGCGCCGAGCGGATCCGGCGTTTGGGTGGGGCCGAGGCGGCTCTATTGTCTGCTCCGCCGCCCTCCTCGCCCCCCGCCCTACCTGCGCACCAAGCTTTCTCCCCTCGCGCGGGTGACCGCCGCCCGCTCCGCGGTGCCCTCACCGCCATGCGGCGGTGTCCGTTTCGTTAATCTCATTGTGTACGACCGCTTTAACGGGCTCATACCCGGCTCGCAGCGAGCATGCTCGAGGGGAGGGGGAGGGAGTGGGGGTGACGCCTTTCCTCGGCTCCGCACCCCCGGGCCTCGAGGCGTCAGGAAGCGCGGGACTCGGCGGGCCCGGACGGAGCTGGAGCCGGACCTGGAGCTCGCGCGGAGCGGCTCTTGGAACAAAGGGAACTTCGGGAAGGTGCCTGGAAGGGTCGCGGTCAGCGCCGCGCTTTGGCGGCCGTCTTCTCAATATGGCTTTGGCTTGGCGGAACAGTAACTAACAAAAAACACTTGAAAAGCCCTTCCTAAATATGGGCGGATTCTCAGTGCAGCACTGCGGGTGCCAGGTGTGATGTTAAGAACAGTGCTTTGCTGAGGCACGCTCAAATACCTCAGGACTGGGAGAATCTTCTAATGAACCTTCGTCTAGCATTGGCAGAAATGATCACTTAATGGTTTAAGTAATTGCTCTTTTGCTTCAGTTACTTTTTCTGTTAATCTCATTAAGTCTTTGCAAACTGTTACACTGTTAAGAGCAGTGGTTTCGCTGCTGTAGTAGAAGAAAGATGATGTAATGGTAAGTGCAACAGATGTGGCATAAAAAAAAGCAGGCACTTCTTCTGTTTAAGGAAAAAAAAATGGCACTGGCAATTCAGGATCATTGTATCATCTCCATTCAGAAGGGAGAAGAAGAAAATTTTAGGAGTGTTCTTGGATTTCTTAAAACGCATGACCCAGTTGGCTGGGGTCTTCCCGTTGATTATGTATTTGGAGATGGATTTTGTAATGAAAATCAGGTTAGCAACAGTAAATACCCATTTCAGACATTTTCATTATTTTCTTACCGTGGTCTTGAAGTCCCATAGACTGGGAAAGTGTTTCTGAGTTACATCTCCAGCGCAGTAGGCACCAAGCCTCAAAAAATCCAAGTGCTGTTTGCAGTGGTGCTGGCGCTGCAAATTCTGACATCGTCTTTGTGTGGAATTCACAGCTTTGTTGTATTCACCATAGAAAACACAGCTTGTTACATTCTGACTTTTTATAGTTCTAGTGTTTTATTAAACTGTTAGAAGAGGGAACGTGTCCCTTCCCTACCTACATCGGCTTCATTTGGGAGCACTGGGTGCATTGGAAACACCATTCTGTTGGTGTACTGAAATGTTTTTAACATCAGCCCGGTAGCCTGCCCCAAATTAATTTTTCTGATTGGAGAAATCTAGACAGAGGCTGCAGTCCAGTCGTCAGTATTGCAAGCAGCACTACGGCTCATGCCAAAGTTTACTCTTTGCTGTACCACCAATGTGAAGATTAATTGCCTTCACAGGGTTCTTTAAAAAGAAACTTAGTTTTGATAAGTGACACCAAAGAGAAGAGCAGTGGAGATAAAATGCCTGGATTGAATTCTGGGAAACCATTTAGTTTTATAGTTTGAGTTACGCAGTCAAGACATAACAGTGAGCGTTGGTTATTAAACGCTGTAATACAGACACCTCATGTTTACATTTGGCAGTGCTCAGCCCATGCAGCTACCTGCTACAAGAGCCAGCAGTGCTCTCTTAGCATAGTGGGCTTTCTGTGTATGTTGGGAGTGCTGCTTAGTAATGCAGGCTGTAAGGCTGAATCTCTCTGCAGAGTGCTGCGTCCTCCTGGCGGTGGTTCCAACTTTTCCTTGGGTTTTGATGAACCAAAAGAACAGCCCACACGAAAGAACAAAATGGCATCCAGCATCTTTGGAACTCCTGAAGAAAATCCACCTTCCTGGGCTAAATCGTCGGGTAAGAACACTGCTTTCTTTGCAGGTTTGCTGACATGCATTAATCCATTTTTGGGATTGGCCTGAAGCTGCTGCTGTCTGTGGTTGGAAACTGAAGTTCATTTCTTGCTTTGTAGATCAGGGCTAGAAATTAGCATTACTGACGTGGGATTTATTATTATTATTATTTATTTAATATGTAAACATCGGACCTAGGTGTTGTTGCAAGCAGGTAGCTAAGAGAGAGTGTATTTTTGGATGTAATTTCTCCAGATTAATTATGTTAGAGTAGGGCAAACTTGTGACTTAGTATATGGGATAGTACTTATTGTTCTTGATCAATCAGAGAAAGCTTTGCTTTGTGTTGTACCTGCAGCTGGGATTAAATTTCCATTTCTGTAGATCATTTCCTAAACAGATGGCCCTGGGACCGTGCTATCCATCTAAGCGATGCCCTCAGCTGCACAAAATGCTCTTGTAATTTGTGAGTCATTATGTAAAGAACCAGGACAAACTTTGAATGGTAAAGCTTTAATTCAAAAAAGAAGTAGAGGGAGGAGGAAAAGAAAATAAAACATGCCACATCACTTTTTCATCTACTTTCCTGGTAAGTTTATCTTGCAGCCTAATTAGAATCAATCTCTGCTGCTAGGGACAAAGCCAGGTGAAATCAGAGAAGACACTGAACCATCTGGAGCACAGAGAAACTCAACTGATGCTAACTGTGGAGACGTAGATCCAAAGGTCAGTATGCTTCCTGTAAAGAGCGTGCTAATAGGCTACATTGCTCTCTGGCTGCTTTGTCAGTGACATATGCACAGTTGAAAGCCCTGTAGAGTTTGAAACCTTGTTCTTAAATCTGTTCTTACTGTGCAGGTTCCCTTTTCCACGTGATAGTTCTTGCATGTTGTAGAAGGGTTGGATTCTTCTAAATGTGTATTTTCTAGACTCTTAACTTTTCTTTCTTCCTGATGGGACAGCAGTGAAGTGGTGTGAGATCTTGCTTCAGCCTTAAGCATGCAGTTGTGTTTTAACACAAAGGTTAGCTACAGTGAACTCTGAGTTTATTGACTTACGTGGGATTTGGTCTCATACCCAGCACCATGCTTCCCAGTGGCAGGAATGCTTGTTACATTTGTGTTGATGCCTTTAGTAATGCCATCAGATGTGTTTCTTTCCATGTGAGCTGTTTACTTGATAGCGATATGGAGCATGATTCGTAGTGTTACCCTACCCTGGCTTTTGCATTATGTACGAATACAGTTAATGGGGAAAACAGGATGAGAAGGCTCACACTCGCATAAATAAATTCTGTAGGTGGACAAGAAATGTCTCAAGTTTTAGGTTTCCAGAACAGAACTAGATAGGTAAATTTTTGGCAGATATCTTTTCCCTCGTGAGTTGTAAATGACAGGTTTTATTTTGATAGCAGGCATCAATCATCAGTTTAACCCATTTCTGTTGTTAGAAGTGTATTTGAGCCTCAGAATTGTTTGTTAGATAAAACGTCTTGTTCCAAGTTAACAAAAGTGAGATATATAAATTTGTAACTGCTGCCACAGAACACAAAAATAAATGATTTAGTCTTAATTCTATTTTCTGTTTTATTTATTTAAATAAATGTGTTACCATTCTCAGCTTTGCAATCATGATTCTCATAATAGAAAATATTTTAATGTTGTGCAGTGATTAAAACTACAGACAGAAGCTAGAGCTTCTGAGGGGGATTTTTGTGTACTAATATCCTGACAACTGAAAGTTCACTTTGTAATTATCAACTTTCATAGATTGAATGTTGCTAAAACCTTATGCTATTGTGGAACCCTTGCTGCTGCTAGAGGACTTGCTGTATCTTTGTGTCAAGTTACATTCTGAAGAGGTTGATCATGAAGAGAATGTTTAGCTGTTTATGTAATGAAAGAAATTTTATCATTGTCAGAAACTGGTATCTCAAAAGCTAAATACACCAGATGGAATGAATGTTCTTGGCTTTACTAGCAATTACACGTTAGGTGTTGGAAAGAGTCACTTAGGAAAAAAGAGGAGACACTGATGGCTAATGGCTTAATTTATTGTCATTGCTGCTTGACAGTTCCAGTGTTCTGGTTTCTGTCAGTTCTGCCTAATGAGGGGTGCTGTACACAGTAGTGCTCACGGCCACCCGCATCTTTCACAGTGGGGGCATCGCATGTACACTGATGTTACACGTCATTGGGATTACTTCAACTGTATCTTTTTTTAAACTTCTGGAGTTGTGTTACATAACTGACCAGTTGATGAAGTAAGATTGTTCACTGTAGGAATTGGTGCTTACAAATCCATCGTTTTAAATCTCTTGAAACATGCATCTAGAACCATTTGCTCTACTCTGCTATCTGCCTGTAAGAGTGGTGTCAGTCCAGAAGTGCTTCAGTGGGTCTGTCAGAATGTTGCTTGGCAGAGCAGTGTGTCCAGCTGCAATGGCTTGATCAGTCACAGTGTGAGTGCCCTCTCAATGGAAGCCAGGTAAAACTACATTTTGAACTATAAGTTATAATGTGTTCCTCTCTTTTCTAGGGAGGAGATGGCGGTGGTGAAACATTTGGTGAGTAACTCCTTCAGGCTTGTAAAAACATTTTCTCAAAATAGAAGAAGATGGGAGAAAAAAAAAATCTCAAGAGAGCTTGGTTTGCCGTTAGAACCCATCAGATCATGAAATTACCTAAGTGCTTCATCAGAAATTGCTGGTGGTGATACAGAATGTAATAGCAGAATGCCTCTGTTAGACATCACGTTAAAAACGAGAGCAGTCCTGTTCATTTATTTTGCCAGCAGCAGCATCTGGTATCAAGATCTAAATTTGTAAGGCAAGGTGGATACCATCCAAAGACTTGTGTGATTGATAGATTGTACTACATTGTAGTAGCTTGTAATTAAATAGTACAGTCAATTCCAGAGATTTCAGGTTTTGCTTTTACCTTTGTCTTATTGTCTTCCCACACAGCAAACGCTCAATTCACAGAAATAATCAAGAACAGCTATTGCATCTGAAAGCATCCTCATTTATTAGATTTCAAGTTCCTGATGCTTTTTAAATGCTGATTTTTTGTAAGGAAGTAAGTAATCACAATGCAGATTTCACCTGGCAGAATGTATGTTTATCCTGAGGGCTTTTTATGTAGCTCTGGCGCTGGAAATCTCTCCTTACCAAGATTTTCGTTGAGAATAGCTGACTTCCTGATGTGAGGAATATGTCTGTTCACCAAGTACCTCTAAGTGTTACTTCTAACACCTTAGAATTGTGGAAGATCTTTAAAGATCTCCATATCCTGAACCGACTTCTGCTGGGAAGGTGAAAAGTTTTCCAGAGTGCCTGCTAACTACCTCTGAGTGTTGTATTTCTGGCCAAAAAGCTCTTTGGAGCATCTTGCTCCTGTAGCAGACTGTGATGCAGCATGCTGCTTCTAGTAGAACTGTGCAGGCTTGCTCAGTATTTCTTTCTCAAGACTGTCTACTCTTAATTGGCATCCTAGTGTGCGCACTTAGAGTTCATGCCTCAGGCAGGAGAATGTGGTTTTGATACTTTGAGTCTGCAGGCTCTGCTCTTCTCCTGGTACTTGTTAAAAGCAGCTCACCGTGGTGTCAGGAGGAGTGGTGAGGCGAGAACACATGAGATTGGAGGCAGCAGAAACAGGACTGCTTGAGTTAGCAACAGCTGTCCGAAACAGAGTGAGAAAATGATATGCTGGCTCTTGGAAGTTGCCATTCTCACAGGTTGAGTGTTTGTGGGCCTTTGGAGTGGTTCCAGAAGGTGACAGGAAAATGTTCTTAGCAAGTGCTGAGTAAATGTATGCTGGAAAGGGGTTTTCCGAACAAGTAAAGTAACAACTTGGCATTCCCAACTGAAGTTTACTGCTGTTGTGGCTATGGCAAAAATTAAATTTTTGAAGACAGTCCTGGCAAAATAAAAATGTCAGCACGTGTTTGGCTGTTAAACTTCTGTTGATGGTACTTCGAAAGGAGTAGAAAGCTAGTGCTCACTGGAAGTGGTGTATATGACAAGTACC
Organism: Lagopus leucura; assembly: GCF_019238085.1. NCBI lineage: Eukaryota > Metazoa > Chordata > Aves > Galliformes > Phasianidae > Lagopus > Lagopus leucura. Next base: position 4,739,176 of record NW_024962259.1, on the reverse strand, counting down.
TGAGAATCTTGATGTGCTGTTAAATTAATCTCGTCCTTGTTGGCTTTGGGTATTTTACCTTAATGTGGAGTACAGAGTCCTGTTGAGCTAGCCGTGTCACTTCATCGCTTCATACTCCTGCTGTGCGAGATATCAGACATGAGCTGGTGAGCGTCCACTTATCGTGCATGTGATTTTTGCACTTGACATTATATGGCTGTCTCCTGGGCTTTCAAGGGAACGAATATGCTTCCAAAAAAAGCTATTTGCTTACAAACTCACAGCATAACTATAGTTTTAATAAGCTTCCATCATTAAAAGATGTTTCCTCTTCTGGTTTTGGAAATGATTTTCTGTATGTAACTGATTATAAAAACTTAAGGTAAGTGTCCAGAGGGATATGTACTTTCTATTAGTCATGTCTGTCTAGGAGAAGAGAACTTGTGCCTTTTGCAGAAATGTTTTTGCTTCTTGTTTGAACGCTGTAGTTCCTTTTGCACATCAAAAGTTCCAGTAGTTTGCAGTGTACTTGGCAGCAAACTAACTTGGAGATTATACCCTTTCTGATAAGGAAAGAACTTCAACATCTGATCTGAGAAGTGCCAGTGTATGTATCGGATGGCTGAAGGAGTCTCTAACAAGCTGTAGAAACTTTCCGGAAGTCTCCTGTGATAGGAGGTTTTTTTAAATTCAGTTAGCACCTTGTACTGGATTAATGGGACTGACTAAAGAGAATTAGACAGCACTTAAGACGGTCACAAGTGACTGTAATTACATTAAGGTGAAATCTGGTGTTCAGTAGAAAGTTTATCATCATGAGTTCTTCGCAGTACTCCAGCAGTCTGCTTGAAGCACGGGCTGCTGTGAATGAAGCACTGGGGGCTGTGTGAATGGTGGCCGTGGCTGCCATTGTTCCCAGCTTGCTGAGTAAGCAGGCAGCAGCATACATGAGCTGCAGAGGCTTTGAGCTTAAGGCTTTGTATTTAACTGCTTTGTTCTCATGTGCTTGTGGGTTGGTGAAGGCAGCAGAGAATCTGAGGTTGCATGGAAACTACAAGCTGCCAGAGTTCTTGGAGATTATTATAAGCATGGATGTGCAGAGGGTCACAAGTGGGTTTTGTGTTTCTGATAAAATCTTGCATCAAAGGTTTTTTAAAAAGCAATGCTAAGTTGCCACAGCATTGGTGAAAAGCATCTCCTGTAATAAAAAGCTAGATAAAAAACAGCAGGTGAAAGGCAGGATTTAGTAATTGCTGTTGGGGCAGTGGGAAGTGGTGCTGAGATTAGTTTTATTGGGTGCCTTCATCCATGACCTGGAAGAGGTAATGAACAGTTAAGTCTTCGATTTTGCTGGCAATGGCTAAGTTTTGTCAAGTGGTCAAAAGTGCTGATGGTGAGAAAATAGAGTATCTAAAGTGCTTCCTGTGAGTAATTCCTTCTGTGTCCTGTCTTGTGGTTGTTGAGAACTACTTAAAACAGATGGAACTGGCACGTGCTTTCCAGGGAATGTAAATTTGAGCCTGCCTGTATGTGGATTTGCATTCCCTGGTCTGCTCTATGCGAAGTCCCAGAGGTGTCAGATATTCTCTCCTCTAACAGAATTGGGAATGTGGTGTGAATCTTAACTCCTGCTTGTAAGTACTGATGCTTCTGTGACTCCATTTCCAGCACTTGCTCAGATTTGAGTTAAAATTATTAGGGTGGTCACACACTATGTACAAGAGTTGATTGTAGCTGCTTGTCAGTTAAAAAATAAAAAAAATTGAATCACTGGGGTCCCCTAATAGCATCTAAGAGAATGCAACTCTTAAATGCCTGAAACTCAACTGAAGGCATCAGGGTTCTGAAAAATATTTCAGGCAGCTGGAAGTCTGTCTTGCCAACAGATGACAGCAGCTCTGTGTGACTGTAAGGCTGGAGAAAACTCAAAGGAGTTGATCTTCTGCCTAAGCCAGAGAAACCCTCTGGCTTTTATCATCCACATCAAACACCTTAAAAAAGCTTCTTTTTTTCTAGAAAACACTGAGGCTGATGTAGAGGCTGCTCCAGGTCAGAATGAAGAAAAATCCCTGCCTGCTGCACCTGTTCCTAGCCCAGTAGCACCCGCACCTGCACCATCCAGGAGAAATCCACCCGGTGGCAAGTCCAGCTTAGTCCTCGGTTAAACCTTTCCTTTCCTGACTTGAACTTGTGTCTGTTTTTGCCCACCCTTCCCCCCCATGCTTGTGAACTGCACAACTTGAGCCTGACTGTACATCTCGAATTTCTTTCAATTAAAAAGAAGCACTTTATGTACTCTTTTTTTTTTTTTTTTTTTTTTCAGATCAAGGTTTTTTTTCCACTTTTGTCCTGTGTTTTTCCCCTAGATCTGCTGGAAGTTACATGAGTGTTTTCTAGTGATAGACTTGAGGGAAAGCTTTATGAAGTATAGTAATGTAATTCAAAGGAAAGTAGATAGGTTCTGAGTGTGCTTTAGAGGGTTTTTGTACTGAGATTTTTAGAACCCCTTAGCTACACAAGGGTCTAAAGTCCTGGTTAAAGCGGCCAGCAAATGATCAGCAAGAGTGGTCCCTTCTTCCACATGTGAACTTCGGGGATCTAAAAGAATTCATTGTCTGTGTAGGGTGAATGCCTTGAGCCCTGCTGTGCCATTTAAAGTGGTTAGGGTACACCATGCTGCCTTTAAAAAAAACATTGGTACTGGACTAGTGTAAAGCAGGGTATGTGCCAAATAGAGGGCTGATGATCAGAGTCACCTGGCCTGAGGGTAGGAGGGGCTTTGTTTGGACTTTATTCAGCAAAGGTGGAGTGGATTATAGAAATAAATAAAAACTTACAGGGCTTTTTTTTTTTTTTTTTTTTTTAAATACAACTGACTCAATGCTGTGCATGATCATGCTGGTGCTTGACCATGAGGTGAAAATCTCATTCTTTAAAGTGTGTGTTGTAATTTCATGAAGCTGGACTGTTGCTTAAAGTAAATAATATAGAAATTTTGAAGCAATGTTTCCTGCGTGGATTTTATTTTGTGGGTTTGGTTCTGCATTGTTCTCAGTTGTCCTGCCCTAATCTGAACAGGGCTGGGATGGAGCAGAAGAGGAGAGTGCATACACCTGACTGGGGGTATCATCACATGCTGTCTCCATGTTAAAAGTCAAACATCAATTTTCTCAAAGAAGCATGCAGTGTGGCTTGGTACATGTGATATGTTTTACCAGAATAGAGGAAATGAAAGTTTCTCCTCAAAACCAAATTAGATTCTGTGGCAGAACTGCTAAGTCAGGGCCTGAACAGCCTGACAGAGGTGACCGAACGCCTGGTGGGAAGGCAGGGCCGGCCGGGAGCTCAGTGTGTGCAGCACAGCCGCTGCGTGTCTGCCAGCCTGCCTTCCCACTCCTGAAAAGCTCTGAAAATACCCCAACTTCCCGGTGAGGCGTGGAGAACCCCCTCCTTCACATGCTGACTATCAAACTGGCTTTGCTCTAATGGCCTTTCTTTGCACAGCAGGTAGGGAATGTGGTCTGGGTTCATGTAAACCATGCCTACCCGTTTCCTGGCCTAGGAGGGGGGAAGTAAGTAGCGAAGTTGTATTTCCTTTGCGAGCCCCATGAGCAGCAGACGTGGCTACATCTTCTTCACTTGCAAGGAGATGAGTTTGGGCACACCAGGCTGTCTGCTAAAAAGGTGCCCAGTGTGCACAGAGGAGCTGCTCGCTCACAGCAGAGCTGTCACACCCCAGTTGGCTTTTGTGTTTTTAAGCTCTCTCTGGTGTGTTTCAAGCTGCAGTGAAGGGGGAGGAAGCAAAACTCTGAAACTCACAGGCATGCAGCGTTGTCTTTCAGGAAGCACTGTGCTAAAGGACCAAACTGATTTATGTTTTTAGGCAGTTAGCCACCCTGACTTTTGAGTTACCTTTCGCATGATTGGCTGATAATGAAAGGAGAGCAAAGTGGCTTCAACTTCTGGCCCACATGCATTAGTAAGAGCAGGCAGAGGCTGGGCTGCAAGTGTTGTAGAGAAGTATTTACAAGCTTACAGATAACTGTTTACACAATAGTTAAGTTAATGTTTTACTAAGATAAGGCTTTTCTTGTGAACCTGAATGCCATAAACCCTTTTTCTACCTGCACGTTTCTCACCTGTGGTAATGAGAGAAATACAGCTTTCTACTTCCTGACTTAAAGGATAGCTATCACCTGTTCTATGGCATGACGATAAGACAGTATATTTAGTACCAAATATGTAATAGGATTGCAAAGTACCAGGCAGGGAAACACCTTTCTTCTGCAGGAAGGATGAAGTTTGGGTCATTTCAAAGTCATTTGAGTTGGCTGTGGAAAGTTCACAGAATCACAGAATTGTAGGGGTTGGAAGGGACCTCCAGAGCTCATCGAGTCCAACCCCCTGCCAAAGCAGTTCCCTACAGCAGGTCACACAGGTAGGCGTCCAGGCAGGTCTTGAACATCTCCAGAGCAGGAGACTCCACCACCTCCCTGGGCAGCCTGTTCCAGTGCTCTGTCACCTCACTGTAAAGAAGTTCTTGCGCACATTGGTGCAGAACTTCTATGCTGCAGTTTCCAGCCGTTTCCCCTTGTCCTGTCTCCACTCACCACTGAAAAGAGTCCGGCCTCGCCATTCTGCCCCCCACACCTTAGATATTTATAGACCTGGATCAGGTCCCCTCTCAGTCTCCTTTTCTCAAGGCTGAACAGACCCAGATCACTCAGCCTTTCCTCATAGGAGAGATGCTCCAGGCCCTTCACCATCTTCGTGGCCCTCCGCTGGACTCTTTCCAAGAGATCCCTGTCTGTTTTGTACTGGGGAGCCCAGAACTGGACGCAGTGCTCCAGATGAGGCCTCACCAGGGCAGAGCAGAGGGGGAGGATCACCTCCCTCGACCTGCTGGCCACGCTCTTTGCAATGCACCCCAGGATGCCATTGGCCCTCTTGGCCACAAGGGCACACTGCTGGCTCATGGCCGACCTGTCGTCCACCAGGACACCCAGGTCCCTCTCCGCAGAGCTCCCCTCCAGCAGGTCATCCCCCAACCTGTACTGGTGCATGGAATTATTCCTCCCCAGATGCAAGACTCTACACTTGCTTTTGTTAAACCTCATCCGGTTTTTTTCTGCCCAGCTCTCCAGCCTGTCCAGGTCTTGCTGAATGGCAGCACAGCCTTCAGGCGTGTCAGCCAATCCTCCCAACTTCGTATCATCAGCAAACTTGCTGAGGGTGGCCACCATCCCCTCATCAAGGTCATTGATGAAGATGTTGAACAAGAGCGGACCCAGCACAGACCCCTGAGGAACACCGCTGGTTACAGGTCTCCAGCCGGACTCTGCACCACCAACGACGACCCTCTGTGCTCTGCCAGTCAGCCAGTTTTCAACCCACCTCACTGTCCACTCATCTATCCCACACTTCCTCAGCTTTGTTATAAGGATGTCGTGGGGGACAGTATCAAATGCCTTGCTGGAATCAAGGCAGACTACATCCACTGCTCTCCCCCCATCTACCCAGCCAGAGACAACATCATAGAAGGCTACCAGGTTGTGGCAAAATCAGCAAAAAGTTGTGGAAGTGATAGAAGCTGAACAATGACCCAAGCAGAAAAAGTAACTGTTAGAAAGGGTTAGACTTGCAAGCTGGTGCTGAGCTGCACTCAGCAACCTGCTGTCCAACAGCCATGGCCTTTTTTATTTAAAAATATTTGCTTCCAGTTTCAGCTGCGTTCTTGGCTTGCTACAGTGCTCTACTGTCCTTTTCAATAGTAACTAAAATTCAATGCTAGTCTGATTTCCTTCCTTTATTGTTCTCATCACACTCTTGACCTACTGAGCATTAGCGGGAGACCTGAGAAAACAGGGAGGTGCCCGTTTCAACAGCTTCAAGCTGCTCTGACAGCTTCAGTCCTTAGGGAGAGGAATCCCTACTGCTGTGTGTTTGCTTAAGTTCTTGGCCTCTTCCACCTGCAGAGGTGTGCAGTAATCCTCCAGGAAGACCGTTGCCAGATTGCTCAGCCTTCTGCTGGCCGAGAGAGAGAAGCGAAGCATGCACTCCACCACTGGGAGAGGTGTGGTCTGCTGGCATGACTGCGGTGTTGTCAGATACATCAGGGTTGTGACTGCTGACATGACTGTCTCTTCATTGGAGCTGGAGAGGCAATTTATTATGGGCTCTACTCCACTGGCCTCCAGGATATAGTCTTTGTTAGTCTTATCCAGGCACAGGTTGCAAAGACCACCTGAAATAGCGAAAAAAGCATCTGATACATGCAAAACAAATTCTTTCTGCACCCTCATCCAGACACACTCCACACTCTTAAAGGCACCTTATTTGGGAATAAATGGCAACAGTCTGAGTGCTTTTCATATCTTTGTATGCACTTTGGTCCTAACCTGTGAGATGCTTTCCCTGAGTTGTCCTCAGATAGCTGCGTGATCCTTCCTTCTTTTCATAAGACAACACACAAAAATATTTTTCCTGAATGGTAAGAGGAAAATCAGTCTTCAAGATACCAAGAACTATACAATAGATTTTTAATTGTCCTATGTAACCTTTTTTTTTCCAACTCAGTGCAGTAACGGCAATTATTTCCTTAAATGCAACTGCATAAATATCCCCTTTTTCTAAAGCGCAGATTGATATTTTGCAATTCCTGTTTTCTAGCACAGACACAAGCTCCCAGGTTTTGTGAGAACTGGAAAACTTTAAAGCTCTTCAAGAAATCTTCTCTTGATTCTTCCCCGAGATCTGCCAACAGGGCTCCTGCACGTCCTTAGAGGGCACTGCACGGCTGCACACGACGCGTGCTGCAGAACCAAACACCCGCGTCACAGCACCAAAGGGGCTGTAAGGCACCTTTTTTTTATTTTTTATTTTTCCCCAGTTTACTACAGACGTTTTAGAGAAACAGAAAAAGGCATATGGATGCACTAAGGATGCTGTCCTTACCCATAGCAAATTCCACGAGGGTCTCGTTGTCTTCCGTCAGCATGTCGAGGAACAGGTCCAGCACCTGGAGCTGCCGCAGATACTCGTAGTTCCTGGGGTCGTAGGCGAAGTTGGCCAGGTTGGCCAGCACCTGCTGCTTGGCCTCTGCAAGGGAAAAGCGCGTGAAACGAGGGGCGGCGGCACCCAGCGCCGGTGCACAGAGATCTTTGCTGGATGGAGATTTCGCTTTTATACGCGGGGTTACCTGGGCTGTCTGTCACCTGGAACTCGGTGACGAGGGCCTGCAGATACTCCAGCCTCCCCAGCTCCATCCTGAGTTCTGAGAACTAGAACCTGGCGGTCAGCCGCAATCAGCCCGCGCCGCCGGCGAGGAAGACACCGAGGCTGTCCGGCAACTCGCGGCCGCCATTTTGTGGGCGTTACTCTCAAGCGGCCGCCGGCGCCATTTTGTGGGTGTTGCGGCTCCTCCCGTCGGTCGGGCTGCGGCGTGGGAGGCCGGGACCGTTCCCGTGCGGGGTGGAGGGCGGCTGCCGGGGCTGCCCTGCGCATTGCTCGTTAGTGCCAGAGTGGACGCTTTCGGCAATCGCGTATTTTTTAACGTTTCCCCTTTGTTCTGCAAAGATGCTCACCTGGTTGTTTGCACCCAGGCTCGGACAGTTGCGCACCTGGGAGCTCCTCGTGCCCGTGGACTCAGAAGCGCAGGCGCACAAGTGCTGCGGACAGCGGGGAAGAGCGGTGCTGCCGGGTTTTGGTGGGGATTGGGACTCCCGGCTGGGGAAGAGCAGTGCAAGGAGGTTTTTTTATGGAGTGGATAGGCAACAGTGAAGCCAAGAAAAGGAAGATATTAACAAGAGGCAGCAGATATTTCCAGCCTGTTTGCACAACGGGCTGATCTGAGGACAAAGCAGTGCCGTTGCTCTGAAGGGCAGCTCCCATGGAGCTGCTGCTTCTGAGCACCGAGAGCAGCGTCAGATGTGTTGGTGTGCAGGGAATGCAGTGAGATAGTAAGCTGAAGAATACAAGATGTAAGGGGTCCATAACATCTCTTAGTTTTGCAAACTCAAAAGGAATTTGCAAATGGCATCGCTTAGTTTAACCTCTTGCTAACTCAAGATGAATTTATTGCTTAGTTTAACCTTTTGCTGGGCCAAGCACATTCTCAAAAGGGAGCCTTCTCAAGTCAGTAGAAAGGTGCTCCCAGGAAGGCAGTGGAAAGGGAAGATAAGCAGGATAAGAAATTGCTGAGGCATGCAGGGCGGGAGAAGAGCTCAGAACTGGGACAGAGGTCAGAAGGACATGGCATGGAAGACATCTGACCATCCCAGAACAAACGCCAGGTGGGGAGGAAGATGCAGAGCCTTCATCCAATGGAAGCTACTGCGCATGCCCTGGGTGGAGGACAATTCCCGGAAAAGTAATAAGTATGTCTTGGGTAATACTCTTGAATATGTATGGATTGGCTAATAAATGTATCGAGACCTCACTCTCTGGTGTGCAAGCTAGGAGGAGCGAGCCCCCTTGCACCCGGCTTGTGGCACAGTGCTGAAATAAAGACATACCTGCTCTGATAACCTTACATGGATTAGAGAGTTTGATTCCGCAAATCAACAGAAGCAGAGGTGCATGAACATCACATGTGGGTGGGCTTAGTAGAGATTGCCATTTCTTTTGTTGAAGCAATTAAATAGAATCATGGAACCGTAGAATCACTGAGGTTTGAAAAGGCTTCCAGCCAGCTCTTCACCCTTAGCAAAGTATGTACCTGTCTAACTGAATACAGATTCTTCTATAGATGAGGTTGGAAACAGTGCACTGATTTTACAGTGTCCTGCACTGACTGAAGGGCCCCTGATTTTCATTCAAAGGAAGCTGGACGTGGTCTCATCCACCAAATGCAGGGCATCAGGGACAGGAACGCTGGGCTGGTAGTAGCTCCTACCACACAGTGAGCTGTTTGCTCGTGTCCACCTTAAACAGAAGGGTGAGGAAAGAAGCTGCACTGAATGCAGCAGTGCTCTCAATGTTGCAGTACTGTGGGGAGACAGGGCAGGTTAAAGTCAAGGTATTTATTTCTACCTGGTATAAAAGTTCGGCCAAGCCTGTGCTAGCAACTTCAACTGTTAAAAAAATTACAGTGAATGTGTATATGTATATAAACGTATGTGTATATGCATAAAAAGAAGTAACAAAGATTCTACAAATTACTTCAGTTTAAAATGTTACCATATTAGCAGATTTAATGTAGGCCTTTGTAAATTTAAGTGTTAGTGTACTTTAAGCCACATCTGTCATTACTAATATGTACTAGGGTGTGACTGTAAGACAGGTAGAGAAGAGAAAGCAAATGCAGACCAAGCAAACCAGCAGAAGGTGTTTGAGGATGGTGGGATTGACTAATAAGGGGTGAAAAACATTGCATTTGAAGAGGAAACATGCAATGATGAGTTCACAGGTACTGTATTTGTAGTCAAGTTTTGCAAGCACAAAACCAGTAGGAACTTTGTCTCCTGCAGTGATTTCACTGTGAGCAGTGTTTAGAAACAGCCCATGCCCATGGTGATTGGGTGATGCATCCCTGAAAACTGTACTCTGCAGGTCATGTATTCAGCATGTGGCAAGAGGCAGCCTGGAGGAGAGGAGCACTGGTACTCACCTTTCTGGGAGCTGCTTGGTCTGTTCCTTCTAGATTTTATCTTGTTTTGAGTTTAATCCAAGCTGGTTAAGAGATGGGAGGAACATTTTGCATTTAATTTAAGCTGTCTCATAGAGAAGAGTTTGGTAACATTCCCCAGGTTTATGGTCCACAGAGAATTTTTGTAAGAGCTGGAGGCTGTGCTAATGCTGCTTACATGACCTGTGCAAGCATCTGACTGTTATGTGCTGCATTACTGCAGGAAGTTTGTCCTGGTCGTACAGAAAGATCACTTGGCAGCAGGCAGTGTTGGCTGAGGCATGCAGCCCTCTTGCTCAGGCTGTTTGCTCGGGTGATATGGGCCGTATTTAATCATCTCACTGCTCTGTCCATGTTGCACAGACAAGTTAAGCATAGCTGTGGTATTTACAGCTTCAGGGGTAGCCTAATGACAGCGGTGCCAACTGATAGCTCAACAAAGTTAGAATTTGGTCAATTTCAGGTTCTGGTAGGTATGTTTCTTTTCTTGCAGTTACTAACCAGGTCTGCAAACTATGCCAGGCTCTTCATTTGAGTGATTTTGCAGTTCTGAGGTGTTTTAGAGTATCTGAGATGACAGTAACTTTTTTTTTTTTCAAATCAAACTTTTCCAAGATTTACACTGGCAGACTATCTAAGTCTTATAGGGTTCATGGTCTTGCAATATTTCAAATGAACTTCCTGGTGAATGTTTCATAGCAGTAAGGAAAGGCACTTGTTGCAAAATACGTTTCGCTTCGAAGTTAATGATACAGTTAATGACAGAGGGAGCAGGAAAGAGTATGAAGGGACTGGGTGAGGGTTATTTATCTCCTGCCATTTTTTCTTGTTCTGCTGACTCTGAGAGGTTTGTAACCTGGCTGAAGCATTAGTGTTTGTCCAGGGTTATTTTACTGTCTGTAGATGTTAAAAACAGCTCCTTCAAAGGGTGGTGGTAATTAAGCTGTGCTTGCTTTGTGTATTGGGACAACCATAAACCAATAGCAAGAACTTTTATTATTTTATTTTTCTTCTGGGCCTCAAGGTTCTTAAAGGCTGAGTATTGATGTACTGAGGGGCAATATTTATTATCCTGTAGCATGCTCAGTATGCCCAGTGCTTTCAGTTACACATTACAGAGCTCCCGCCCAAGGCAGCTGGGAGTTCAGGCTGGGAAGAGAGGTAGAGAGAGGAGGAGAGGCATCAAACAGAAAGGGAGGGAGCTAGTTTTCTCTATTATGGCAGTTCAGTCACATTATTCACCTGTGGAAACACAGCTTAAGTGTTATCTGTTCTCCATCTGAGATTTGTTTCTAACCTGTGCATTCTAAAGGTATGTGTAAGCAGCCAGGGGAGATAACCCTCTTTTCAGGCAGCTTAAGTTGTGTAAGGCTGTTGGGAAGTTCTTAGTAAACAAGATGAAAAAAGTGAAAAGGATGGATTTGTATACTGTTTGTCTTCCCAGAAACCTCAGCTTCTGCATAAGACTCCAGTGACTCTAGCACTGAGTCTGAGAGTATCAAAGATCAGCTCTATAAAGCACTCGTAACTCCGTGTCCTAAGTTATATTACAGTGCTGTGTACAGCTAGGAGATAATTAAAACTGAGAATTCTTTGCCATAGCGTAGGAGGAGCTGACCTCTGTGTGTCAGCTCAGTTGGTGAGTTCCTGTTATTCCCCCTGTGCCTTGCAAATAGATACTTGTTTGTTTGCTTCTGGGCAAGCTGGGGCTAAAGCATTGCAGGCAGTGCTGCGGCTGGTGCTGGAGATTCCGTTACTCCCTCAGTTAAACTTTGTTTCCTGGGATAAATTCTGGTGGGCAGTACCTGGCCGTATCTTGCCTGTTTTATCTGGAACATTTGTAGCAGCGGAAGGATCTGGGACAACGTAATGCCCCATTTCTGGAAGGAAATGGAAAGGGAATGAAAAGGAGTGAACAGAATTTCAAATTTAAGAATTACATAAAGGAAAAGTGTCAGTATGTTGAACTGCTTAGCTGTTTTATTTGTAATGACTAGAAGAGGTATGAGACTCAATCCCTCTGCATTGGTTTGTTTTGATGAAAGGAGGAAACCCCACCTTTTCCCTGGAAAAACAGCAAGTGGAAACTGTGGTTTTACTGCTAAGAATTTGATACAGTGGTTCTCAAGATTAAGTACTAAAATTGCTTTGGAACTGCTTTCGCTTGCAGAGTTGAAAGCTATTACTTCTTCCATTTCACTGACATGTTGCAGTTCCATCTTTTGGATGTTCTAGAATGTTGAGCAATCTTCAGCTGCAGTACTTTGTGAGATATCTGCTCAGAGCACGTGGGATAGGAAATACAGTTCGCAGCTCAACAGAGGGAGTTCAGAGGCTGATGCAACTCTCGTGTTATTGCTGACAAATGTAACTCCTAGGAGTGTGTTGGGAAAAGCCTCTCATAGCCAAGAGACTGCATGGATGTGAGAGTTAACACCAATGTTTCCTACTGTATTTTTTCCCCTCAGATTTCTTTTTAACTTATGGTTGAGCGAAATTGTCAATAATGAGATGATGTGAGTCTGAGACTAAAGAAGTGAATTCATTTCCACAAGGGAGAACTCCAGTGGTGTTGAATTTGCCCTATATACGGCTGTTTACCTTCATTATATGTTGCTCTCCTGTGTTGTTTCGCACCCCCCCCCCCCCACCCTAAAAAAATAGAATTGATCCCAGTTAATGCTGGAAAGAGATGTATTTGTAGAAGCCATTAATCTCTTTTTATGATACATCAGGAAGCACTTGAGATACTACTAATTATACAAAGCAGACACTGTAAGGTTTCAGTCCTTTTGTTTTTGTTGCTCTGGTGTGGAACTTCTGGAGCTTTGAAAATGTACTTGGCGTGAAGAACTCATATATACCTCATAGGAAAAAATATTTGATCTTTGTAGGTTCCTGCCTGAGTTGTGTGACTCATTTGGCAGCCCCCGCATTGTGTTTAGAGATGTGGAAAATAATAACACACTTCCAGTCAAAACTGTTTGTCTTCTTTCCCCTTCCTCAACCTTGGGAGGCTACCAGGAAAGTTCATATAAGTCTGCACCAAAACTGCATGTTCAGAGTAGGTGAGTAATACTTATGCAAGAACTACCATTGTGCATAGCCATCAGTAATTATTTACCAGTGCTAGTGAGAGAAGTATGCATATGAAATTCCAGTGACTTCAGAAAGGTACCAACTTAAATCAATTGAATCAACATTACTTTTATTTCTCAGAGCTGGTTGCCATGGATGTTGTTGTCCTGTGGCCTGCTTTAGGACAGCACAGTTCTGTCTGTCCTTTGGCTGGCACTGCCTGTTGGGCTCAGGTCTGCGTTGCTCGCGTGGAGTCTAACACAGCCCCACTGAACGGATGTGCAGGGAGGAAGGGTGACGGCTGTGGGATGCAGACACTTGTTTTCTCATCTGCCATCAGGGCTGGGTCTCGTGAGGCTTTGTACAGCAGCATAATTGTTATTTATTCTCATATGCTTGTGACGTGCACAACTGCTAGAGTGGGTTGACTTTCAGACTGTGATTCATTTGGCGTTTCACTGTATATGGCAGACTTCTCTGGAGGTACTTTTGAGGTGTCTTTCAATCTGTTATTTTTTTCCAGAGCATAGAAGCTGAGCGCCATGAATAATGAAGCTGATATCAGGAAGAAACTTGAGGTGTAGAAGACATAGCGGAAATCATGGGTTGCATCCACCAGGAGACCTGAAATGGAAACCACAGCTTAGTTAAAAAGAGGATACGTGGTAAAGGCAACTGTAATGACATTTATAGAAATGATAAATCTGACCAAGCCAGGAAAATGCCCTGTACAAAAGATAAGCATTCATAAATGAGTTAAGATCTGTTCTCCAGATTCTAGAGCTTGTTTGTAGTCATTTCTCAGGCGGTGTTTCTGTTTCTGTGAAAAGTATTTTCCAGTACACAGAGAAATCAGGAAAGAAAGGAAATTGTAACTTTTTCCCCATGTACTGATTGATTTTTTTACTCATCAGAGGACCTCTGCGTCACTGCCACTTTCTGGGTTTTGGAATGAGTGACCTTAGTACAACCCAGGTCAGAAATCAGAACAAATAAATAAGGAAATCTTTCCAAGACTGACATGTTTGAGTCTCTATACTGAAAACTTGTAATAGTGTGAGGAAAATTCACAGCACAGTGGGCATTATAACTAACTTTGAGAGCCTCAACGCAAAACATTTAGAAGAATTATATGTCAAGTGGGTATTTTAACACTAACACTGGAGAAGGAAAGGCAAAAGGTATTCAGGTAAAATGTATGATGCCTCCTCAACAGGTTGCTTATTTATATATGGAAATATCAGTGTAATTCTTCAATGTATTTTCTATCTCCAACAAGAAAGTGAGCTAATCTTGCTGTACTTTGTTTTCATAGAATGGTTTGGGTTGGAAGGGACCTTCAAGATCACCTAGTTCCAACTCCCTGCTGCAGGCAGCGACACCTCCCTCTACCAGGTTGCTCACAGCCCCATCCAGCCTGGCCTTGAATGCTTCCAGGGAGGGGGCATCCACAGCTTCACTGGGCAACCTGTTCCCGTGTCTCACCACACTCACAGTAAAGTATTTCTTCCTGATATCTAGTCTAAATCTACCCTACTCCAGTTTAAAACCATTTTCCCTCATCCTGTCACTATATGCACTTATAAAAAGTCCCTCCCCAGCTTTTCCGTAGGCCCTTCCGTGTTGGAAGGCTGCTATAAGGTCTCCTCAGAGCCTTATCTTCTCCAGGCTGAAGAGCCCCAGCTCTCAGTTTTGCCCATCTGCCACTCCTATCAGAGACATCCCAGACCTTTTCTGCACTTTGAGAAAAGCAACTAACACATTTTGCCTGGGAATGACATGACATACAGTGCATGTAGTCCCATTCATAGAACAGATAGTTGCTTTCCCATTGGATGAGATACAATTCAGTGCCTGGAGAAGAGGGCTAAAACCAGTAGAGGATTCACACTCGGGTTTGTATTTTGTCTGTCAGTCTTTTGAATTTGTTGCTATACTGCAGGAGCAGGTACTTAGCCAGGTTATTCAGTGGCTTTTGGAGTGAACTGTGAAATCTGTGAGTAATTTATTAGATTTGAGGGCATAACTAGTTTCCTTTCTTGCCTCTAGAGAAAAATGAATGCACTCCAGAACCAGGAATAACAGTAAGTAGAAGAGGCTTTTACTATTACTTTACTTTTACTCTTCAGTTACGTAGAGCTGGTAATACCTCTGATGACAGTAGATGTATGGATGTTTGGAATTTCTTGAGACTTCATAGATCAGTGCTAGGAAAGCAGTGAGAATTTTATGACAGCACGATCCTACTACTGTAATTCCTCTCTGTGCTCTGCCATTCAAAGGAAACAAGTTCTCATCACTGCATGCCTATCGAAGCTGCCTGCCAAATGTGCAGCTTTTTCACTGTCTGCTGTTGCTTCAGAGACACTTAGGCAGCTACAGAAATTATCCTTGTTTGGCTGTGAGAAGGGCATTCCTTTCTGAGTCTTCCTTTTGTATTGCTCCCTCTGCATAATCAGCTGCCTGCATGGATCTGGAAACTCATTCATTCCTCTTCAATGTGCTCCCAAATACTTATCATCAGCGTCTAAGAACCTTGTTTTTCTCCAATCTGCTTTAATAGGTTTTCTCACCTGTCAGAGGGGGTCCAATGAGAACAGTGATACTCTCCAGAATGGTGAAGAGCCCTAGAGCGCTTGAGAACCTGTCCATCTCCACCACATCCATCAGCACCTGGAATGTGAGGGCTCCAATGCCACTCATGGCTATACTGAAGATGACGCAGTAGAAGATGAGCATGCTGAATTCAGCTGAGATGACACAAATGAAATTGCCCAGCCCATACAGGAGCACGGCCAGGCTGTACAGGTAGATGCGTCTCCCTGTGAAGATTGTTTGTCCTGAGAGCAGCCCTGTCAGAGGGCGCATGAAGATGTTGATGAATCCAATAATGGAGATGAGGAGGGCTGCCCTGTGTTCCTCCAACCCATTCTGGATGGCATAAGGTACGAGGTAGACATGGGGTAACGCAAACCCCGTCATCATCCATGTCACTCCAATCGTGTAAATCTGGTACCTTTTGTTTTGACAGAAGATATCAAGAGCCAGGTAGTTCTGCAGCACCTGGAAACATGTGATCTTTCTGGTTTGTTCCTGGAGCTTTAGGTGAGAAGGTGCTCTGTTGGACAGCTGAGCGTCTTCTGCTCTTCTCCCTGGCTCCTCTCCTGTACTGGAAAACTGCAGTAGTGATCCCAGTGCAAACTTCACTGGTCTCATAATAGCTCCACAAACACAACAGTTCAACAGGATTCCTCCAAAGATAAGAAAAGTATCTCTCCAGCCCATCTCATCTAGCAGGTATTGAGAAAGAAGCGGCCACAGTGTGAAACCAATAGAGACACCGGTGGACGCCACGGCATTGGCCAGCGTTTGCCACCGCACAAAGTAGGATCCCAGTGCAGTCACTCCTGCCTGGAAGCTGAAGCATGACCCCAGACCTAAAGATAAGAATGAAAGAGAAAATAGCAGCACATGATCTCTCTGTAGTGTCTTACAAGATTAAAAGAGCCCAAAACTCTGGTGTACCCACAGATGACTTCATCACAGCCCCCAGTGATTAATGATCAGTAATCCCAAATGAGGGGTGAAGAAGGATGTTGTGTATACTTTAGATTCCCTGTGTTCTCAGGAGTACTGAATACACTGCTCTAAGCTGATGTTTGAGCCATGCTGCCATGCCCATGATTGTTCCAGAGTTGTTCTTGGGAAAAATGACAAGGACTTGGCTTTATACTGCATTCAGCAGGCAGAGTTGCTTTCCTGATGTTTTCACCAGGTTTCAGGGAGTTAATTATTGTTTATCTCTGTGCTGCACACAGACCTTAGCTTGCAAGAGTCAACAGGTTTGGTCCCAAAATGATCTGGCTTCACAAATCAATTTCTCTTTGTTAGAAAAATAGCATGGATTGAAAAACAATTACCTAGGAGAAATATTTGGAAAGGAAAAGTTCCCATCTGTTACTTCTGTTCAAAACCAACATAGTATTTGGTCAGAGAAAGATAACTCACATCTCCCCAGACTGGGAGTGGTGAAGTCCATGCCCAGGATATTTGTGAAGGATGTTATCCCAACATTGCACTTTGAGGTGGGAAAAAGTCCCCTCTTCAAAGGCAAAAGGTTGTGAAGCTCCTAAGGAGAACAGACATTTTTGCTCTCTCTGTCACCCTTAGAGACCTGTAGCCTTTTCCAGGGAGAAGTACTTTGAATGAGCTGACTGGGTGAGATGTGTGTTAAAGGGGTGTGAAGGGCAAGCCTATCCAGCATGCAATTCCCAATGAGCTGTGGGGCTTTGATTTATTCTATTTCACAGCTAAGTGAAAAGCACGAGTGCTCAGTCCAGACTTCTACCACTTCCCAGCACAGCAGCTGGATTTCGCTGCTGTTCCTTGTACTTACCAGCGATGAGGCCAGCTGTTAGGTAAAGCTGGCTGAGGGACTTGCAGAAGGAGCTGGACACCATGCCCACGCTGCTGAGCAGCCCTCCCACCATGACAGCAAACCTGCAGCCAAAGCGCTTCACAAGGATGCTGCACAGAGGCCCTGGGAGAAGAGAAATAAAATAAAAAGGAAGCAGTGAGGGAGAACAGAATTGTTCTGTGGGTGCCAGAATGCTGCAGTTATCAAACGATTTAGGTTAGAGAGCCTGCAGATTGTCCCAGCAGCAAAATTTAAGGAAGGAAACAGAAGTAGAAAATGCACTCCCTGATCCTCCGAAGAGCTTGGTCAGCTTGTCAGCAGAAGGGAGTGCACCTGTGATCTGCTTGTGTTTTGGCCATGAAATAGGATTCCTAAGCTTCCCTGTGATTGATAGTAGCTAATAATCCTGGAAATGGAAGTGTAATTCTGTTCTCATGTTGTATCAGTTCTACAAACAATTTGGAAAAGGATAGGACTTGAATTTCCATGTCCCTGAGTAAGAGATACTGAACAAAGTGTTATTTCTGCTTGCATATTTCTACTACTCTTTCACTGTGTTTTTCAAATATTCAGCTACAAAAGATTCTAAATTGTCCTTGGTGTCTTCTGCATAGGTGAAATTCTCTGCAGGAGGGCAGGTTGACTCTGGAACAGATCGAGAACAGGAGAAAAACAGGGATTGTCCTTGAGGGGGATAATTTGAAAATGTCTATGGAGGTGTATGCATGTTTGCATTGGAATCAGTCTAAGCTTCAGGCTGTGGCATCCATGCTCCAGCTTATGGAGCTGACCTGAAAGTTGTCTCCATGAAAACAGTACAACGCTGTTGTCAGTTCAGCTCTTTCCAGATGTCTGTTTTAGCATACCTGGCCAGCGTGGGTAGCCATGAGGACCCAAGCCTCTTTGCAGGCTGTGCACATCCCTGCTCTTTCTCCAACACCACAAGACCTGGGTCTTCCTGGTGGAGCAGAAATGTGGGCATTGTGCTCGTGTTGCTTGCAGGCTTTTCTAAGTAGGAGTTATGCTATTTCATCAGCAAAACCAATCGACAAATAGACATGGAGGCGTGTGAGTAAAGTTAGTTGATTCATTAATTTTCACAGGCTGTTTGTTGGTGAGTTCTGTGAGTGGGGTAAATTACAAGGTTGCTAATGCCATAGATTTTGGGAGAGGATGATGTTAGTTCAGACCTGCAGGCTGCCAATGGAAAACATTTCTCTCTGCATGTTCTGATAGAGGAGGCTTTAATGGCAGCTTCATTTTGTGTTTCTGCCAGGATCTGCATTATTTTCAAGGCTTACTAATTTTTTTCCTCTTCTTAACACTTAAAATTATGTAAGTAAATTCAAAAAGTCTGCAAGCTTCAGAGTTAGGAATCAGCATGGGGAAAATAACCTGTGGAAAAGTTTTGGTTTGAAATAAAATCTGCATAATCAAGCAAGCAGCTGAACATTCTTAACATTAGGACTGTAACTGTGTGCATTTTGATCTGCTTGGGAGATTTTCACCTTGGACTTCAACTGGCCTTTGAAGAAGTATTCATCGGGCTCAGCAAACTAGTGACTGCATTCTGTTCCAGCAAAACTGCTGCATTTGAACTTGCGTGAGTCTGGAGAGTTGCAGTGGCCTTACAAATTCTGTTAGTGCTTGTGATCACCATGAGGCTATTCTTTTCTTGTGTAATGAATCCCTTTTGGATCTATATTGGCTGTCTTTACATTAACTTTCACTGTGGTCCCAGCCTCCCACAAAACAATTACTTCATTATTGAAGATAGAATTGATATGTCCTCACAGAGGCTGCCAGACTTGTCTTCCTAGGCGTGCTGGGACCGAGCTGCTTTTTGGACCATTCCCAGAGCCACTGGCTCCTGTTCTTTTCCTGGTTCCTACAGCAACCAGACCATAGGTCATGCCCAGCAGCTTCTCAAGTCAAACAGCCATGGCACCGCTCTGTTTCTGTTGAACTTCAGTGTCGATTCCTTCTGTAGCTGCTTTGCCTGAGGTCTTTCCCTCTGTGCCTTGCAACTCTGGGACTACCTGCTTCCACTAAGGTGCAAACTCTTTTTCCCCCGTGTCCAGCTCTCAGCCAAGTATTGCACAGTGAAACTTAACGTGCTGCAGCCATCACGTCAGTGTGACTCAGGGCTCTGCTTTTTTTTCCCCTCATACTGCTGCGTCACCTTTCAGCAATATTGGAAGAGGGCAGGTGTGAACTAAGGGAGCAGCTCAGGTATACGGGAGTCATTATACACTTTGCTGGATGGAGTTCAGATGGACTGTATATCACACAAGCATGGTGGGTGTATGAGGAGGGGCCAGCAGCAACATGAACCATTTACTGAGAAGCTCTCAAGCTGCTAGGTGTGTTTTACTCTCCTATGCAGGAATAGGAGCTCTAGATGCCCTCCCCTGTGCAACTCCCACATTTTCTGTAGGGAAGAAATAGTGCTTAGTGCTCCTGGGTGATTCACTCCTTGTCCGCAAAGCAGCACCCTCCATCCACCCCCTTCAGCTGCAGGGTGCTACCTGGCTCAAGTTCTGCATTAAACCAGTTGTGCGATACCTGCTGCTGCACGCTGTGCCACTGCCCAAGGAGCTACTTTCAGCCCTGAGCCTCAGCTGGTAGCCTGGGGGAGCAGAGCTGGCATGTGGAAGGGCGTGAAGAAAGTACCCAAGATCCAGCCCTACTTGCCAGCTTATTTAAAAATAACTGTGAAAAATAATTAAGTTCTCATTGTTCTGAAGAAGCTGGGCTGAGAAAGAGATTCACCTTCCTCATTTTACTTATCCGTTAGAGTGGTGGATGGGAACTTGGTATCTGCAGACACTTGGTGCTGGGCTCTGTGGGCATGGAAATCGCTGGGAGGTGCCTTTCACTGCTGAGCAACCTGCCCCAGACCTCCCTGTCCCTTCCTCCTCAGAGAAATGCTGAGTACCCTCCTAAAGCCCTGTGTCCATGCTGGAGCCACAGGAAGCAGCAGAGGGCATCCCTACAGCCTCTACTTACCGCCTGCGTGCAGCACAGCAACCATGATGGAGGGGAACCACGATGTCTCACTGTTGGTGGCCTGGAACTCATGCTGGAGGTCAGTGAAGAAGATGCCGATGCAGGAGGGGAAGCCCAGCGTCAGCCCCTGCAGCACCACTGAGGCCACCAGGACCATCCATGCCCATCCCCGGTCCTGGACTTTGGCAGTTCCTCGTGCTGCTGCTCCTCCTTGGGCCATGGCTTCTTTCTACTCGCAGGCAGCCTGCTGGGGAAGGGAGTGCAGCTACCATGCAGCCCTCAGTCCAGGAAACGGACCTACGGAGACAAGGGCTGTGGGTATTCCCTGGGCTCAGAGGCACCAGCGTGTCCCAGGCCCTTGGCAGTGCACACTCTGGACTTCTTGCACTGCATTTCTTCCAGGACTCCCCTTCTCTCTACAGGATCCTGGAAGATTGCTCGAGAAATGACTGCCTTCCCCTTTTATATTGCACAAGACAGTGAGCGCAGCCAGGTACAGGACAGGACCACACCTCCTTTGAGGTATGAACTGGCCTTACCCAGTTCCACCCTTATTTTCCCTTTCACCTGCTTTCATCATACAGAGTCCCCTTGCTGGCAATTGCTAAGGTCACCAAGTCCTCACACTGAGAGGAGTGACCAAAAAACTCTGCAAATGCCAAGAAAAATAGAAACATGTAAGGCTTGTATGTGGCAGCATACTGTTGCACTGCGCATACAGTTCAAATCACTAGTGTTGAAAAAACATTTTAGAAGTCACTGATTAATTAGGATCCAGTGATCTCAGATATACTTCTGCTATATCTCTGTCTAGGTCTGAAGATGAGAGATCCCAAGTTTGCTTGCTGTGAGATCAGCAGCATGAAACAACAAGAGTATTTCACATGAATAAAGGCACAAAACAAATCTTTGGCAGCTGGACAAGCTCAAGAAAAGCACTGTAAGGTTTGCACCGCACAGTATTTATTTAGCACTAGACTAATGTCCCTCCCCTACAACAATAGCTACAACTGAGTGTTGTGTGCAGCTTTAAGAATGAATAATAACTCATTCTAGCTCATTATTTCAAGCTTGCCATGGCAACACGCTCAGAATCAGTTCCATACCTGGGGCTGGACCAGGCCTGGCGACGTGAGGGGCTGAAGCGCAGTGCGGGTGGCTCATCGTGGCGTGCTGGGTGCTTCTGCTTCAGCAGTGCCCAAAAGCTCTGATGAACTCTTTTGCAACGTTACCCTCAGCATCATTCTGTAAACAGGGCTGCTGTGCCGGCTGGCTTGCAGCCAGGGAAAAAAGGGCTGCAAGCAGAGGGGGCCCGTGGGAAGGGGCTCTCACATGCAAATCATGGTGGGGGTGCTCAGCACGCTTTAATCCTTTGTCCACTTTAGCTGGGTGCAGATAATGCAACTAATTCAAGTGCTTGTCTCTCTGGTTTGAATTTGCTGGATGACAGCCTAAAACCTCTCCCCAGCAACAGCAAACCCCCCAAAAAAGGCAGAAGCACAGCTCCTCTCTGTTCCCAGCCGCCCTGTCCAACATCTGAGTGTGTCCAGCAGCAGATTTCTGCAGCTCAGGCTCACTGGGGAGAGTAGAGCTGGGGGTCACACACTTGCCATGGCTTTTGCCTGCCGCTGGCCGCAGGGCAGTGTATCCCTGTGGCCTCCGAACCTTCGGCATCAGCCAGGCCTCAGGCTGTGAGCAGCTCCGGGATGTGCAGTCGGCTGCCAGGTGGTGCCTCACCGCCTTCTGCCTGTGCGGAGTGAAGGGAGTGGGTTTGTTCAGCGCTCAGCTGGCCATGCCTGCCGAATGGCTTTGCAAAAACGGCTTTTAATCCTTCCCGAGTGTGAATGTGGCAGGCTGCTGCATGCTCTGCTGCGGCCATGTTGTCCTCAGCCTGTTCCTCAGTTGTGTCAAGACCAGGACCAGCACAAAGCAGAGGCAGATTCTCACAAGCTCGAATGCTTGTCTCATACTGATTGCACTGGGATTTGGATTGGGGCTCGCAGCAAGACATGCATGAATGCTTGCTGCAAACTGTGTGTTGGTCGGAGCCAAACTGGTCAGCAGTGCTGCCTACCCCAGTTCATGATGTTGCTGGAGATGGTTGTGTGTCCAGGTAGATTCAATCTCTGCTTCACCTATTCTCTTCGGTTTCTCTCTTTCAGCTCTGAATGTTGCTTTTGCTGCAGTGACCATCAAGATGCTGAGTTCAACCTTTGCTGGATTTCCTTTGGGCAGCGCAGCAGGCCTGGAGCTGTTCCTTATGGCAGCACATCAGGAGTGCTCGAACAGTGCATGTTTCCCATTCCCGTGCTCCTGTTTCCCTCAGTTGTGATGGGGGACTGCAGCTGCTGCGATGAGAGCGCACAGCAGGGCTGCTGGTGGCTCTGTGTGCATTCACACGGGGCATTTGCACAGCTCCCCTCCTCAGAAGAGCTTTACATTCAGCCTGCAGATGACGACAGTATCTATATGTCAGCCTCAGTGAGAGCTGGCAGCTGTGGGCATCCCTATGGAGGGAAGAGCAGCCCAATTCTTGTCCCAAACTTCTCATAGGGTCACAGCAGCAGGAAGAGAACCCAGGAGCATGTACAGGGGGAGGCTCTGAGCCCAGAAGATACCTATGGTTGGGAACAGGGAGGGCAGCAGGAAGAAAGGTTCTCTAGTTCACAGTACACTAACTCTGCACCCTGCTGCATAGCATGCAGCATCCTCTTGCTTGCTGCCCCACCTCAGCCTGGTGTGAGCTGGGCATGTGTTTATGAATGTAAAATAGGCTGTGTGCACAGAGGCAAGATGTTTACTGTAAACGGAGCCAGGCGGTAAAATTTGGGGGGGGGGGGGGGGGGTGGGTCACTCTGTCTCTGTTGGGGGTAGGAAGGCCAAGCACTTCTCTCGGTAAACAGCTCTGTAAGTGACTTTTTAAGTTCATTTTCATCCTGTGTTTTGTACCAGGTGACTTTCTCAAGGTCACAGCATTGCTCCCACCTTCTCCCCCTGCAAAGGGTATCAGAGCCTTGCTGGCACCAATAAGTTTCTAATTAGGCTGAGCAGCCTCATCTGACTCGACTCGACTCGACTCAACTCAACTCAACTCGACTCGACTCGACTCCCCTCCCCTCCCCTCCCCTCCCCTCCCCCACATTCTCCCCACCTATTTTGATTCCCAGTTGCATTTAAGCCTGGCTCCTTGCCTAGTACAGCCTTCGGGCAGATGTCCCAGTACTGTCCCTATTCTCTTGGCTTGCTCTCAGCTCTGCCTGACTGCCCTGAGCTCATCAATTACCAAGACACAGGTGGAGTACCAGGTGGGATATTGGTTTTGGGTGGCCAAAAATAACTCTCACCCAGTACTGAAGACTTTGGCTTGGAGATGGGAAATGGGAATTGAAGTGAGTGGTGTCAGTGGTGCAGGTGCTGACAGCTTCCGTTGGCTCAGAAGAATTTGTCAAGATACAGCTTGCTCTGGTGGGTGACTGCATGTGGTTCTCCTGCATACTGGCCCTTGCCCTCCTGACTGCTGCGTTCCTCCCCATGCAGCCTGTGGCTGTCCTGCATGCGCTGAGGATGTTTGGTGTCCAGAAGGATGGCTTCAGAGCCCAGTCTGAGAAAGATGTGCTTGGCCACCTTGGCTCTCGCTCTTATTAATGGGGAGTTAATGGCTGACTGCTTGGATGAGGTGTAAATCCCACTGCTGTTAGCTGTGCAGTAGCTGCAGACAGGGAAACAGCCCTGTTCTGGGATGATGGTAAATAGGCGTTGCTCTCTTTTAGGGATGCCTCTTGCCCTAGTATGTTGCAGCCCTCCTAGCACTGTCCCTATTTTCCTTTATGTTGGGTTATGTGTAGCTCAGGTCCAGCACCTTTCCTTTTTGCCTCAGCTGCAGCGTAGGGATGATTTGAACCTTCATTGCTAGTCATTTTTGTCTCTTTTTCTGTTAATAGTTTCTCATTATGATGAAGTATTCTGTTAAGATGGATAAGAGGTTGAGGGTGAATGGCCAGAATTGATGGGTCATGATTTTGAGAGAGCCTGAAGGTTTTCAGGCTCCAACTAGCAAGAATGAAGGTTTGGCCATGCTGCTTTTGGCAGATGCTTTGTCGTCGTCGTTCCTGTCGGGTCCTGCTCCTCCTGCCCACACCCAGAAGCATTGCAGTGTTTGCCATTGTGATTCCTGGGAAAGGGACTGGAATTCTTCACCCTGCTGGGAAATGCAGGTCACTCTGTGCTTAGGGTTGTGTTTCTGGACGTGGGGGCAGAAATTGCAAAATGTGATTTCCACCCTTTGTTTTATGGGCAAAAGCCCTTGGTTTAGCAAATACAACCATACTGTTCTTACTTCCCACATGTTCCCTTGTATTCCAATTTGAGAAAACTATTAGCAGTGTTAGGATGGGGGTGACTGTTCATTAGGTGTTTCCCAGCTCTAAAGAGACCCATTTGACTGCTTTTCTCATTTAGAGCCTGACTCTCTGGTCATGCACACAGCGGACTGGTGCTAACCTGGTGCCTGGAGGTGATTGGTAGGCGATTGCACTTTTCTTTGCTGTGAGTTGGAGAAACCAATATCTTTCTCCAGCCCTGGAGGAATCAAGTATTGCAGGGGTCATTTGCTGGGATAAAAGTTGGGTTAAATCTTCAGTGACCATTTCAAAACCAGATCTAGGTGGAAGAATGTGACTAAGGTGCTTATTTCCCAAACAAGTCAGCAATCTGGGTTACAAATATTTATGATCCTTCAATCGGGAAATAGATGTGACTTTGCCCAGAGTGCAGGAGAGCGTGAGCAGTGGGCTGAGCCACACAGTTATGTGAAAACCAAGACAGCGTGTGGGTGCTAAGATGAACTCATGGCTGTGGGCAGAGCTCTGTCATCTCTTGGACTTGCAGAGAGGAGAAATGCAGCTGTGGTTTCCACTCTCCTCTGGAGCCCTAGGCCACAAATTTAGATGCTGACAGATGCCTCAACTAAGCTGCAGTCCTGTCTGGCATGGAGATACAGGGGTGGGCCATGAAGGTTTGTAGGTGTCCTGAACCAACTGGAGTGGCTCAGCTGTGGTTGGATCAGCTGTGATTTCTGCTTTCAGCTGCCATGCCCATATGCTCCCCTTGCACGACACCATGTGGTGAGTGTCTCATCTTGCACAGCTGTGGGGCCAAACCCTGTTTGGGGATGTGCCAGCCCTCCCTGCTCAGCTGCTTTACAGCTCAGCCTCAGAGCAGCTGCAGTGGGCAGCAGCAAATTCTGGTTCAAAGTAAGACTAAGTTCATCCAAGTCTCCCCATTGTTTACTCATCTTTCCTCCTCCTCCTTTCCCCTCCCTGTGTCAGGCCTGAATCATTGCTGTTATCTAAATTCTGGCGTCACCAAATCTTGACAACATGTTGTCTCTTTGCCTCCCGCTGTTTGCCAATCATACGACACCTCTGTTTCACACGTTTATGAGCTGCAGTGTTCCATAAACAGGAAAAGAACTAAATCTCAACTTATCTCCAGGTCTGCTAACACCACAAACATGAGGAATGCTGTGGCATTCAGGGTGGAGGTAACAGATCGGCTATTTTAAATACTCCCCCAAGGTTTCAGAGGCAACGCTGCGTGCCTGGAGAAATCTCAGCTGACAGTTGTCTGCTCAGAACACCTGGGAAGCTCTTTAGAAATGGCAGTTTATTTGTTCTGCATTTGTCTTGGTGACAGCAAGAATCGCTGCGCCTTTTCCTTCAGTGGGAAAGTGGAGAACTGTTTGAGCTTCTCCAGCTGTTTGGGGGGCTTTGTAGTACAGGGAGGGGCGATGCTGTTGGAAATGCCGGATGTTTCTGCTGCACATGCTGAACCAAACAGGTGGCTAGCAAATGAAAATTGGCCCAAAGAACCTGTCCTTAAACTACTCATACTTGGTGCTTGTATTAGCATTCTTATTTGTCGGTGGAAATGGTAAAAAATAGATGTAGCTCAGATTCTCTTATGTGTAAGAAAATCAGAAAAATGCTTAGATTTGCCTTCCTTCTCTGAAAGTTACCAAGAAGGACTGCAAAATCTAAGTAGACTTTTCCTCTTGGTGAGCCATCACAAATGAATGAGAACCACATGCAGGTCCTTAAAATGTAGAATTTGTGTTGGAAAGGCTGCAAATGGATGCAGAGAAAGCACAGGCTGCAGACACTCTTCATATGCTTCAAACCCATTTCAGAATCTTTATTGGAAAAACAAATTAATTGCAGCATCTCAACTGTTATTCAAACACATTTAATAAACAAAGAGAAACAGTAGCAAAGGGCACTGACAGGTGACAAACTGTACAGAACCTCTGGATTTGCAGGCAAAGGAGGAGCCCACAGCCCAGCTGCAGGGCTGGGGTCTGCTCCATCTCACTGCCCCCTCTGCCTCAGCCCACTCAGTCACCCCTGAGAAAATCTATTTAAAAATATGCAGAAACAAAGACACTGTAAAAGGTTATTTCCAGCCTTGCCATAATAGAACAACCAGGCCACTGGAAAAACCTAAAAAAAAAAACCAAAACCCAAACGTCACACTTTCCATTCCCAGGACTAATGCTTTGAGGTGAACTCTCCCAAGAGGTACAAACACTCTTAGATATCCAGTACCTCTCCCCCTTCTCACAGCATACTACCTTAGAGTCAATGGGGCAAATTTCATCTTCATTGTTAGTTTTGATATAATTGTGAGTGAGTAAAAGGTAACAGAAGGAAAAGCCCTGTGCTGAGCAAATAGAGATGCAGCTGGTACATCATGCTGAGCGGCCCTTGGTCTGGGGTACAGGTCATTAGCACTATCAGGGGAGAAGAAATCCTCCCCTGGGATCGTATCTTCATGATCTTTGTGCCTTGTCCTAAGTATCATTCAACAGTAAGGGCTATTCAGGAACAGACTGGTTTTGTATGTCAACTCTGTTGAACTGAAGGCCTGTGCAACCGAAGCCAAGGAGACTCGAATACACTGACAAGCCCTTGCTGCAGAGAGCAGTGTGGAGGGGAGATCCAAGGTGCAGCCTTGATAGTCTTTCACATGGATGAGTTAAAAAGCAGCTCTGCTCAGCTGACGATGGTGGTTTTTTTTGTGGTGGTTTTTTTTTTTTGCTCTCTGTGGCTCAGCAGGGAGTGATGCTATCGCTTTTGCGTGAGGCAATCTCTCGTGGGCTTCACCATGTATGGCATTTTGGAACAAGGTATTGCTTTTACCTGGTTGAACTATACTGGCCAGAATCACAGAATCACAGAATTGTAGGGGTTGGAAGGGACCTCCAGAGATCATCGAGTCCAACCCCCAAATGTCTCCCTTCAGGTGAGCTCATTAGTGTTGCTGTGAGTTTGAGGTGTTCAGCTGGCGCCGATGTGACAGATGCAGCTCACCCAGTCCCTGTCACCTTCAGTCTGGTATTTCCTTCCAGTTTCCAGAAACTCCCTCCTCCAAGGAAGGCAGAGAACATAAATGAATATGAGAATTAGAGGGCTTTTCAGGCTGTTAACTTGCATTACGATGATTCTTCTTGATTTCTCAGCTGAGAGCACAATGACTGAGACTACAAGATACTGGCAGAGGAGAGATATCTATAATACCACAGTGTTATTTAGGCCCAGCCAAGCTGTATGGTCTAATCACACCAATACCATCTCACTACATTATAAATGGGGAAGATGGAGGGAAGGAGGAGAGCTGGGTTCTTCAGCACAATGGCAAGCCAGCTGTGTTTCAACAGCCTGTAACTGACAGAATGTGAATTCAAAGACATTTGGCGTGGTCTGTTGTTACCAGGACTGAGCTGGCATGGATAACTGACTGGCAATTCTTGTGAATGAGGCAAAGCCTCCAGTGAAAGCATGGAACATTGGCAAAGGATGGAAAAGGACAGGCACGAGTATGTACCAAGAGGCCAAGTGCAGCTGTGTTGCTCTGTGCCTTTGCTGTACGCCTTGTTTACTGAACTGGCTGTCAGACCTTTGGTAACATTTTGCTATCCTTAGGCCCTGCCAGCAATAAGTGATAAAACAGGTGACCTTCCTATTTCCATCTCAACACCATAAGGAGACCACAGGTAGCTGACTTTTTCCGTAAAAGAACCAAACTCCTCAAACCAGGGGAGGAATTTCTGATACCTTATTGAGAATCATCTGCTCTGTGCTCATCCATGTCTGCAAATTCCAACATCTCCAAAGCTTTGCATGTAGCATTAGTTTGGGATTTGACTCAAGAAAAACTAAGTGCCGGGACACGTGGGCTACAAGAACAAAGCAGGGACGAAAGGAGAAAAATGCACAGCAGCAAATTCCTAAGAAATTTCATTTACCAGACTAGGAGGGACATGCCCTTGGTTAGGGATGGCACAGCTTAACATAGAGGAAACAGTGACTGCAATTTGGCTAAGATTAGAGTTCAAGAGAGGCACAAACGAACATTTTGCACATCTATCCAAGGCATTCAAAAAAAGTCACAGAAGTTGACACATTGGACAAAATATATTACAACAGTTTGGCAACTTTTCACACGCCCCACACCCCCAGCTCTTGATGCCCCTGTGTAATTTGAGCTGATCTCTTTAAAGGTTGGGGACATGAGGGAAGATGCAGTTAAATCACTGTATGTAAATAGCGGATCTCCTCTGTAACAAGTCCCGTGGGTAAAATCAAACCTACCTGCTTGCTACAGTACAAAAGAAGTTCTGCCCACAGTCCTCCCTTGGTGAAAAGGCAGGTGACAGAGCCCATGCTGCTGGATACAAGGCAAAGCTGAACTTGGCTGGAACAAGTCCCTAACCTTGTGATTTTGCACCAGGCTAAGATATATGGTCATGGCAAGGTGTCGAAGGGGAAGATGTCACCATTCTTCTTCAACAGAGAGGTATACAGGACAGAACCATTATTCTGTCACTGTTCTAGGTGAACACAGGTCTGTTTGCATGCATGAGAAGAAATGGGCTTTGGAAAACGCCAGGAGCCCATATATGATAGTGCTAACAGCAAGACCTGTGTTAGATGCACGTGTAACTCCGCTCCCCTTATTAGCGAAGCTCAGCTCCTAGGAATTGTACAAGGAACAAATACAAAGCAAGAATGAAAAAAACTGTTTTTTACAAGTAGCTTCTTTGCTCCTTCTTTTAAAGCCCTGTTCTGATCTGTGGGGGACTGGCTGATCAGGAGGGAGCACTGCAAGATCTCTGCACTGTTCTGATGGTTGTAGACATAGGCACAGGTCAAACACACCTTTCCACCCATGGCAGCCTGTGTAAGGTAGGACTGACCACAAGGCTGTGTGGACCTAAGCAACCTTTGCAAAGAATCCAACTGGGAATCCAGCACAGCTGTTGTTGGAAAAATTCAGTACAGCACTGGCCAAAAAATAAAACAAATACTTGTGGAACGGACTGAAATCCACCTGGAAGAGTTTTGTCCTTTCTTGTTCTCCAGAATAGAAGGAAAGCCTTTGGTTAGGACTAGAATTACTCATAACTGGCAGGACAGGCTTGGCTTTGCTTTGCATTAGCTTGGTTACTGTACAGGGGCAAGTTTGCATTGTGGAGACATGCTCTGTCCAACTAGATTGCCCTTTTGACATCTGGGAGTTCTAGAGGAGTGGACACTTGAATTACATCCGAGATCCTCGCTCTTGAAGAATCTGAAAAAGAAGAGAGCCTCTATAAATAACTCAGGCAAGTTTAGAAGCCAAAGTTCATGATCCAAATCTTTGGCTTTTGTAGAGGAAGGAAAGGTAGTCTAACAAGAGAAGGAATGAGAGAGTAGCCTATTGGCGTCTATGCTACCGTACCGAATGACAGGCTGGTTAAAACAGAGTCTCTTCTCTAGAAATGCTTTAGCTGCCTGCCGGGAGTTAAAAATGTCATCTTTTGTTGCTGTCCTGGGGAAAATGCATGGACTGAAGGAGAAAAACAATGTCAGTCTTCTTCCCACAGTATCCTTCAGTCACAAAATCCTCTTTTTTTCCAAGTCTTTCCTCTTTTTTTTCCCCCCCTTGATTTGAATGCATGGTAAACCAGAAAATCTTTTAAGAGAGGGAAGGTCATGCACACAGGAGAAAATATGAAAGCTGGTATACAGAAAAAAATAAATATATATGTGTGTGTAGGTATACTGCAAATTGTGGATCTCCTGATGTAAGATGTGTTTTTTTTCTTTGCATAAGGGAATTCAAGACAATGCATTTGAGGAGATGCCTCACCTTTGCCTTCTCGCTGGGCTCTTTGACAATGCCATTGGTAGAATTGTTGAGTTCCCTAGACACAACACAGAGGAATTCTGCCTGGTCTTCATTTCCATAGTTATATGAAGATCCAATGCTGATTAGCTGTGTGACAGAAGACAGCCAAGGTAAGGATGACTCTATTGGTAAATCTTGACTTCTGCTTTATTCCTGCAATTGCCTTTTCTGCTACAACTGTTCAGAGAGACCTGTTCTGACCTGAAGTGCCAACAGGTCACATCCCTTCCCATATTCCAGTGTCACAGTCTTTCCCAAAGTGTGTTTGTAAGGCAAGTATTTACACAAGCACCAGACACATCTGTACATTTTTTACTAGTACCTGTTCAAATTTCCACCCATCAGACATGGTGGACACCATCTGTGTGAGCTCTTCCTCTTGGCACTGAAGGACTCTGTATACATGCTTCACAGGTCCCTAAAGAATGGAGAATAAAAATAAGCAGGAGTTTAGCAACTGTTGTACTAGTATCAAGCTAGGAAACTAATTAGCCTTTTACAGGGCCTCCTGCTCTGTCTGCTTGCTGTTTGAAGAAGTTTCAACCATATGGGCTTCC
This sequence comes from Lagopus leucura, assembly GCF_019238085.1. Taxonomy (NCBI): domain Eukaryota; kingdom Metazoa; phylum Chordata; class Aves; order Galliformes; family Phasianidae; genus Lagopus; species Lagopus leucura. The sequence continues at coordinate 4,708,284 of NW_024962259.1, read as the reverse complement.
TGAGGTCTCATTCTCGTGACTATCCAGTTGATTCTAAAACTGCTACAAGGAGTTAGCATGCTTTTTAAAATCCTTCCAGGTGCTTATGTGCCAGTGAAAGCAATACTTTGTTGTCTTTTAAAGCCATTTACTGTTTTTTAAATCAAACGTACTGGGATTTGGATATCAGTTCAGCAGCAGAGACTGATATAAAGGGCAGAACGTGGTTCAGAGAAGGAAGAGTTAAACTATTCCTTACCTCCCAAAACATCTGTTTCGTTTCCCTATCTTTGTCTGTAGCACTTTTAACTGTTCATTGTCTTTCCCTGCACTGTTAATAAGATGACTCAGTAGCCTGTACTTGTGAAACCACAATGGATCATCTATCCCAGCTGTGGTTTCGTTTAACTAAGAACACTGATTGTCACTGTTAGAAACAAACCAAAGAACTTCTACCGGAAGCACCTATAGCCACATCCTCCTACTGTGCTACAGAAAATGACTGACTTCAGTATGCAAAACCCATGTGCATTACTTGAGAGGTTCTGTTCTCATTATCCCGTATCCGCTCCTTCACCAGCCGCACAAGCGACGCAATGTTGTAAAACTCAGCTTCTTCCAGTACCCCTAAGGAAGGAATCAAAAGCAGGCAATCTGTTACTTTATAAAGAGCAGAACAAAGACAGTTCAGCTACAAGAGTGCAATACCTGCTACTGACTCCAAATCTTTCCCACGTGTAAGAAAAGCCCTGGGCGCTAAACGGACTGTGCCTCTGACCTCACGCTCCCAGACTGGAAGAAAACAAGCTGCCTCCCTCTGTGGTTAACAGAACATTTAAGAAAGATTATTCCCCTTTCCCTAGGATTAAGAAACCCCGTGGTACAATCTCTAATATCATTCATGCAGCCTCGCTCAGGGGAAGGTCACCAAGGCTCCTTGCTTGTTCAGAACTGCTGTCTGTTTGGGGAGAAGAGATGCTGTTCAAAAAGTGCTATAAAACAGTGCTTGCAGTTCTTCTGTGTTTCTCATACCTTCTTCTGCGAGCTCCTTGTTTATGATGAGCTTCCCATGTCGGAGGTAGTTCAGTATTGGACCAAAATATGTGGGATCTCTATCGATGAGATACGCTCCTGTCTCATCCTGTTGAGTGTGCACAGAAATGAAGCAGGCACAGTTAAATGGCATGGCATTTCACTTTTAAATTATACACTGAACAGCTTTTCTTTGAGAATCTGGATTCCTTTGCTTGTGAAAAGCGTATCTGTGACTCTATGCTTCAGCCAGCATTTTTCTCAGTATCTGAACTCAGCTGTAAATGCTGCAGCTCATAACGCTGGCGGATGTCTCCCAGTCAGTACTTCCACAAACAAGCTCGCATAAGTGAAGAGACGAGCAGGGCTCAGCAGTTTTGCTTCACTGCAATAACAAAATACAAAAGCTGGCAGTCATGCTCTGCCTAAATTGGTTTTCCATGCTAGTTTAAATAAGAAACCTGGAAGAACATTTGGATTTCCAGTTCTGATTAACAGCATGTGATAATTCAAAGTACTTTTTTTTTCCCCCCCTTTCTTTGAATTACTGGAAATGCCCATTGCAGTGCACCAGTCCTGTCTCTGAACAGTCTCCAGCAGCTGGGCATACAACATCATCACATTACCAGCAATCCACAATTAAAAGCATTTCCTGAAGCAGCATGGAAGGGCTGATAAAGCCTGCGTGGCTGTTTTTCATGCCGTTTCCTTCTATCACTTTAAAGCAATGCAGGTCCTGCTAGGCAGCCTGCTCCAAAGCAATGAAATGCTGAGGTCTTCCAAAATGTCATCTCCTATCTTTGCTAAGACTGGTAACCATTACTATGGCCATAACCTGGATTTAAATTCTACTTAAGCAGATATAAAATGCTGTACAGACACTATAGAAACCCTGCAGTAATAATAACTGTTTGTAAAACCTGTATGTTAACAACCTACAGCAACTGCAGAGCTATATGTCCAGTAAAGCTCTTGAACTGGGATCTTTTCTAAGAGCAGAAGTAAATACAACGAAAACCACACACATCCTGGGGGCGGCGCATCATTTAAATCTCTGTTTCTGGGGAAGTTTCTCTCCCTGCTGCGTGCAGTAGCAGCAGAAGGGCGCTGGGGCGCTCCGGAGGAACAAGGAGGCGGCGGGGGCTGCAGCAACGGACGCACGACTCGGGGTGGTGCCGGGACTCCGTAGACCCTGGCCGGGCCCGGTGGGAGCGGGAGGTCCGGGCCTCACCTTGTCGGAGCCGAGCTCGGGCCCGTCCTGGCAGCAGAGGCGGCACAAGAAGGACTTGGGCTCCCGGCACAGCGTCTGTCGGGTGCTCACGAAGTACGTTCCGCCCACGTTCAGCCGCACCCATTTGGAGGCGGAGGGCGGCCGGGCCGCACCGGCGGGACTCGGGCTCAGCATAGCGCCGGAGAAACCCGGCGCGGCCGAGCGAGGGCTGGGCGGTCCCGGCACTCCCCCGGGGCCCGGACTGGGTGTGCGGCCCCGCGGCGGCCCTTCCGCCGCTGCCAGTTCCGCCATGGTGGCCGCCCTCAGCGCCCCCACGCCGCCATCCCCGATGCCGCCGCTTCCGGCGCACCAAGCACTTCCGTGCGCGGAGCTGCATGACGCATTTCCGCTAGCGCTGTGCTCTGACTGGCCGACGGGGCAGGACTTCCGGTGCGTCGCTCGGCAGCGCCAGAGGACTGCGGTAGCGGTCGGTGAAGGTGAGCGGGTGAGCGGAGGAGAGGAGAGGGAAGGGAAGGGAAGGGGAGGGGAGGGGAGGCGAGGCGAGGCGAGCGGGAGGCTGGCTGGCTTCCATCTATCGCCCCTTGGTAGGCGGCGTGGGGGCCCAGAAGGAGTCCCGAGTTCCGTGGACTCCGGGGGGCGCCGGTTCCGGGCTCTGCCTGCCGTGACCCGCTCTCCTCTCGCGGCAGCTCAGCGTCATGGCGGCCCGCAGAACTGCCGTCAAGGCCATTGACTGGGCGGCCTTCGCGGAGAGGGTGCCCGCCAACCAGCGCGCCATGTTCAACGCCCTGAAGACCCGCAGCGACGCGCTGTCCGCCCGGTGAGTGCCGCCTGCAGCCTCTCGCGGAGCTCCTGGCCGCTGTCTCGTGTTGTAGTTTCCCACGGTGATCCGAGAGACGGCACGGCAGTCGCCTTTAGGGCAGGCGGTAGCGGTTTCTTGTAGTGAATCTTCTTTGCTTAATCCTCCGCACAGTTAAACTGCGGCTGCGATGTGAAAAAAACTAGTTCTGTGAAAGCGCTTCGCTTTGGTGGATTTAAGAAAAATGAAATGCTTTGAAAACCTCGTTGCTCAGTTAAATGCTATGCAGACAATGGTTCTTCCAGGTGCTTTGGCATCTCCTGCTTGATGCATGCTTGCTATTACAGTTAGCATTGCCTCTTGCCTCTGACATGTGAAAGCTGTCTGTGGTTTCTTATAAAGCTGTCTCTTAGAGATGCTGTGCAGTAGCATGAAGTGGGAGGGACTGCGGGTTGAATTTGTCTGTCCATAGGGAAAAATCTGTTTCAGGGGTAAGGGAGTTTACAGAATTGGTTCATCACTAGTTATTAATAAGTAGATATTTTCTGTTCAACTCAGCAGGGTCTGTTAACTCTCTTGAAAGTAGGAGGGAGCAAGTGATAGCGTCAGGTTTGTACTGGCACTGGTGGTGACCGCTGTCCTTCCTCTCCTTAGGTTGGCTGCACTGCCTGAGAAACCCCCTGCCATTGATTGGGCTCACTACAAGATTGCTGTTGCTAAAGCTGGCATGGTGGATGAGTTTCAGAAGAAGGTCGGTGTCTTTGTCAGCTGAACATTATTACTCTATGGAGGCTTAAACAGGGAATATCTTTTAGTTGAAAGCACCAGAATAAAGGTATTTTCAGTTTTGGCTAGTAGCTTCCTTTGTTTTATGTCCTGCAGATCAGTCACTCACCTGAAAGAAAGAAAACTCAGTCTGTAGGAGCAAATTTGAGTAGTGCCTCTCCTGAAACAAATATTTGGTGTATTTCTTTAATTTACTGAATAGTAGAAAATTATAAGTGCAGGTCTGCAGACTAAGAACGTGCAAAGCCAACTTTGATGCCTGTGGGGTTGTCATCCCATTTAGAAATGACCTGAAAAAGAATGAGCCAAGCATTTGCTGAAGGTCACACAATGTCACTGGCAGCATGGAAATTGGCTGCTGTAAGACCAAAATAACCAAAAGATAGATGTGGGAACTCTGAGGAAAATCTGTCCATGATAGGATACATCTTTGGTGTTAGACTTCCTCGTGGTGCTGTGCTTTGCTGTGTGCAATGCTGTGATGAGTATGCATAGTACAACGTGTCCTGGTGATGATGTGCAATATGTAATAGCTCACTTTAAGCATACAGGTGAGTGGTGCTGCTTGAGAAATGTGCAATCAAGATGCAGAGGTCATTTTTTAAAAGCTCATTAAGCTATGCGTTTGTGAGCATGTTGTGTCATAGGAAGAGTGGAAGGAACACTCCCCTGCTGCTGGGGAGAACCACCTTTCACACGCAGGGTTATGTAAATCAAACTGTTTCAAATTTTTCTTTGTTTTCCAGTTCAGTGCACTGAAGGTCCCTGAACCAGTGGATACACAAACTGCCAAAATTGATGCCCAAGAGCAGGAAGCTGTAAGTGTTTGAAATGTTCCTGGATGCCAGACTTGTCTCTGAGTCCTGTGAAGATGGGAAGGGGTGAGAGGGAAGGTGTGTTCTGTACTGGCGTCTGCACAGGCAGAGCAGCCTGAGAGTATGGCTCTCTGGTCTTTCTTTGCATGTCTCTGGCTTTTGGCTAAGCAAAAGATTTTTTGCTTTGGGAAGGGCTTGGATTTTGTTCAAGATTTTGTCCGCTTGTGTAATGACAGAGAATTGTAACATGAGCTTTGAAGGTGGTGTTGCAGGTTCACTCTAGATTGACATCTTTATTATAACTATATTCACCATGCCCTCTTTTTTCTTGCAGACCAAGAACATTGTGGAGTATGTGAAAGCTTCCAAAGCTCGTATTGCTGAGTATGAGCAGCAAGTAAGTATGGATGTTGCTTTGTGAATATTCTCTTTAACCCTGCTTTGCACACTCTTTTTCTTTCCTGTGCGTGCTTTGCTCTTTCTTGCTGATGAGTGATTTGTAACATATTTGTCTCTGCTCTCACTTCAAGCTTCAGAAGCTCAGAAGCATGATTCCATTTGAACAGATGACTTATGAAGACTTGCATGAAGCTTTTCCTGAAACCAGACTGGACAGGGAGAAGTATCCATACTGGCCACACAAACCCATTGCTGATCTGTAAACTGGCTTGGAAACAGTTTATCTGATGACTGTCAGAATGAATTATCTCTTAAATAAAAGTGTTTTCCCTCCTGTCTGTGGCTTAGATCTTTAGCTGTGAGGTTGCAAGGTTTTGAGAAATATGGAACCACACAGCAATGCACAAAGAGGGTGGTTTTCATGGATTTTGTCTGTTACTGGTGAACTGGTTTTACAGCAAGTACTAAGATCTGAGCTAGATCTGCTACTAACATTGAGTCCTCACACAACTTCTGTAATTTACCTTTGTAACCACGTAGTACAGGGAATGTGGTTCTGCCTTTGCAGGTGAATTGTTGCTTAGGAGATAGACTTGCACTCCAGCGCCACAAAATAAGTTATGTTTAGTAGTGATCTGCAGGGTGATGTCTGTCTCAGGGGTTTTAGAGGCAGTGTGCTGGGGCTGCTTTCCAGGTTGGCTGTGTTGGTTTAGGTGCAGTTGCAATAGGAGTTTAAGGAATTAGGTGAGATACAGAAGTTCAGAAGTATGATATTTTGAACATCCCAAGCGTTGCTCCCCCATAATCCTGGTGATCCTACCAGTCTGGATTTCTGTATGTTGCAGATCTCACTCAAAATCACAGAAACAATAGAACAAAGGCTTCGTACTTTGATTGATTTATTTAATTATCTGAGTAGGAATTCTTAAATGTCTCTCCTCAAAATGAAAACATCTCCATAAATGAAAAAGGGCTTTAGGTCCCTTTTTCTGAGCTGTAAGAATTACTATTGGATAGAATTAAGGTATTCTCTTCGAGTTCCATTATAGCTTTATCTAATTACTTTGTTAGCCCACGGAGCACTTTCAGAATATATGTATGTTTACAGAACTAGAGTACAATGCACACACCATGCGGACTTTATGCTCTGGTTGTGGTTTGTTTTTTTTGTTTTTTTTTTTTTTCTAATTTAGGCAGCTGAAACAACTGGTTTGAATTGAGCAGTAAAGAAAATACAGCAGAGGGCTTGGAAGAAATAAAATGGAGAAAGACTGAGCGAGCATCGCACAGAGCTGGTCCCTAACTGCTCCATTTTATAGAGATAACAGCAAAAAAAAAGAGTGACAAGAAGAAATGGCTGTAGAGAAGCACCTTCTCCAGAACTATCAGAACCGGGTCCTGTTCCGGTGTTTTCCAGCAGGGCTTGGTTTGCTGCACTTTTTCCTGGGTCGTCTTGGTAGGATGTTTCATGGCCTGGTTTGTCATTGGTGGCTTGGTGTGTACACCTGCAAACAGCAAACACTGGGATGGGGCAGGATGGGGTGGCTGCCAGGAGCACTGACTGGAGCACTTCTCGCCTGGAGGAAACCCACCTTGACTTGAACCTGCAGGTAAGGTGCAGGCAACCCAGCCTGCTTGTTTCAGAATTTTTGGGTTGCTTTACCTTGTTGGACTGTTCCGAAAGCTTTGCCCAAGCGTAGGGATTTGTGCTGATGGTGCAACAGGAAGAAGGTGTCCAGCACAGCCATGATCATCAGCAGGAAGGTGCCTAAGAAAAAGAGCACTGCAAAACAACAGGAAAGCAAATAAGGATTTGGTAACAGGCACGATTCTCTTGAATCTGTAATCTACCTGAGAAAGGAAATTGCTGTCTGCAGCCAGCTGGTGAAGGGTAACTTTTCATGATGTCATTGCTCATGAATGTGCCCGCGAATGCCCAGCGATTTTCTTAGAGTTGTTACCTGAGTAATATGCAGGATGCCATCAATAAAGATGAGTACCTATTATGGGCGGTTCGTTGGAGGAAGTTGGAAGCATATTGTTGAGAATCACAGCTAACATGGAGCTGCCAAGAATGATGGAAATCTGGAAACTGATTTTCTCCTCGAGAGAGCTGGGTCCAAACAGCACAGCCATGTCAAGCAGATACAGGGCGCACGTTGGGAGGATGAGGTTCAGAATATACAGAGTGGGTCGTCTCTTCATGGAAATCTGTTGAAGAAGATGGACAAAATTTGAGTAAGAGATAACACACTCTTGAGTGGATGCTTACTCCCTGATGTGGAAAGCTACCTTGCTTCATACTTTCTTTTTTTTTTTTAATATTAACACAGAACAAAATGAATTTACATCAGTACCATATAGGTGATCACAGGAAATTCTCCATCGTCCATTTCTTCTATGTACTCATTGATGCTCAGGTTGGTGAACTTCCATTCTCCATCAGTTAGGAAGAAGCTCTGGCTGTTTACCAGCATCTCAGCTGGTGTCCGCTTCACTTTCAAGGAAAGGTCTGTTACTGTTTGTAAGAGGAGAGGAGAGGCAGAATTGAGGTTTCTATCAGAGGTCAGTTATTTCCTCTTCCTTTCCTTTCCAACCAAGGTTGCATACACATGAGGAAAGCAAAAATCAGATGTAAGCAAATATCAGGCTTGTCACAGCAAGGCTGTCGTTTGGCTTGTGAAGACCAATTCCAGGGGTGACTACCCAAACATCTCAGATGCTTGGAGATGTGTTGCCGGGAGAGACGCCAACACATCACAACTCTGAGCTTATTTTCCCTCTAACTAAACAGCACTCCCCTAACAGCAAGTGGTGCTGATAAGGGAACCCAGGAGTCAGCTAGGGCCCATCTCAGCTGTTCCTTTTGCACGTTTAGCTTGTTTGTGCTAAAACTTAACTTGCCACTTACCTGGGTAGAGAAATGAAGCAATGCTCATGTTGCACGTCTGGGTGTCGAAGGGGAACTTGAGGATCATCAAACTGCACGTTAGTGTGACCTGGAAGGGAAGGCTGGCGTTGAAGGTGCCGTTGTGTGTGACGACAATGTACTCCAAGTTGGACTTCTGTTCGTTCACTCTGGAGGAAACAAAACCGAAGAGTGACAGAGCTGCAGGATGCTGCAATGATCCTCAGTCACACAGAAGCTGGGGCCGTAAGTGTCCCTTTCGGATGGGTCCGTGCAGCCACACAGACATGGAATGCAGTGGAAAGGGATGCATGGGCTTTGTGGGGAAGGGGCTCAGTGCTGTCTCTGCATGCTGACTCCCATCCTTTCCCCCTACAGCCAAAGAGCTGGAGGGCCCATGTGCAACACTGCCAAGGGTGACTTTCATCCCACCACATTGTTTGTCCCCCCAGCTGCTTCTTCAGGATTAACAGAGCCTATATGTTGCATTTCAGGAGATGCTACAAAATTACTCACCCACAAAGTGCTTTATATAAGCTCTTTCCCATTAATGTAAGATATGAGATTCTTGGTTACGTTTAGTTTATAGGAATAGCTAGTAACTGAGTTTATCCCATTTCCTGCAATATCACCAAATGGTTTGCATCCACAGTATTTTTCTTAAGCTGGTGGATAAAAATAAAATGAGAGCCTACCTTTCCAAAATGAAGATTGGGGGTGACCAGAATGAATCCATGGGCAGAACAATTTTAGAAATGTTACAGAAATCCCGTGGGTCCCAGGTGGCAAAAGTGTTTGTCCACTCCTGGGTAAGGAGGTAAAGGGGAAAGGTGAGTGCTGGGCTCGGACCCAGCCATGTTGCTGGGTGGCACGAGAGAGAAATGGTCTTACGGAACCTACCAAGCTCAACACGAAATAAAAAGTGACGGTCTGGAGCTTTTCAGCCTAGGGAAACAAAATGGAAGGTATTTAATTGATTTTCTTAGCTGTACCCTGTGCAGAGCTCTGGGGTTTTCCGCCACTGCTTCTGCCATGGATGGCACAGACTGTGGAAACTGAGCTTGGGAGGACAGGCTGAGTTGTTCAAAAGTCCTCCAAGCCTTAAAAAAAAAATGCTTTCAAGCAGCAAAAAGCTGAAGTGGAAGCAGCTGGAACACCCAGGTCTTGCTGGCCCAGTCCTGCCTTGCAGAAAGATCAGATCTCAATCTAACAATGGCACAGATTTCTGTTATAAAGACTTGTCAACATTTGTGCATCCTTACCACAGACAGAATTGCTATCAGCATAAAATCCATCATCACTTCCATAGGCTCCTTCCAGTGAGTCTTTGGCAGTATGTGCGTGTGCAGCTTGCTGTGAGAGGAGATGTTCAGGTACTCAATGACATCATAGTAGGTGCAGATATACCTGGGAGCAGCTCCTAATGGCAAAAATATACACTTCAATTAGAAAAGGATCAGGAGAGATTTCAACCTGTGAAAGAGACATGTATGAAACGAAGGGTATGGGATGTAGGTACGGAAAACATCATCGATCCCTTCTTGCACAGATGAGAGCAGAGCTCCTCAAAGCTTTTCCAGTCCTCTTGAACTTACCTGTCCCAAGAGAAAGTGTGAGCAGAGCTATAAACGCTCGCTGCATCTTCTCCTGCTTCCAAATAAAGAGGCAGATGGTACTGGGTACCTTACCAGCAGTTCCAAAACACGTCATTTGTTATGCAGAAGTTGATTTGATATGTACTAATGAGGGATTGGTGTTTTGTAAACAGGAGCTAGACTCTGTATTTACATTGGAAGGAAGACTTTGCTAATGGATTGACGCACTCAGTGGGCTCTTGGGAGTGGTCTTTAGTTGTGGTAAAGGAAAAAGAAGAGCATTAAATCCAACAATTTGAGGGAAAGAGAAGAAAGGGCTCATATCCATAAAGGAGAGGCTGGGAGCCAGAGCCACTCAACAGCAAATCTTGTCTCATTTGCAGGACCAATGCAACACCACTAAAACAGAACAGGAAAATTAGCTCTGGGGGGCAGAGAGGCTGCTCTCCCTGTTCCCTAAGTGCTGAGCACTTTGTGGAATCACTGATGTTGTTTCTGCCTTCTAGTTGACACTCTGTCCTCCTGAGGTGCTACTCCAACTCCTCACTGTTAAGATTAAAGTCTCAGAGATGTTTACTTTATCTCTCCCTCTGCCCTTCCTTTGGCCATCCTCCTCTCTGCCTGTGTTCCTGCTGTAGCTCCAATGATGCCTTCAGGTGCACTGAGTGACACTTTGAGTGTAGGGGAACAGCCCCATTTATTGTGTTCTTGGAAAATCCCATTTCCCTGGGATATTGCAGATGGTACCTGAGCACCTCCAGTTGTGTGGGACAGGAGGAGGGAAAATATGGGCCATACAGTAGGGTTTGAACCAAACAGAAAGGGTTGGGGTGAGCCATGTGTTGGTGCAGGAACTGATGTGGGCAGCATCACTGGGACAGGAGCAGTGCTGGAGGTGATGCCCTCCAGAAGTGCCCTAGGTCTCCCAGCAGCTGTGAGGTGGGAGTGGGCTGGAACTGAATCTGTTCTGCTGCTCTGTCAGCTTTTGGTATCCAGCATCCTGCTGCAGCAGCATGGCCCTGGGCTCCACTGCACATCTCTCCTCCTGCAGCTCACCTTGGGGTGCCTGGCCTTCAGTCCCCCATGCAGTGAAAACAGCTTTGTCTCATTTGCTTTTTCTGGGTTCCTCTGCTCTTGGTTTGCCCAATCTCCTCCATCACTCTGCGTCATGGGACTCCCAGACCTTCCCCAGCTCGCAAGGCGTGACCTATGGATCCTTCCTGGCCTCGTGCTGCTCTGCACATCCCGACGTCTGAGAGCAGTGCCCTCTGAGCGCAGGGCTTCTCCTTAGAGACCAGAACCCGGCTGGCACCCCCTGCATTGCGACTATGGCAGAAGGAAGAGTAGCCCAGAGCTGAGGGAGACGGATGGACGCGCAGACCCATGCGGCACTCGCAAGGTGACGGGAGCCGAAGCGGACACCGAGGCCCACGCTTGACTGACGGTGCGGCTGTGCGATGTACGAACGCCCCATCCCCAGGCGCTCGTCCCACCGCGGCCCCCCGCGCTCCCGGCGGCCGATTCGCGCCCAGCGGCGGCCGGAAGGCAGCGGGCGGACAGCTGGGGGAGCTGCAGAGCCGTGACCGCGTGGCCTAATGGATAAGGCGTCTGACTTCGGATCAGAAGATTGAGGGTTCGAGTCCCTTCGTGGTCGCAAAGGGTGCTCCTACTTTTCCAGGCTCTCCCTCTTCCCACCCGCCCAGAGAAGGGGAAGGAGCACGCGTGCCCGGGTTTGGTTCCCTCCTGTGAGACCTGCTCCGCCGGGATTTTCCCTTTTTCTTTTCGACGCCTGCGGGGTTATCCTGCTGCACGGCCGGGAGCCGCGCGTGTCCCCGTGTCCCCGTGTCCGTCCGTCCGTCCCGTGTCCGTTCCGGCTCCCCGCGGGCGCAGTCCGAACTCCACTGCGTTTGGGGCCGTTCCCACGAGTGGGAGCGCGCATCCCGCGCAGCCCCAGTGGCCTAATGGATAAGGCACTGGCCTCCTAAGCCAGGGATTGTGGGTTCGAGTCCCATCTGGGGTGAGCAAACCCTTTTCTCGATTATTTTTTTCATTGCTTTCTCCCCGTGTCAGTGCGTGCTGATACAGACGCACTGGGTGCGTCTGGCGCGGGGTGGGAGGGTACGGTGAGAAGGAATTTCGCACCCCCGTGGGACAGGAAATTAATTAAGGATCTGAATGCAATGGGAGAATTAAGGACTGAGCTCAATCAGAGTAACAGAACTCTGTAACACCGATGCATCGGTGAGCACCGTCTGCAGGGTTTGCGGAAGGGAAGGAACGGTGGGGCTCGGGGCAGCGAGGGCTGCGTTAATGGAAGAGTCTCAGAATATCCCGAGTTGGGAGAAACCCTCGAGGACCACTGAGTCCAACCCTACACTGCACCACCCCACCACCACCCCTCTCTCAGCGGAGTCCCAGCGCTCCCTCAGCTCCGGCCGCCCTGCCGTGCCCACCGCCCTCCGGGGCACAGCCTTTCTCAGCCCCCGGCACGGCTCTGTGCCGCGCCTTCGGGCCCCGCCGCCATCAGCAGATGCAGAGCAGGACAGGGCCAGCACTGATGGGAAGGAGGTTTCACTCCTCCGCCAGAAACCACATCTCTGTGCGGAGCTGCTCAGTGAGGGCACTCTGTTGAGCCGCGGTGCCCTGGGACCACAGCCCTGCGCATAAATGCTTGTAGGACGATGCTTCTCCGTTTTGTTGCATTAAAAAGCTGATCGAGAGTCTTTTTTCCTACAGTTAATGGACTGTAAAAGGCAGTTGTGGTCAGGGTGATATCACACCAGTGAAACCTAAAGTGAAGTTTCTTTTCAAGTTATTTCTCCCTGTTAGGTGCGGGAGGAAATGACTCAGCTGCCTGGAAAGCAGAGCCACTTTGGCCCGGATCGACCCCGCGCTGCAGGCAATGCCCTACAGGTGTTGCGGCTGCAGTCACGCTGGGATCTCCATGGCCCTGGTTGGCTCACTGCACACTTTGGGGGACTACCTCAGCGACGGTCCCGCTCCGGTGCTATCAGATGGAACAGCTTCTGGTGTTTCTCTCCCTCACCACCTGTGGGCCGAGATTCTGGCAGGAGGAAACCGCGCGTGTGCCGCTCCCAGGAGCCGCACTACCAGCCGGTGGGCGCGGATTGGTGTGCGCAGAGGGAATAAAACAGCGCCGGGAAAGATAAGCACAGGAATTCTGCGGTGACTGATTCCCTAGCGGTGGATTCGAATCCCTCCCTGCTGTCCGGCGTGCTGTAAGAGAGGCCACGCGGACCGCGGCGCACATCTGTGGGCGCTGCCCCCCCCCCCGGCACCCGGCACGCCCCGCCCTCGATTCCACGCTGGCTGAAGTCGAGCTGCGTGGCCGCGGGGATCAGAGCGCCCGCGTTCCTGTGCCCCAGATTTCGGATTGCATTTGTGTGCTGGGTTTCTGCCGTCCTCAGAAGCACGGTTTGAACAGCCACAGAGAACATCGCGTACCGCCCGTGGGACTCCTGTGCCGTGCAGCCGCACACGGGGGGCGGGGCGGGTGCTATGATGTTCCGTGGGGACCTCCTGCCGCTTCCTGCTGTCACCAGCGTTCGCCTGGGAGGGCCACGGTGGTTCCTGGGGGCAGGGAATGGGGTTGTGATGTACGTCTGTGGGTGCTGGGGGGCGTGTAACCATTGGGGGCCATCGGTGTCTGTCACTGTTCCCAAAACTGAGGGCGAGGGGACCACGTGGCCTAATGGATAAGGCGTCTGACTTCGGATCAGAAGATTGAGGGTTCGAGTCCCTTCGTGGTTGTTTTAAATCACTCAATCGTTTGATTTCAGCTGAAGGTATTCTTGCGGCGCTGGCTGCCGGGAGGAGAGGAGCGGCCGCCAATGAGCGCAGAGGCCCGGTTTTGGGGTAGGCTGTGCCCCCGGAAGCTCCGCTCCCAGCTGTGGCCGATTCCGCTAAAAGGCTGGGGCTGCTCAGGTGCGTGGTGGGGTTGGTGTTGTTTTCTCTTAGGGCGGCAAGAAACGCTGTGAGGAGGGTAGGCAGAACCGGGCTTTTACTCCGTCTGAAACTCGGCCTACGAACCCTGCCGCTTTGTCCGTTCTGGCCCTGGGGCAGGACAGACACCGTGAGGCTGCACCGCTTCTGTGCCTTTCTCTTCCCTTTCCTTTTGGCCTATTTTATTTTTTTTTAGCCTGCGGGCTCAGTGCGGGGGGCTCTGGTATTTGCTGGCCCCGTTCTCGCTGCGGTCTCGTCGATTCTCACACCTCCGCCTGTGCGATTCACAGCAGCTCCCGTGCTGTTACCAGGAGCAGAGCCGCGCTGCTCAGGAGGAGGCGCGGAGCCCTTGAACGGCGTGCTGGTGTCGTGGGCGCAGCGTCCGCCCGGCCAGCAGAGAGTTAACCAGGAGCACCGGAGGATGCTCCTGCGCAGCCCCAGTGGCCTAATGGATAAGGCACTGGCCTCCTAAGCCAGGGATTGTGGGTTCGAGTCCCATCTGGGGTGGATCTTTTCCCCTCCCGCGTACTGTCGGTGCACAGCATCAGCTCGGTGTCTTCTTTTCCATCGCGGTCGCTCCGGGGTTCCCCCCGTGCACCACCGCGGTCTGAGATTGTTTAAAGTTAGCGGTCCGCCTCCTCCACAATCCTGTCGTGTGCAACGACGTTCTGTGTCGCTGAGGCAGCAGAAATGATCGTAAATGATCGCGTTACCTCCCGGGGTTCCTGCAAGGGCTGGAGGAAAGAATTTATGTTTTGTTTGCTCCTGCTTCTTGGCAGGTTGTGCATAGAGATGGGATGGAGGCAGCCGCATTGAACACATCAACTGCATTCAGAGCTGCGAACCTCAGGGCCAGGGCAGAGATTTCCCTCCTTGCCTAAAAGAGTACAGCACCCCTGCTCACCCCAGGTGGGACTCGAACCCACAATTCCTGACTTAGAAGGCCAGTGCCTTATCCATTAGGCCACTGGGGCCCTGCAAAGTGACAAAAAATGCATGATTTCAGTGCCTTTATGAGTCCCTGCCCCACACAGCAGAACAGCCAGACCTCGTGCTGCCACAGCGCTGCAGGCACCAGGGGCACCGTGCTGCTGATGCTGCTCAGTTCGGTACCGGTCACGGCTCTTAAAGGTGCTTAGTCTGAGGCTTCACGACGCTGCACTTCAAGGACCAGAACACCCCTGCACTTAAGAGGATGGTTTTTGTCTTTAAGTGCTGAAAAGAGTGCAATTGCCTCCTGCTAACCTCCTGCTGTGGCTTTAGGCTAATTCAACACGTTTTTCTTAGTTGGTAGGAAAAAAAAAAAGTCAGCTAACTAAAATCTGAGTAAATTGCTTGAAATGGTGAATTGTTATTTGTATTTGAAGACACAAAGCTTTTACTCTTTCTTTCCCACCCGATCTATTGCTGCTTGTACGTTCAGCAGCAGAGGGAGTTCTTAGAAAGATACAGAGGACTGGACGAAGCACAAGAGGTCAGCAGATTATAAATATGTTTTTTATTTGCATTTTTAGACAGACTTTATCAGATCAGTTTAGTATCATCTTCTGTTGCCAACAACATTTCCTTATAAAGGCAGTACACGAAAGACTTCCACCTCTGCTCTCAGTCAAAATCTGCCTTCCTGCTCTGTTTTATATTTGAGTGTATCCTTTTCTGTCTTAATCGTTCACGGTTCATTTTTTCTACCCTAAAACACAATGAAAAGATTCTTTAGTGCACACAAAAAAAAGCAACAAACCCTCTAATAAATGCTCAGCTAAGAGTTGACAAATGTCCACAGGCACTGGACATCCCCCGTTCTTGGTTTTGTTTAGTTTTTTAAGGAAAAACTCTGAATATCTGCCATTACATCACATTTAAATGTTTCCTGAGAAGATAATTTTTTGTCCCTGATGGGCTATTTTAACCAGAAGATCCTACTGTTGTCTTTATCGAGTTGCTTCTAGAAATGACAGTAAATCGTATCTCTTTTATTTTCCCTCCCCAGTGAAGAGTGCAAATAAAGGCAATCTTAACAATGGTACCTGGCTATGAGTTGCTGTGCAGTCTCCTTAGACACCACCTTGGGCTTCTCAGTAGCTTCTGTGACCATGACTCTGATTTTTTCTAAACAAATCGCCAGGTTCCTCATCTGGTAACGACTCTCTTCGGAGTTCACAATCAGCTCACCAGCTCGGTTTATCTTATTTCTGTGCTGAGGAGGGAAAAGCATGTTGTGATCACTGAAACTTTGTTCGACTTGTCAAATTTTTGCTGGAACTGTGAAGTGTTGTAGGGGAGAGGGTAGTTACCACTGATGCCATTTTTTCTCTTACAGCTTCTGGGATCCAGTCTGCTGATGCCAGGTGGAACCTGACTTCTGCCTTGGTATTCACTGGGAGGAAAAACAGGACTTTTTCAATGCAATAGATGGAGTTCCTGGGTTTTATGAGGCAGTTCAGTCTGTTCACTGCTGACTTTGAACATATTCTGATATCAGTGTAAATTTCCTGAAGGATCACAATTTATTTCTTGCTACTTTTTTTTTGCATACTATTCTAAAAGACAATTTTATGGTATTTGCACTTCTACACGTTATAAAATTTACTGCAATTATTAGCCAATACCTAGCCGGCAGAAGAGGAAATATTTTTTGTTTCCTTATTTGAGTTAAGCAAACAGTTTACTGCATAGAAAGCTGAAGAATCCAGTTGGCTTACTGCATGCTCAGTGAAAACAGATTACAGAAGTGATGTTTCCTGTGACACAGTAAGAATGCTTCTGGGAGAATGACTGCTAGCACTTGTCTCAGGCATTGCAAAGACTAAGGAGCTGTTAAAATGTAAAATGTTAAAATGTAAGTAATAATGAAAAACTCACATTAGACAGTACAAAGGTGCTCTTTTAATTTCAGGCTCATATTTTACCATAGAGCACAGAGAAACAGCTTTCAGGCTTGGATGCTGAGTGGGACTTTTCCTTAAGTCCGAGAACCCCTTTCATACCTTTGTTAACATTCTGCCCACCAGGGCCGCTGCTCCGGCTGTAGGATACAGTCAGTCGGTCTGGAAGAGAAGGAAGAACAGCACCGTGCTGCCCTTAGTTTTGTGGTGGGGAACAGGGGGTAAGTGATGTCCCAAAATGCTGCACGTGAGACTGAGAGAAGCCTGCTGTCGGTGCTTTCAGCTCAAACTGAGCGCTGACTTTTCTAGAGTCAATCAATTTAAATTACATTTTCTAAATATTTGCTATTCATCAAGAGGACAGCAAAAGTGGGTGATCTGCTCTTAAAGCACACGGAGCCCACAGCGCGGTGCCGGCTCTGTGCCGTCGTGCCACGCGCCTTCACAGGCCACAAACGCTTGGGGTCAGTTCTGCTGAGCCGTGACACTCACCCATGGGGATGTTGAGGGCCGCTGGCCTGGCCTCCTCCTGGAAAACACGAGGGAAGGAGAGGGGAAGTAGCGTTAGGCGGTGAGCGAGGCGGCGGGGCAGCCTCACGGGCGCCTCGGGCCTGGCCCTGCCTGCCGCAGGGTGACCGCGCCGAGGCCGCGCTGCGCCCCAGGGCCCAGCTCAGCCCAATCCCACCCGCTCGCGACCCCGGTCCCACTCGCCGGGTCGCTGGCGGTGCCGCCGTCCCGCGGCGGGTACAACTTGTCCAAGCTGTAGGCGCTGCGGAACTCGGTGCCGGCGGCGGCGCGCTGCGAGAAGCGGGCGGTGAGGAACCGCAGTGCCCAGGGCCCGCGCACCGCCATCTTGGCGCTTCCACAGTGCGGCGCGGCGCGGCGTCCCCTGGAAACGGCGCCCCTCGGAACGGCGTCCCCTGGAAACGGCGGCCGCGCGCTGCGTTCCGGGGCCTTGTGGGGCCGCGCGGTGCCCAAGCGCGCTGTGCGGCCGGGCCGCCTGCCGAGGGGCGTGGAAGGCGCCAGGAGGAGGTTGAGGCGCCTTTAGCTCGGTACGGCAGCTCCTCGGAGCACGTTGAAGGAGCGAAAAATTAATGTACGCGATCAGTGTGTATCTGTGCACCTGTGCGCGTGTACCGTAACCTTTATTGACGCGTTTCCCAGATCTGGAGGAGAGGTGCTGGGGGGGGGAGGGGAGCACAGGGGGAGCGCAGCCCTGGGAGCCGGCAGCCGACGGCTGCTGAGACGCGCCTCGTGACCGCGGGCAGGAGCGGCAGCTTCTGGCGCCGGGAAGGCGGTCCGGCAGAGCGCGGGGCTGCCGTCAGCACGGTGTTTTGTCGGGTGCCGACGACGGTGCCTGTAAACCTGTGCGCGAAGTCAGAACGGTGCTTAAAAGCGGCACGGCGCTGCGCGGGGCTGGGCTCCAGCTGGGCGATGGGAGCTCTGAGCCCCGAGCGGGGCTGCGGGGTGAGGGTCGGTGGCTCCGAGGGGAGCTGGCAGCGCCGTGCTCCGGCGTGACCGCGTCTCTGGGTTTGAACCACGGGCCAGCGGGTGAGGATGGGTTCCGCTCTGCTTCCCCGGCCAGAAAATGGAAAGCTTGAAGGAGAAAGAGCAGAACCGTCAGAGAGAGACCGCGCCAACTGGTGACCTTAATTTAGAGGAGGAAACTGGTAAATTGCTGGGATTTGTTGCCGGAGGGTGGGTGAGACCTCCGAAGCTTTTCACCAACTGCCATTAAACGCGTCAGCGTTACCGCTGTGCTGGTGAGGTGCCAAGAAAGGCGTCACTGTGCGGTGTGCGGCAGGGCTGCGGACGGGGCGTGAAGGTCGTGCAACCACAGTGAGACAGCCTGCCAGCACCTAAAGGGAGCCTATGAACAGGAGGGAAATCAACTCTTTGGAAGAGTAGATAACAGCAGGATAAGGGTAAATGGGCTTAAGTTGAGGGAGGGAAGATTTAGGTTGGATGTCAGGGGGAAGTTCTTTGCTATGAGAGTGGTGAGGTGCTGGAACAGCTGCCCAGAGAGGCTGCGGATGCCCCGTCCATCCCTGGAGGTGTTCAAGGCCATTGGATGGGGCCCAGGGCAGCCTGGTCTGATCCTAAATGTGAAGTTTGGTGGCCCTGCGTGTGGCAGAGGGGTTGGTGATTCATCATCCTTGATGTCCTTTCCAACCTGGGCCATTCTGTGATTCTGTGAAAGGGGCAGCCCTGCTCGTGCTTCATTCCCACACTGCTGGATGGCTCAGGTGTCCAGAGAGCCTTTGAAAAAGCAGAATGAGCTCTGCTTGGATGACTGGACTGATGGAAGTGTGCTTGTCTTAAAGTCACCTTCTATATTCCGTTCAAACTGAATTCTTGACAAGCTGTATCCTTATTAACCTCGGTGCTGTGATCTGAACAGGGGGATTACTTTTGATGAATGCTGAAATTAGTAGTTTCCTATTTTGTTGTACCTGCTCATTATAGTTGAATATGCTCTTGTTCTCTTCCTGTCCCGATTCTTGGGGTGTGCTATTAAATAGCTGCTGCTTTTCGTTAGACCAATCTCTGCAGCAGTGTGGTTATTTAACACTCCTCTTACCTCTTGTAATGAAGATGTAGAGTTTTCTTTGGAATTTTCAAAGCAATTCTCAAAGTTTAAATAGAAGGTGGGATGAAAGGTCAAAACATGCTTATTTTTTTCCTCCTTTGATTGCTGAAAGTCTAATTTAAGAAAAAAAATAACCAAGTGACTCTGAATCGCACAGTCATCAGGACATATATATATGGCCACTCATATTTTTGGATGCAGAAAGAATGCCCTCAGCACTTTGCTGAACAAACTGCAGATCTCTGGCAGCTGCTTCTTTCGCCAATATCCTGTTCCTTACATCAGTCATTTTTTGATGTCTGGTTTTCAGACAAAAACATTTGAATTACAAGTTTAGAAATGATGCAGTTTTATAAACTTTTGAGCTAACAGAAGAGTGTTTTCATCATGTGGCAAATGCTCCTAGTCCAAGTGCAACATGCGCATTGTGTAAATAATGCGGCAGTGTATTTCAGCATGTCCCTCTGCTTTCTGCAAAGAAGCCTGAAGCAGTTACTTGACCCAAATCGTACATGATAATCAAAGACATAATTGTTGTGCTGGACCTAAAAGTAAAAAGAGCTTTAAAGAAAGTCTGAGAGCAACAGTGTTTCTTTTTATCTGAGAAAAAAACGTTTGAAAATGTATTTAATCTGATGTATGCTCAACTGGGATGCTGATTCACACGCTATGGTTTAAAATGGAAAGTGAAGGCAGTCCTCTTCCCACGCATATGCATCAGGCAGGTGATTGCAGAGGAAGCACTGGCTGACTTAAAATGACATTGTTTCAGAGATCCCTTGGTACAAGTGCACAAGGGCACTGGAGCTGGTCATGCCAGCCCCTGTAATAGAACAGAAACTGGGGGACACTGAGAAAATCAACGGGATGCAGCTTTTGTTGCCATTGTTCATTTTGTTTATTTATTTTTAGTCAACTGCTTTCCATTATAAATAAATAAGGCATGAAGGTTCTCATACTGTTGTAGAGCTGGTAGCCACAATCGTGCTGATGGCTCCTAATTTTCTCGAGCTGGGGGCCGCAGGGCACCTGAAGATGCAGAGCGTGGAAGCAAGGAGCGTTTGGTGGTGGGGAGTAGAGGAGGCTTCTGGAGCAGGTGGGTTTGGGCATCGCCCCCTGCCGACTGGCCTCAGCGGTACTCAGCTTAACGAAAGACAAAGGACGGAGGGGTATTTTTTGCATTAATTCCATTGTGAGTGAAAGAAAAGTAGCTCTTCATAGTGCCAAGTCCTGAGACCTGGAGGATAGTTCAGTTTTAACAGTCTTCCCCCTCCAAAGCCAAATTGAGACTGACATAAATAAATGTTGCAAAAATCCCAACTATTTACCCAAATTTTTGGGATATAAGCTGGTGAAAACAGAATCCAAATTTGGCCTACAGTTTCTCCGGGCCAGCACAGAATAGGTAGCTTACGCTGAACTGCTCATTTCTTGTGGCACAGTGCTCGGGATGTTGCCTAAGCTGTGACAAAATACTGCTTCTCTGCCTAAAACATGTGTCTGTTCAAACAAGATCAACTTCCGGTTTATGAAAAATGGAAAGTGATGATTCCTGAGACTGCAGCAGCACTTTGGCTGTGTTTGCATGTCTGCGGAAGCAAAAGTGAAGAGATTCCAGTGCTGGAAAGTGAGCTGGAACATGAGAGGTGATGACCTTTGGAGACAGTATCTCAGCCAAGATAGATTATTTTCAACAGAAGACTGAAATCTGTCCTCTTGACTGTGAACACAGAGCAAAAGTGTAGGGCAGTGTGTGATCAGCACTGCCTGGGCCAGCGGTCCCAATGCTGTACGAGTGTGGTGCTTTACCACTTGCACTGAGTCACTGCTAGGTAGCTTTGCAAGCCCATGCAAGCTGTACTGGAGGAGCTTGCTGCGTTGGAGGCAGTGACATCCTGTTGGATAGCACAGTGCAGAGGGCTGGTACCCGGACAGTGAGGTGAAAGCATGTCTCTGAAACTGTAACAGCACTTCTTATCTAGCTTATGGGAAAGCCCTGGTAATCAAGTTCCTGCCAGGCACAGTGATACACCTGGGATGAAATACTGAGAGAGATTTAAAGCGAGGAAATCCCATATGCCTACAAAGTCTGGAGGGTGTGGAGTGAGTTACTAGGTGATACTGATGAAGACAGAATAATCAATTCTATGTTTCTCTTCAAGTTTTTCCAGTCGCAATGAGCTTGCATTGTAAACAGCTGAAAAACCTGACTGACAAGAGAATGGCTTGGACAGCAAGAACAGACTGCCCTATGGGGAAGGGGAAAGGTGGGGGTAGGTCTCTTGGGTACAAGTGTAGGTTCTTAGCCATAAAACCAATGTGAAGGCTTGGGCTGGTGTTCTTGAGCAGCCCCTGAAGTTCTGATGGTTCATACTGCTTTGCTGCGAAGCCAAACTCTGGCTGCTGCAGTGCTGGAGGACATCCAGGCTTTTGCTCGCGTGTAACTGGACTGTAAGACAAGCTGAAAAGGATGGGGGAGGTGAACAGTTCTTTGTGGTGGGGTTTCTGTTGCTATTGAGAAGTCTGTCTCATGCAGAGATCCATCATACAGATTCTGAAATCCTCTAACTACAATGTACAGTTTGTCCAACAAGTCACCAGAGCCCAAGCTTAAAAACACGAACTGAGTCTCTGTGACATTTCCTTGCAATTATACGATGGACGCTCCCTTCCCATACAAGAACATACCATGAGGCCTCTCAAACCTTCAAAGCAGTGGGGCTGGTGACGTTTCCTGGAGCTGAAGAGAAGACTCGGCTGTTGGGATGGCAGGCGGGGATCGCAGAGGGGCAGGGCTCATTTGCTGCTCTTGTTTTTCACCTTTGTGGCATTGATGTCCGCTTTTGTTTTCTGGATGCGGGAGAAGATCTCCTTGAACAGAGCCTTGTACTCGGGCTGACTCTGCTCCAGCCGCTTGTCCACGGCCTCCACGTGTTTGCTGATGGTCTTCTCCATGGATTTTCGCTCTTCCAACTCAAACCCTTCTCCCCGGAAGTCTCTGAAGGAGCTATCACGAGAGATGGGGCGGGAGGTCTGCACCCCTGTGTGACGCACGCTGTCCTTGTGCTGCCGGCACTTACTCAGGAGCTCCTCGTACTTCTCCAGCAGGGCATGGTACTGCTCGTCCACCTCCCTCAGGATGGACATGCCCCGTTTGCGCACGTTGTTGGCATGCAGTGTGTAATTGCCCTCGTGCCGGCTCACGGCATCCTTGGTGACGATGGCATTGAGAGCTGTGTCACTGCAGCTCTTCCGGACGGGGTGGTTTGGGGAAGGTGTCATTGAGGGCCCGTGACTTTTCCCTCCCTCTTCCTCTGAGAGGTCGATGTAATCTGCTTCTGGGGCGTTATTCAGTGGCTCCAGGAGGGCCTCAGACAGGTTGTCTTCCCTGCTGAGCAGATACTTCTTGACTTGTTTCACCTGCTGCAGCTCCACGAGCTCTGCCTCCAGCTCCTTGATGCGCAGCTTGCAGTGCTCCATCTCGCACACGCGCTGCTCGAGGTCCGAGTACTCCTGAATCACAGAGCTGTACTCCCGCTCAACCCGCTCTTTCCGCTGCTTCTCCTGGTTCACCTGGGACCTCAAGGAATCCACCATGGCTTGGAGGCGCTCGTTCTCCCGCTCCAGCGGCTTCTGGTTGAACTCTGCTGAGGAGCTGTGGACCTGGAATGCATCTTCATACCTGGAAGAGTAGAAAGTGTGTGAGCAAATCAAAGAATCATAGAATCGCTAAGGTTGGAAAAAATCTTTAAGGTTATCCAGCCCAACTCCAGCCCATCTGACCACATCCCTCAGCACCACATCTCCGCAGTTCTGAACACCCCCAGGAACGGTGACTCCACCATCTCCCTGGGCAGCCAGTTCCAAATCCTCCAGGTGAAGGAGGAGGCAGAAAGAGATGCTGATGTGATGAGTTGCCTCTTTTTCATTGCTCCCTTCCTGGGAAGCAATACAGTGCACTTCCCCCTTCTGTTGGGAAATCATTTTTTTCTCCTCAGCGAAGCACCTGTGGCATCCCGTCTTGTTGGAACAGATTGAAAAAAGGAAAGCTCCATGGTTTCCCCCCGAGGCGTGTCAGGAGGCGGGGGATACTGAACAGATTTCTAAGTTGCTGAAGGGCAGAGTGACCTTCAGAGCCGACTGCAGAGCGGCAACACTGTGGGCATGAGGCATGGAGAGACACTGGGAGGATGTGGGGGAAGAACCGCTGGAACACCAAGTGGATTTTGGTGGGGGTTTTATACCCTCATAACATCCCCTGTGCCGCTGTTTGTATCCTCTCGCAGCGAACGCTTTCAGTAAAAAACTTTATTGATTACTTATCTATTTAAAGAAGCCTCTATTATGGACAAAGCTGAGCAAGAAACATCCTTAGAGGGTCAGTGAGTTAGCACGGTGGCAGGGATTTAAGGAGGCTCAAGTGAGCAATAGTGCTGAAGGTGTTTGTGCAGCATGTGGCATACCTTCATTTGTGCTGCTGGGGCTATGGGAATTGCTGGAATTGTCCTGGAGAAAGAGACTGACCCTCTGCCTCCCTGCAGAGGCAGAAGGCTGTAGGGCCACCAGAGCCACAGCTCTGCCCTCCCTGCTCCATACCTGGGGCTGGAGCACAGCTCCTTCAGGCAGGGGAAGGTGTGAATGGTTCGGCGCCGCTCCCTCTTCTCCCGCCGGATGCGGAGCTGCTCCAAGCTCCGCATCTCCTCCACCTGTTTCTGCAGCTCCTCCACCTGGTTCTGCAGCCCCTCAATCGTTTCCGTCAAGCTGCGGAGAGAGCAGGGAGCAAGGTGAGGAGATGGGCACAGCAGTCACAGATCTTTGAAAGGGTTTTCTTTTCCCCCCATAGAGAAAGCTGGTCTATGGAGATCTTAGCATGTGCCCTGAGGGCGTGAAGGTGCTTGCTGTCATGGCAGAGGCTGCTCTCCCTTTTGAGTGGTGTGGGTTGTAAAAAAAGGAGAACTACAGCAGAGCCAAGGGATACACCAATAGAAGACCCTCTAACCTCAAATCTGTTGGTTGAGTCAGCTCTGAGACACGAGCGCTATCCTGGATTATCTCTGCACTACAAGGGCTCAAGCACTTTACTCTTCCTCTTGTTTCTCTTGTAGAAATAAACACGAGACAGAAATTTTGTTTTATTCTGGCTGTGAGCACAGTTCCTAAAGCTGCTCCAAAACTCCCCCTCTGCTTTGAGGCTCCCTATCTGCACAGCTGTTTGCAGAAGATGCTGTAGCATAAGGACGTGGCTTAGTCTGTTTCCAGGGATGACCTTGGTCGTGAGGCTGTTGTATGAGAAGAAGTTATCGACAAACTGGTCTAGCTAAATGCTGGATCCGTGCCCAGTGCACTGCGTGCTCAGAACCTCCCTTGTACCATCATGTGCTTCTTACTGAAGGAGGCTCATCCTCCATGCAGGAAGGTCTCTGTGCCTCTCTCTGCCTGGTCCTAGCTGCCAAACCTGCCTGATAAGAGAATGGTTGGAGCAGCAAGAGCACGCTGAGCCCTGGGGTGGGGGGAAGGTGGGATAGGGGTCCCAGCCTCACTGTGTGGGACCAGAGGAGGCTGTACCATTGTATCTTCTGTTGGGATGTCTTGCTTTCCAGCACGAGCTTCTGATTTGCCAGCTCCAGGTCCCGTGCCGTTAGGTCTAGCTGCTCGTAGACTTTGGCGTGCTGCTCATTCATCTGCCGTAGCATTTCAAGCTGCTTGGTCAGGTACTGCAAGAAAAAGAAAAAGAGAAAAAAAACACTCCACATCCCAAACCCAGGTTGTCTCATGAGCAGAAGTTCCTACAGCCTTAGCTTCATTGTGTCTTGTGGCCAGTTTATCCTCCATCTGACTGAAGCTTCTTCCAGTGGAGGAATTCCTGCTTACATGATTGCATGTCTAAAACATGATTCCTCCCCTCCTCCCCCCCCCCCCATCCTCTGTGAAGAGCACTAACCTCACTCTCTCTACTTGGCTTCTTTTTTATTCACAATACCCCAAGGAAATCAATATCCCTGAGAATGTGACCCTTTACTGGAGCTGAGTGTGCTTGGCCCAATGGTTACTGCATCATCTGACAGATCAATCGCAGAGGCTGCATTTCTGTAGGAATTCAGGCTGCAGAAAGTCTGAATCTGTGAAATGTGAGAGCTGTGGCCATAGCCCCCTTCCTGCAGCCTCTGCAGCAGTCCGAAAGCTTTCACCCCGCACAGCGTGGCACAAGGGCACTGGCTGGGATCAGATCCTAAATCTGGGGCTGTGAAGACACAAAGCCCTTCTCTCTGTTCCTTGCAGTGCCACGTGCTGAGAGTTCCCTGCCTGTCTCTGCCCCATGCCTTTGTAAATTGGTGGTTTCCAATCTTTTTTTAATTCACAGATCTCTGGAAGTCTTCCAGTAGATGCAAACCCGCCCTGCGCAGTGAGTTTAAGCCTCTCGGCTTGGCGCCGTGGGCAGTAATGCCCTGAGCCCAAAGGGTGCATGAAACAGCACTGCAGATTGCAGCTCTTTGAGAAAAAGCTGCTTTGTGCCTTGGACAAAGGAGGCTGTGTTCAGGGGGTGCCAAGGGGCTGGCCGAGAACAAACGTGATTAAGAGCGCCTGGAACCAAGGAAAAGCAGCAGCAGAGTGCTGAGAAATGAGCACAGAGGTTGGGCAGGAAGAGGCCACATGTGCCGCAGCTGCAACCAACGCTGGTGCCAAAATCTGGTGCACATCTGTGCAGGGGTGAGAGGGTCAGTCAGCCGTGGCTGGGAGCACCTCACCCAGACCTTGATCCACCCTGCTGCGGGCACATATGGAAGGGACTTCTGCTTCCATCCCCCATGGCACATCCCTTCCTCCAGTCTGTGCTGCTGGGATTGGCAGTGTCACTCTGAGATGACAGCAGTGACCCAGCCACTCCTGTCCCTAGCGTGTGTCCCCACCTCGATTTCCTGCACTTGCTCTTCATTGGTGGCATACATCTGCTGCAGGGACTCCTCCAGCTCCTTGTTGCGTTCCAGCAGTGTCTTCCCCAGCTCAGCAGCCAGGTGCAAGTCTGAAAAGCAGAAGGGACAAAGTCGCTGTGGTTCCTGCTCCACGCACAGCTTGCTTTGCACAGAGCTGCTTTAGCAGCAGGTTTTGATGCAGATACACATTTACAGGACATTCACAATCTGTCCTATTCCATCTTTGATAGGCTGCAGGAGCAAAGGGTAGCTGAGCTTGAGACAGCCTACATCACCTTTCTGCATGGCACCATGCACTGTGCAGCCAGGATCAGACCCACAAGGCTTGGCTGAGGCTGAAGATCAGTCCCCCATCCCCATCTTCATCCCCATCTCCTGTGGGCCTGACTGGGGCTCAGCATCCTCCAGGATGAGAACAAGGGTTGGTGAGGCCCTGCAGAGCCTTGGGGATGCTCTGTAATGATATTGTTATCTCTAATGAAGGGATTACCATGCCTTCCCTGTCAGCCTCCATCCATCACCACTAACAGTGACATGAGCAATAGAATTGTGCATGGCCCCAGGGGTTGGCAGCCCTGCAGCCTTGCTGCACTCCTCCGGGTAGCTCCAAGGCGAGGACCAATGCTATGTATTCCCTTACTGCCACCTCTGAATGCTTTGGGGGAGGCTGCTGAGATGTTTGGGTGTTAGGAGGAGTGTAGGGAAAATAAACATTGACAGTGTGAGCTGCTTAAATTACCGAGTTTGCTGTCTTGGGTAAAGAAACTCCAACCCAGGACTCTGTGATTCCTATGCTGGCCAAAGCTTGAGCTCCTCAGGTGATGCTGTTTGTGAGCCCGAGGTGGCACAGCTGGCTCTGATTGTAGCCCTTTGCTTTCCAAGCAATTGGTTGTCTTTACAAAGCCCGGCCTCAGGCAGTTGTATGGGTGTTCATTTCCCTTGGTGCTCCCAGGGGGGGGGAGTATCTGGCTTGTTTGGTACCAGCAAGTAAGCCTGACCCTAAGCCTTCAAAGCAAGAAGGTAGGAAAACAGGTATAGCTGTGTGTTACTGCTCCTGCCCTGGTATTTTCTCAGCCCATCGCTACCCTGGTCCCCAGCCTGCAGCTATAATGTGTTTTGTAGAGCCTCTGCTGGGGCTGAGAGCCGCTGTAGTTTCTCCCTGCAGTTAATTTGGATATGCAATTGATTGGGAAGCAGTGATAACTTATTAATAGAATAATAGGGGGGGAATCAGGACCCCTTGGGTATATCCTGTGCCTGGGAAAATTGCTCATTTTAGAAGTCACGTTGCAAAATGAGGCTGATGCTGGCTGCTTGGACACAATCTCTTACATGAGAGGAGTGCTAGGATGTGATCCTCCTTTTGGATAATGCTGTGGGAAGTGCTGCTGTGTTATTAGTTTGAGTGATGATTGCTTTGGCCCCAGCGGTGCTGGGGGCCATCTCCCTAGCAGCTGTTGTGTGTCCTCAGATCTCCCCTTTACCGTGGGAAGGGATTCTCAGCAGTGCCCTCATTCAGGGTGTTACTCTAGGAAATGTCTTTTTAATCATAGTTGTCATTGTCACACAGCTACCTGATCTGAGGGCTGTGGGCCCTCCTGGGCTATAGGGATGTATCCTTCTAGGAAAGACTTCTTTTTGCTGAGCGCTGAATTTCTCTGGTTTCCAAAGTGCCCACAGGGGAGTGTTTGCTGTGCCAGCTAGAGACTGGAAAAACAGCCAGACACCAGCAAAGACAGAGGAGAACTTGTGCCTTTAAGCAGCTTGGGATAGTGTTTAATGGCACTGCCACCTTGCCAGAGCCCCTGTCCTTGCTGGAGAGGGGCATGTTGCAAATCACATCTGTCCTACTTGATTTCTGAAGCAAGGAGAGCCTGGCATGGAGCAGAGGGCTTCAGGTAATGAGTCAAGTGTGTCCCTGTCCCTACGGATTACCCCAATGCTCTCTCGCCATATGGCATCCAATTTAATCAGCTGGAGTTGAGTTAAGTGGATTACCTAGTGTGAGTTCCTACACTGTAATTTAAAGGACTCAGCAATCATTTAATGGGGGAAATGGGCAGTGTCTGGGGACAAATGGGAAAGAAGAAAGAACAGGGGTGAGCTCCGAGGAGGAAATTTCTTTCCATTGTGATCTTAAGGGCCTGAGAGATTCCGGGCGAATTGGTCTTTTCAGCGTAACTAAACTGCCTCAGCAATCATCATGCACACTCCCTTCCAGCCGGCTGAAGCATCCCCCTAATCCTGTCTGCCCCACACCTGCTGAGTCCCTTCCTTCCCACCTGTTGTTTTCCCTGGGCTGTAGGAGGGAGGGGATGCTGAAGAGATGTGTTTTAATGTCCTCTTTAGAGCAGACTTATCTTGATTAGAAAAGCTGTGATTAGTTCAAGCAAGCTTGGGTAGCACAAAGTTCCTCTCCATAGAGAGGACAGCATCCTGGGCCTGTGTGAATTTATCAATGGGATGTTCAGCGGAGTAAGGACTGTTAAATTCCCCCCAGGCTTTTGTGTTCCTCTGCGCTTCTTCACCACCAGATTGGGCAGCCAGTGCTGTGCAGCCTGTGCTAATTCAGCAGTTTGTGTGATGCCTCCCTCCCTGCTCTGTGCAGAAGGAGAAATGAAGCCATGGTGCTGAAGGCAGCACCCGTGAAACGGCCAGCATTCAACTTATAAACAGTGCCCGCAGGGATACCAGTCTTGTGGAGGGGATTGGGGGAGACAAGTGTTGATCAAATTGTCTTGGGGAGGTGGGGACCATGACCCCAAGGATGTGTGCAGCCCAGGAGACGCCCTGCGCCCCTAAACAAAGATCTGCCTCTAGAGAGGGAGGGCTGTGCTTCCCTGTGAGCTTCTATGGGAAAGCAAGGAGAGAGAGCGGAGGGTGAGAGGAGAGCTGGGGTTGGATCTGGGCAGTGCCTAGCACAGGGGAGCTGCTGCTGTTGCAGTGTTTTTCCTTCATCTTGGGAGGCAAATGTCTTGCAGCTGCAGAGGTGACCCAGAGGTAATTGTGCTGGGACTGCATCACTGGGTAACACCCCCCCCAAAAAGTCCTGATTCTGCAGCAGGTTGTCACTCTCTTAAAGAAACCGTGGAACAAGGTACAGGGTGTTCCCCTGCAGCAGCATCCTGCAGCAACCCCTGCACAGGATGATGTGTGAACGGCTGTGGGGCTGGATGCCTCCTGGCTGAGGCAGCTTGCGTTATGGCACACAAATCTGCAGCTGTTCTTGTGTTCCTGGTGCTGGCCTGCATCTCTTTGGGCACCCTGAAGGATGCTTTTCTCTATCCTTGGCTGCAGCTTTGTGTTGGGCAGGGAATGCTTCAGCAGCTCTTGGCACAACTGTGTCACTGTCTTTGTAAATACAGCTTTCTGGAGGAAGCCACCACCTAGAGCACTGCTTTAGGCTTTCCCCCATCTTCTCTCTGATAAGAAACCCAGCTCTTCCTGGAGTTCTTGTTGGTCAGATGGGACAAATCATGTCCATATCCTTAGGAAACGCTGAAGTCTGGGGATTTTCAGCAGGGACTGAAGGGCTGATGCAGACAATTACAGGGGTTTAAGTGCCCCTCTGTCCCTGGGGAGAGCTGGTGGTGATCCTGAGCTGTGTGAGCCAGGCAGGCCTGCAAGGGCTGTTACAGGTCCTTGGGCTCACACTGTGCAGGGCTTTATGCAGGATGTGTCCTTTGGTTCAGTGTCTGTTTAGGAGTTACTTGTGGTCCTTTCCTAAAGAGCCTGCAGTGAGGGTGGCTGCTCCTGCTGCTGCCAACAGCAAATTCACCTGCTGAGCACTGGGGAGGAGCAGCGAGCAGAACCCTGGTGTGTGGACTCTGGAGGAAGCGCAGGGTGACTGTGAGCTGATGGATGGGGTAGGCTGAGAGTTAAGAACTGATGTTTAATGTTGTTGACGTTTAATTTAATTGCATTTGCTGTCTGCTCCATTACACACGGGTACTTAGAGTCAAGGGCAGGTGCAATTATTCCTTTCAAAATCTAAATAAATGATGCGATACTGGTTTACCCCAGGGTAGGGTGTGCTTACTGCTCATTTATTTTTCTCCTTAGTTGCAAGAGATTGTGCTGTCTGGATACATTACAGTGAAGATCAGCTTTTGTATATCTCTTACTGCTGCTCCATGACAGGTTGTGGAGGGAATCAGTGCTTACCCCTTACAAACCTGTGCAGGGGAATGTGCTGGGGTGCAGATGAAGCAAGTGTCATCTCACAAACAACCTACAGGCATATGTGGAAAAGCCATGTCAGCATGCCCATTCAAAGCATGGCTCCAGTTGGGCTGAGCTAGTGCTGGGCACATGGGCAGTTCTGTTAGTCTAATGAGATTTGCTGGATTGCCTGCTTGCTTTTGTTTTTCTTTTTTTTTCTTTTTTTTTTTTTTTTTTTTTTTTTTCTTGCATAGTTTGTTCTGAACCTATGGGCTGCTTTTGGCTTTGCAAGCAGCCCTGGCAGGGGGGAGCTCCTGTGACCACAGAGATGCATTTTGCAGGGGCTCAAGACAAGCAAAGAGTAACAGAGTGGCTCTGTCTGGGAAACCTTGGTGGGCAATGAGAGCAGTGACCCCACCTGCTCCCCGGCAGCGAATCCCATCCCGGAGCAGGGCTGGGGCTCAGGGATGTGCTGTCTGTACTACACTGTGCTGCAGAGAGGCTCTCCAAGCGTGGGCAATAAGTTAACGCCTGAGCCCTAGGTTGGCTGCCCCTGCTTATAAGCTGTATGCATCTACACCAACTCATCCACAGCAGTCCCATCCTGTGCCCACAGCCATCGACTTGTGTTTTGCTGTATCGCTAGAGCATGATAACGCAGAGCGTGCTATTAGACCACGGTTGGGCTGCATCTGTCTTTCCCTACTGCTCCCTTATCTAAACAGCCTCCATGCCTGTGTTTGCCTTGTAGGCTAAGATGGTTTCTAAGAGCTCGGTGACTGGTGGAGGCCCTGGTTGTGCACGTGGACCAGAAACCAGAAAGAGCCCTAAATAAATACATAAAAGGGAGATAAGGAGAAGAAGTGAGGAAAGAGGAGAGAGAAAGGAAGCCAATATTTTCCTGTGGGCACCCTCCCTCCAGGCAGCAAAGCTCTAGCTAATTAATTATGTTGGGATGTGGGGAACCATGAGTAGAGAGAAGCTTTTACTCTTAAAGCTAAAGACATAAATGCATGGACTTCTGCCATGTGGGAATCTCCCTGATGGTTTTGGGGGCAGGAGGCTGTAACTGACCCAGCACTGGGGAGGACAGCACCCCACCCGCAGCTATTGTTGGCTGGCTTGGCTGCTCCTGCTGGAGGGAACACAGGTCCTGAACAGTTCTGGGGCAACCAAGTTCAGCACAACTGCTACAGCTGCCCACAGCTGCAGGTAGAACCATGGATGGATGCCATCCTCAAGTTTCCTTGGCCCACAAAGAAGCAGCGGCTGGGGCTGCTGTGGGCAGGAGGTCCTTCAGGACAGCCCTGAGGCTGCAAACACACAGTAGTTCCCCCAGTTCTGCTTCTTCCCACAGCTGGAAGTATGTGCCCAAGGTTCAGCAGTCATAGAAAGGAGTTTCTGTGTCAGACAGGCGGCAGGTCCTGGAAGTTACTGTGTGGGATTCTTACTCCCTGTTTGCTTGCCTCCTTCACATAGCAGGACAACTTACATTCTAGGAAAATGCATATGGATATTTTCTACTCAGAATTGGAGGCTCTCACCCTTTCCTCTCCTTGAAGACTAACCAAAATGCCGCCTTATTTCCCTGTGTGTTAGTCCTTCTGATCATCTCCAAGCAGCTCAGCAATTAGTTAAACTTTCTACTTCCACAACCTGCCTGCAGCAGTGCACAGCTCTGAGTGGCTCAGCTATGCAGGCAGTACTGTCCTGCCTGCTGCGGGGATGAAGGCAGCAGGCTGCAGGGCTCACCTGCAGAGATGGGCTGCCAGGAAGGCAACATGAGGGACAGATTTTGGGGTTCTATCTGCACCCCAATGTTTGGGCAAGCAGAATGTGATTGCAGCTGTATGGACCACCCTGTATCTGATGTCTGGGTGATGCAGAAAATTGATGGGTATGGTTGCAGCTGGTTACCGGTGTACTGCTGACCCTGGGTCTTCACGTGGATGAGTGAGGAGTGTGGTGCAAGCTCAGCACCTTGTGTCTTTTTTTCTTAGCAAAGCAATCAGGTGCTTGGCAGGAGGAGGAGGAATTAAGTATCTTAAATCTGGAGACCTTTAGAGGTGAAAGCCATAAGGTCCTTAGCCTGCACTGCAGATGGTTTGGCCCAAAAGTTTCTGTGGCTGCCCAGGAGGAGAGGTCTTGCAGTGGTGTTGGGATGGTTCTGGTTCCTTGTCCTGCTGGCTGACACACTGAGGCTGTATTCAGGCTCCTGAGAGTGTTGGGAGCCCTCCTGTTGGGCTGCACTCTGTCTTAGACCTGAGTGCTGGCAGAGAGGTGGGAGGCTGGGAAGATGTGGAAAGGTGGAGACCGAGGCCAGAGAGCTGCCAGATAGCTGCTGGGTCTGTTCTGCTCTGTGTGGATCCAGATGTGTTTCTGCTGGCACATGGCCTTCTGAACACAAATGCTTATGATGAGCTGAAAAGACATCCTCACTTGTCCCCAGCTCAGATTATCTAATTTTAGCTTCTGTTCATTCTCTCGGGATCTGGTTGCACATACACCCTGTGCTCAGGGTATGTACATCACCTTGAACAGTGTGGGATTATTGTTAGGGAACAGGTCAAGGGTTCTGGAAGGCACCAATCCACTTGGGTGTGGTGGGAGGCTGGGGTCTGGGTCCTGCTGCCTCCAAGGCATGTGATGGATGAAGGACTATGGGTCCTTCAGGAGGGAAAGAATAATTGGAGTTTGTTCTCTTGGGAAAACTGATTTGATTCAGCAAGCCAAAGCACTGTGGAGGATGGGGAGGAAAGTAACAGGTGCTCAGCACAGAACTGAAAGCATGGTTTCCTCCGTGGTGCTAAAATGGTTAATTAATGTAATCATCGTGGAGCTCCTGGTTAAGCCATCCATTGCTTAGCAAACAGTTTTGGGTGTAAGTATAATAAATATTTGATGCTGTGAGAAGATGATAAGGCCAGCAACCAACTGATGCACAGCAGAACCTTCTCTCCCTTAGCTCACATTGCTGCTCCCACCCTTGCTCCCAAGGACTAGTCTCTGCTTTTGTCATCTGCCTTCCTGGCTGCTGCCAGCCATGGTTTTGGCATGTCCCTTGGCATGCTGCTCCTCACAGTAATGCCAGCACAACTCTTAATCATGCTGCACTGGATGTCTTGCATTGTGCTTCCACTCCTAATTTCCAAACTGACAGCGTCAGGACTGTACCATCTCCAAGGACCTCTGGATGCTGCTATGGCAGGCATGGACCAAGCCTGGCACTGTCCTTCATAGTGCATTGTGCAAATTAATTATGGTTGTGATTACCCTGCAGGACCTTTCCAGCTGGCTGATTTCAGTTACAGCCTTCTCCATCTCTCCTAAGTTTGTGCAAGCCTGCACAGCCCCCATCCTTACAGAGACAGTGAGCCCCACACCTGGGACTTGCTTTGGGTCTGTTTTCCTCCAGTCCTGTGTCTGCTCAAAGGTGGAGCCTATCCTCAGCATGAATTTATCATCTGGAGTTAGCTCTTCTGCATGTACATGGCTGGGACAGAGCAGGGAACCTGGCCAGCAGCAGGAAGGTGTTCTTATTGTTGGGAGCCAGCGCTGACTCACGAACCTGACACCAGAGACAGCATTAGGCTAAAAACCTGAGTCCTGTGTGGCTCAACTTCTCCCACTACTCATCTGTAGTGCTGCTGCTCCTCAGTCTGCCTCCTGCCCCTTGGGTAGTGCACAGGTCCCTGCTGAGCCAGGAGAAGATGTCACCTAGAAATGTGAATTTCTGAGGAGTCGAAGGCTGCATGCTAACCCAGCTGATAGCTCTATCTTCTTTCTCTGCCATGGTTTAATCTGAGCGTTGTGTTTGAAACAAGAAGGCCTAGTATCCATCTACTAATACTTCCTGTTAATTGAGAAATTGAGGTTAAAAAACAGCTGCACAATCCCTCTGGGCTGGCTATCATTCCCTGCTGGGCCACTGCCCTGCAGCTGAAGCTGTGCAAACTTCAAATCATGACATAATGTACTGGAGTGGTGGTGGGCAGAGGCACTGCAGCTGGGCTGCAATGTCCCCGCTGGCAGTCAGCTGGTTGGAGCAGATGTAGAACCATAACACATGTAGAGCATAACACGTCAGAAGGGCGACTGCGTTTGGGTACCAAAAACTCTTCTCTATACATTGACAATTCAGTTCATTCTTTGGCAGCTGCTCTGAAACACAACTTCTTTCAGCTACGTTGACTCAAAATATGAAGCTAAGCATTCAGAAAAAAGAAGCCCCAAATATACACAGGTACTAACTGTACAGCTTAGGATAAACATTACAAAGAACTAGTGTAAATGCAGGCAGTTACTTCAAAACAAATTACACAAGTGAATGCTTATCTTTCTCTGGCAAACCTATTTTTGCTGTTTGAACCTTGGCATTCCTTTCTCTCCTCCTCAATTTTTCCCACTTTTATGGCTGACTGAAGAAACCTCCAGAAGTAATAAGGTTACTTATAAGCATTCTTTGGGATTAAGCTTGGACAGCAAGAGCTTTGGGCAACACTTCCAGCACCTACATCTTAGCAGTACCTTATTTGTAAGATCTGTAGATCTGTTTCTAACTAGTGTGCCTGACGACTGCCTACAGCCAGCTGGAGATGAAGGCAATGTCAGAACTATCCATGTTGGATTCTGCCCCCAGCATGTTTTCTGGGGAACCAGCTTGCTGTACCGCCAAAGGACACCTGGCTGGTGCTGAGGGCAGATTTGGGCTCCCTGCATCTCAAACTTTCCTTACTCAGGATGGCTGTCGGGAGCAGCAGAGCTGATGTTTCCATGGAGGTGAGGCTGCAAGATGAGATGCTGGGTTTGCCGAGCAAACAGAAGCCTTGAGATAAGGTATCCCACCCCTCACTCAGAGTTTACCTCCCACCTCCTGTTTGTTTCGTTTTTTTCCTCTCCCCCTGGGCTTCCACCCCTGGCAGCTGCCTGTCCCCCCCATCCTTACCCTGCTCCAGATCCTGCTGGTCGTACCAGGGCTCCTCTTCCTCGCTCTGAAACTCTTCCATCCTGTCAGCACTCAGCATTTAGCAGCAGGGGCCGGGGAAGGCGAGCAGCATGCGCCGAGGGGGCCCCACCGCCGCCGGCAGCGGGGATGGAGGCAGGGATGGAGGCAGGGATGCGGGCCGGGAAGCGGGTGGTACGACGTGGCAACCGGCTCCTGGCCGCTGCCGGGCTCTGCTTCTCCGAGGGAGGCTTCTGCTGCCGCTGGGGCCGGGGGAGGCTCCAAGGGACGGGGATTAAACGGGGACGTAGCCGGAGGGGCCGGGGGATGCACAAAGGAAGGAAGAGGGCCCGGCGCAGCCAGGCAGATCCTCTCTCCGCAGCTCGGTGGAGACCTCTAGCATGGAAATGCTGCAAGGAAAGCCGGCGACAGGGAAGGGGGGGCGAGGCCGATCTCCTCCTCCTCCTCCTCCTCCTCCTCCTCCTCCACGCCCAGCCGCCCTCAGGCTCCCCTCCCGGAGTGCGGGCATCTCTGGCTCCCGATTCGCGCTGCTGCGGGCCGGGGCGGTCCGGCTTTACTGCGGGAGGCTCTGCGGCTTCGGGTGAGTGTCAGCCTCCTCTCCGGTGGGAATGTGGCATTCTCACCTGGTTCGGATGTGTTGGTGTGGGTGTGAAAGACGGGACCCGTATGAGCAGACCCGTAGCATCACCTTAGCCTGGTGTCTTCTCTACAGTGTCCTCCATTTGGTAACCTGATAAGAAGTCAGTGCTTGTCCTCCAAGCTTTTCTCTTTTTCTCGAAGGCAAACTTCTGTTTACGTGATTTGTTTGTCCTCGTTAGCCATGGAGTCCATCAGAGACTCTAAGGTATGAACTAATGTGACAGTGTGTGTAGATGGATTTTTACCTTCTGTGTGATGGAGCTCCCAGATTTATACCCAATTGCATTACCTGCAGTGGTGCCTACAGGAAAGGCATGCAAGATGTTTATGCAAGAGCCCAGAAAAGATGTGATCTGTACCAGAGAGCTTCCTCAACCCTGCTGCGAGCAGCTGAGGGTCCCTGTGTGGTTAAAGCGATGCCTGGTGCTTGGCCCTCGTGTGCAGCAATGGAGGAGGAAAATAACACGAGGAATAAGAGAGAAATGTTGGGTGGTTCCATTTGTCACTCGATGTAGTCGATCCTGTGTGATTTCTGTACTGGTTGCATGCCAACAAGTGAGAGCTCCCACCGCTTGCTTTAGCGGGCCAGCGCCGTGTGTTCCTGCAACACCATCCAGTTCTGCCTTCCTCTAAGAAATGAGGTCTGCCGAGCTGCAGCTCAGCGCCCCGCAGAGCGCTGCTGTGGGTGCGGGTCTGCTCGGGGCGGAAAACAGCAGAGCTGTAAAAGCAGCGGTGAGCAGCGCGGGGCAACGCCTCCGGCCCACGGGCTACAGAACGTCCTCGGCTCAGGTAGGGAACTTCAAGGGGAAGAGAACGAGGATGGGCAGAGGGTGATGGGTGAGGAGGAGAGCGGGCTGAAGGAAGGGGGTGGAGAGTGGAAAAAGGACGCGGGTAAGAAGGCAGAGGGAGCCGGGGACAGGGAGAGAGGTTTGGAGGAAAGGAAAATCGGCAGAGCGGCGCGCAGGGAGAGGAGCTGGGGATGGAGGGGCGGGCAGGGAGCGAAGGAACGGCAGCGCGGGGAGGGGGGGAGAGAGGGGCGGGGAGGGGCGGAGCCGCGATCCGCGAGGGTTTGACAGCGGGACGGACGGATGGAGGCGGCGGGACGAGCCGGAGCTGCGGCGTGAGGCTGTGCCGGGCCTCAGCCCGCACTATGGGCAGCGCGGACTCCAAGCTGAACTTCAGGAAGGCCGTGATCCAGCTCACCACCAAGACACAGGTGAGGGCCGCCATGTCGCGGGGGGACCGCCATGTCAGGAGCCTCCCTGAGGCGGCCGAGGGCCGGCGGGCCCGAGCCCCGCGGCGGCCCGGTGCTGCGGGGCGGCGGGCTGTGCGGGGCAGGCTGTGCCGTCACCGCGCCGCGCGATCCGCTCGGCGTTTGTGCGCCCGTTGCGGGTGACGCTGGTTGGAAAGGACGCTGCCAGCCGGGCTGCCGGGGCGGCTCTCCGCACGGAAGCGGTCTCCGCACGCGGCCCGTGGAATAACGCTGTTGTCCCGCAGGCTGCGGTGGAGAAGCGCGGCGGGAGGCGGTCGGCGTTACGGCCGCGCTGCTCTGAGCCGCCTCCGGCCGAGGGGCCGTAACCGCAGCCGTGCGAAGGCGGAGATGTGGAGGAGGTAGGGGCAACGGCGGGGAATAACGTCAGAACGGGGTGTGGGCAGAAAGAGAGGAAGGGCGAGGGGAGGGGGTCTGCGAGAAGTCGGAGTGAGGGCCGGGGCGGCTGGTAGAAGGTAGGGTTGGAAGAGGCTTCGCGCTGTAAAGCTGCGTTCGCCGCTTTCCCGGTCTGCGGGACCGGGGTTTGTGGGAGCGTCACGACAGGTTTTTCAGAGCAGACGCCACGGAATCGGAGAAGCGGGTGAATTAACCTGAAGGAATTCTTCCAAGTGTTTTTTGGTTGCCAGAATGCTTCGGGGTGCCGTCGGATCTGCGGGGCCGTTCTGTTATGAGGGACGCGCTTACCGAGGAGGCCGGGGGAGGCGGATGAAAGCCGGCTGCTCGGCGCCTGCGCTCACCGGCGGGATCGTCGCACCTGCTGCCCGCGGAGCGCAGCCCGCGCGAGGCGGTGCCTCCTGGTGCCAGCCGAGGGCAGAGCTCCCCTCCCCCGTTTGTTGACGTGTGCGCGAAGGAAGGTTCTGAGGGGCCCTGGGTAAAGGGAAGAGAAGCGGTGTCGTTCTGGTCCGGATTCATTTCGCGTCTTTGTGTCTACGTGAGCCTGAGCGCCATGTGGAAAAAGGGCGGGGTGTTTGTTGGCGCTCCCATGTTTACACAGCGCGGAAGGGCACCGTTGTTCGCATGGCCGGTGTGCGCGGCCGGGCGTGCAGCCGCCTGGTGCGCGGGGACCTGGATCCGAGCGGCAGCGATGGACGGAGTCAAATCCCCACTTCGGGACTGTTAACTTAAAAGGCACTTTGCTTTCTCGGCAACGTCTCTGTTTGTTTGTTTTGTTTTTTAAGTCTTTCATTGGGTAACTGGACAAACAGATTTTTGTCAGATCTTGGGTAAAATGAAACCAGGAGCTAAGTAATGTGCTGTGCCACGTTTGGGAAGGCTTTTGAGGGGAGGAAGTGGTCCAGCAGAATGCAGTTTTGCTCGCTGGTGAAAGTTTGGAGTTGGCGTAATTAATTTTTCTTGAATCTATAAGTTTTCATTGATTAAAATGAGTGTTCCACATGAACACTAAAAAAAACCAAAAAGCAACAAACAAAATTGTCAGTAATGTAATGCTTCAGTGCTTGTAGCACATGTGGAGCCTGGATCTTGAAAGTCAAGCCAAGGGTGGGCAAAAAAGGTGGAACTGATTTTCGGTTGCAAAAGAGAAACTCTGAAGATGTAAAAATACTAAAAAAGAAAAATCACTTCAGAGCGATTTCGGAGCAATGTCAGTGATGAAAAAGGTACCAGAGGAAAGGTATTTGTTTATGCTACAAATGTATGATAGTGGTCACAGGCAGAAAAAGGGGTTTGAAGGCTTTCTTACATGATGCCTGTATTTCTGTATGTTGCCCACTTCTATAAGAGTATTCCTAATCAATTTAACAGTAAAACAGGTGTGCCCTGTCATTTGGGATGTGTGGGCTCTCCCTCACCCCCAGGAGTGCTGCCTGCATGGCAGGTGAAGGGACGTGTGGGCTGTGGGTGGTGGGCATGGAGCTGAAGCTGAGGGAAACGTGCTTGCTTTTCCCAGTTGGGGATTAAATGATTTCTTTCTTTCTCCTTGGTGCACAAATGCAATATTATGACATGCTGTTAATT
Source organism: Lagopus leucura (assembly GCF_019238085.1). Taxonomy (NCBI): domain Eukaryota; kingdom Metazoa; phylum Chordata; class Aves; order Galliformes; family Phasianidae; genus Lagopus; species Lagopus leucura. The sequence continues at coordinate 4,669,363 of NW_024962259.1, read as the reverse complement.
TGAGCCTGATAGAAGTAAATATTATGCTTAGAGAGAGATTAGTTTCTGAGTAGCCTATTTCTGAATGTATTCAAATATCTAAGTCTTCTGGGTTGACAAAAAGTGACGTTATTGTTTTACAACCAAAACTATATCTGACTCTTAGGCTTTCAATGCCAGGACTCCACAAATCACATTTTCTTTTGCTGTGAGCAGAGGCCTAGCAAAAGACTTGTTTGGGATCTCTCCTCGATTTCCGCCCTGCTGGTGCAAATATCCTATGAAAAAAATCACTCTGCACTGAGAGCAGTGTGGAGCTGCTGTCCTTGGCAGCAAGAATGAAATCCTGCTACTTATTAACATTTTGAATAAATCCGACCTCGGGCTTTGCTTTTCACAGTGGCTCACAAGCAGGTGGTCAGAGGTACCTGCACTGCCTCACGCTCCCTGCAGGGCTGCCTGATCTCCTAGGGCTCAGTCTGGTGCCGCGCTCTGAATTCTGCCGCATTTGAGTGGAAAGGAGCACGCTGCTGTTACTGTCTGAGTTTGTACAGTCCTGTCTGGAAAAGCCTGGTCAGAAATTAGGGCTTCGAGTCCCAGAAGAATGGTAGTCCCTACCCCGCGTGCCTTGAGGTCTGGGCTGGTCAGCATGGTGGCAAGAAGTGAGGACTGGAGGACGGTCCTCCAATAGGGGCAGTTGGGAATGGGTGCTGGATAAGAAGGTGTTGGGTGTCCAGGGGTAGTGCAGAGAACGCCTGGGTGGGAGGAGGGTGCAAATGCTCACTCTGCCTGAGCTTGTGAGGGGTTATGTGAAAAGTGAGGAGTTGTATGTGAAAGTGGAGGTGATAACAGCTTTGGGCTGAGGACAGTAACAAGCAGGGGAGGCGGTGCTTTGGGCCTTTTCCTGTTTATAGGAAGTGGTCAGCACTGCGCTGTGATCTTTATTCCCACGATGTATCCTGTTTGCTTAGGATTGCTTGTTCAGGGCTGGTCAGTATCTGGCAAAATGCTTGTAATTCACACGGCTTCCTTTCTGATTGTTGCAGTATGTGTGGATGGCGCGTTTTAAAGCATCCAAAACCCCCGGTTTATAACTATTGGGGAAGTCTGGAAATCTGGGGAAGTCTGGAAGTGTCGGCAGGACTGATTCTGCCTTTGTGTAGCCAACGTGCAAACGGGAGGACTTTAAGCCTTGTCGAGGTGAACTGAAGGCAAAAATAAAAATCTCCCTTGTCCACTGTAAGACATCACATCCACTTAATGCTGCCTGCAGTGCTCACAGCAGCAGTCAGTGCTGCAGTCAGTTCTTTCCTTTGGTGCAGACGTGGTTCAAGCAGCAGGTGATCAGCGAATGAGGCTGTTCCAGGTCACTGTACTCCCCTTTTCTGCGTGCTGGGTGCAGGCTGTTGGGTGAGCTCAGCATGAGGAGATGGATGTTTAGATCTCTGGAAATGCTGTACGCAGAATACAGTCGGCTTTAAAACGTCCACCCGTGTTCTTTTGAGGAGATGAATATTACGTGCATCAAGTAGCTTTATGATGCCAGACGGACGGTTAATTAGATTGGGGGGGCTGCAGGGATGCGGGTGAGTCAGTACTGAATCCTAGGATTGTACATGGGATGCCATCTGTTGGATGGGGAGATGACTTAATGCAGCTATTAAAAAGCAACGAAACGGTGTTTTAGCGTAACCTGCTTGCCAAGATGGCAGGCATTGCTGCTACAGCATCCAACACTGCGGCTCGGGTGATTGCTGCTCTATCTCCATGTAATTCTCGTTGGAGACAGAGTTGTTTAATCCATCGTAGCTGTCATGCTACCAGCTGTAGAGCGGTGCTGTGTTCAGCCTCCAAGGAAGCTACGGTCAGAGAATGGTTCTGTGTACACTGGAGGGAAATGGTTTTCTTCTTCCCCTCTAGATTAGAATGAAGCCATTATTTATGCATGATCTTCTGTTAGCAGCAATTGCTGCTCCCTGCTGTCAGTGGGAGTGGCTGTGGCAAGCAGCCAGTAGGTGCACATGGCAATTAGCCCTGCGATTGTGGTGCCCGGTTTGGAAGGGGATGTAGGGAGTGGAGGATGTTTCCTGCGTTATACAGATCGTGTTTCCAAATACCTGACTCTTTTTGAGGAGTGTAATTAGAGATCTGACTTGCAAATAGTTTTTCTCCTCTCTCCATTTAGGCGTTTTGTGCACAGATTGCAAGGTAGTGCAGCTCTCTTGCTTGCTTAGGAAGTTGAGTTCTGCTGAAAGTCGGCTGGAGGCACTTGGCTGTCCTGCAGATCCCTCTGAGGAGCAGTTGTCTTGGATCCCTTAGAAAAAGTCTCTTTCTCGAAAAGGGGCTTGGTGGGAATTTGGTTTATTGGCCAGGTAATAAAATAAAGTGGATTTCAGCATCAGAACAGTGTTTGAGAAGATGCTTTAACTTGTGGATTTAGTTTTGAGTGGAGAGTGGCTCAGGCTGATTCATTGCATGGCAGAAAGGAGTGGGATGAGCCATGAGCCTCTCGGGTACAGGAGCACGTAGGAGGAGAGCCTGAGGGCAGTAACCTGCTGCACCAGTCTGGCAGCCGCCTGCTGGCTCCTCTCGCTTGCTGCCCTCCGGTGGTGGTGACGCATCACCTTCTGTGGGTTCAGGTGATGCCGTCTCTTCTCATTCAGTTACAGGGGAGAAATGCAACGCTTCTCAGCATCAGAGCTGTGAATGAGCTGTTCTCTCCAGCGTGGCATCTTGGCTGCGTTAAGAACCGCAGCTCAGAAGCAGACATGCTTTCTGCCTACTACGTGGAGCTGGGAATAATTCAAGTTAAACATGCATTTGTGGTTTTACCCCTCTTCCATCCGACGTGATAGACCCAGCACAGTGCTGATTATCATCACCTAGAAGAGCTGCTCTTTGCTGCAGAGCTGCTGTGGGGCAGAGGCTGGATCATGGAGCAAGGGCTGCTCCCAGGTATGAGAGGACAGACTTAGTCCATGAATGTGACCCTAGTTGGATTGCTTGTCTTGACCTCCTCCTTCCACTTCGACTGCACGATTAGGGCATTTTAAGGGTAAGGCTGTGGCTGACACTGGCTGCCCTGAGTCCCATTACCAGTAAATGTTTGGTTCAGGAAGATCAACTCAGTTGCACTATTGAGTGTTTTCAGGTGGGTCTGTCAGTTCTTTGTGTTTGTGCCCTAACATGGGACATCCCCAATGGCTTCCCCAAGGCTTTGGTTACAGCAGAAGTAATTCTGTTGTGTGTGTTGCACGTGACAGCAGCCCAGACCATGTGTGTTAATCAAGAACTGTGCATATGTGCCCCGGCTTGCAGCCAAGCTGAGGCCTTGCATGTGTTGTGATTGTGGAAGACATGAAGTGTCCAAGTCTGATGCACTTGGTCACGTAAATGTCTTGCTTGTTACCCCCAGTGCTGAGGGAATGGTCTCTTTGGGAGGTCCCAGAAGCCTTGGCTCTGGTAACTAAAAAATCTGGAATGTAAATCAGTGATGCTGTTTTATTTGTCCTCTTCTGTTCTCTGCGGCGATGGTCACATCCCTGATCCAGTTGCACTGATGTTTGGAACTCATGGGATGGTGGTTCTGCCTCTGTAGCTCTGTCTGTCTCTCCACAGCCTGTGGAGGCAACAGATGATGCCTTCTGGGACCAGTTCTGGGCAGACACAGCCACTTCAGTGCAGGATGTCTTTGCCCTTGTGCCAGCTGCAGAGATCCGAGCAGTGAGAGAGGAATCGCCTTCCAACTTGGCGACTCTGTGTTATAAGGTAAGGATGGCATTATCCTCAGTGCTGTGCTGGAAGGAGGTGTCCCTTCACTGAGTCCTGTGGCTCCCAGTGGGGATTGGTGCCCTATTGTCTCCTTGCACTACATACTGCACTTGCTTGTTCCTGTCTGCCCCCAGTGATAACTGTCTTGCCTCTCAGTTTACCACAATTCTTCCCCTGTGCTGTCTCCTAGCTTCTGACAAGCAGCAGCTTCTGAATTAAGAAGAGTTGGGGCGATCTAAACTGACCAATAATTCCTTTGGCTCTGTGTCTTCTTTCTACAAAAAGTGAGGCTAAAATGTGGGCTGTTCTCCCTGCTGGAATTGGTTGTGTTGGGAGACCTGATCTCTGCAGCGCTGTGTATCTGGGAGCTGTAGATTGTAAGATGTTGTGGTCAGAGCAGCCTGCAGACTTTTGCTGGTCTGAAGGCCCTGACCTTTGCCAAGCATGGTGTGACATTGGACCTAGCAGCCCTGTGTGTTTGTGAGAGCAGAGCAGCATGGCTGAGATGCCATCTGCAGTCATGGCTGGAGACTCAGACTACATCCCTGCTGTGCAGGGTCATAAATGTGCCTGGAAAAATATTTACGCGCAGTCATGGAGTTGTGCGTGGATGGGCTGAGTGTACAGACAGCATTTACATGCCCATTAAGGCAGTGACGCAAGCTAGCAGAGTCAGTGACCCAGACAGCCTGCTATGAAACTAAGTGGAGAATACGACCTCGGGAATTAAAAAGCTGCATGGTGAACCCTTAGTACTATTTCTGCTTCCAGTGCTGGAGGGAGCCCACAGGTGCTGTGGTTCTCTATCCATGCAACATGTGCTGTGTGGGTTACCCTAACATGTCAGATCTCTTGTGCTGGAACAGAAGAAATTGAAGAAGGTCTGGCTAAGATTGTTTATCCCAGTGTTTCAAACAGCAATGGAGGCTGTATTATTGAACTCAGAGAAAATGGATTCCAAGCAGTGCTTATAAATCTATGTGAAGATGTCACCAGCAGGTCAGAGCTGTGTGGTTCTGCTCATGTCGATGCTAATGCTACCTGCCTTTTGTTTCCTGCAGGCTGTGGAGAAGTTGGTGCAGGGAGCAGAGAGCGGCTGCCACACAGAGAAGGAGAGACAAATCGTTTTGAACTGCAGCCGGCTCCTCACTCGTATCCTGCCTTACATCTTTGAGGACCCAGACTGGAGAGGTTTCTTCTGGTCAACTGTCCCTGGGGCTGGCCGAGGAGGGGTCTGTCTCTTGGCACTTATTCTCCTTTCTGGAGGGTGAGCGGGAGGAAGCAAGGGAGCATTTGAGGACAGCTGCACTGGTTGTTATTTCTGTTTATGCAGAAACTAGGTGGCATCTTCTAAGTCAGTTTCTTTTCTTTGGTTCTTGGTATTCTTCCCCTCTCAGCTGCTCTGCTCAGCACATGTTGCTGTGTCATCTGAAGATTTCACTTGGGTGTGTATCTGTAGGAGAGAGCTGGTATGTGAGGGATGGCTTTTCCAGCATGGAAAGTGTGAATTGAAATCAGTGTGAAAAGGATCAGGATAAAATGCTTTAGCATGTTCTGCAAGTAAGAGGAATATGGTTGAAAGCATAGCTGAGGTAGGCTAGAAATACATGTTTACCTGCTTTCTCTCTTGGCAGCTACTGTTTTATGCATGAAGAGTGCTTTCCTGGGAGTTTCTGAATCTGCAGGTCAGCGTGACTGTGCTGAAATATGTGTTTTCCCCTGAATGTTACGTGTACTGCAGTGTTTTGGAGGAGGTTTGTAGGAAATCAGCAGTGGTTGGTACAGTACAAACCTGGCGCTATCTCTGCCTGTTACCTCTAATCTGTTTTGCCCGAGGCCACTTCAAGGGGAAAAGAAAGCTTTTGCTAACAGCACTGCTGTGTGATCTGTGTGACTGGGAGGGTGATTGTCCACCTTTGATCCCTGCAGAGGCTGAGAGTGCTGGAGAGTATTGACTGTGGAGTTGCTAGATCCTGCTGCTTTGGGAAGAAGCACCTGGTGTCTGATGCCCTGAGCCAGCAAGGCTGCCTGTTACAACTGCTCTTCCACCTTGTTCAGCAGCTGGAGGAGAGAGTTCCTCTGCCTGAGAGCAGTGAGGTCACCCCAAGGTGATCCAGCCCAGTGCAGCCCTCCTGATGCATCATGCCTGCTGGATGCCAGAGGAGCTGTTGCGGTTCACATTGTCCCATCATTCAGTCTCATTCAGAATCATTAAGGTTGGAAAAGACCTTTAAGATCACCTAGTCCAACTGTCAGCCCATCCCCACCACATCCACTGGCCGTGTCCCTCAGTGCCACATCTCCATGGTTCTGAGCACCGCCCAGCAGTGGTGACCCCCCCTCCTCGCAGCAGCTGTGCCACTGCATCACTGCTCTTTCTGAGAAGAAATCTTTCCTAATATCCAACCTGAACCTCCCTTGGTGCAACTTAAGGCCACTGCCTCTTCTCTCACTGCTGTTACTGGGGAGAGGAGTGTTTTGTTTTCTGATATAGTTGCCTTTAGGCTCTTTAGCTGTAAAGAGCTTGCTTTTGTGAAGGAATTCCCTTGAGTCTCTCTGCACTTCCCTGTTCTCTGGGCCCTGCCAGGTAGCTTTGCGGGCGCACACTGGGTGCTGTTAAGCCCTTTCCAACCATTTAGCGTGTTGGGACCACTCTTCCCTTACTGCATCTCAGCAAAATAAAATCTCTCTCCCCATATTCCCTGCATATAGGCCTGTGAGAAACGTGTACTACAGTGAGCTCGACCTTTAGTTTGAAATAAACTAATAAAGCTCTTACCTCCCTTGCTGGAAGCTGCTGTTCCTACAGGCTGAGTGTCAGGAGGAAGCAGCTGAGCTTGCTGGCAAGGGATGATGAATAAAGCCCCAAGAACATGGGAAGGGTGGGGTCATGTCTAATCAGCTGCTTTGCTGACTGAAAGCTGATTTCTGCCTTGGAACTGAAGAGGATGATGATATGCTCAGACAGTTAGTACATATCTCTGTGGTTATCCTTAGCCTGCCCCATGATGCAGTGATGAATTGCACAGGTCCTGGAGCACAGGACTCTCCTGTAAAGGCTGAGGGATGGGTGTGGGTGGATGCAGTCCAGAAAGGGTCTGGAGCACGGGCATTATGAGCAGTGGCTGAGGAAGCTGGGATCGTTTAGTGTGAAGAGGAGGAGGTTCGGGGATGACCTTATCGCACTGTACAAGTGCCTGCAGGGAGGTTGTGGTGAGGTGGGATTCAGCCTCTTCTCCCACGTAGCAGCGGTAGGACGGGAGGGAACGGCCTCACATTGTGCCAGGTTCATGTTGGACGTTAGGAAATACTTCTGTGAGGGAGTGCTCAGGTGCTGGAATGGGCTGCCCAGGGAGTGGGGGAGTCACCATCCCTGGAGGGTTCAAGAAACGTTGAGATGTTGTACTGAGGGACGTGGTTGAGTGGGGGAATTTTGGTGGTAGGTAGACTGGATCATCTTACAGGTCTTTTCCAACTTTGGTGATTCTGTGATTCTAAGCAGGTTTCTGGGATTAGACCGGGACTGTTAGGGTTATGTTGTGCTTAGGATCAGGATGTGTGACAGTTTTTTTTAAAAAGACACAAATCTTTCAAGAGATTGCTGGAAGACTGTGTGCCTTCCCTGTTGTTTTGAGAACTGTTGGCTCCTGTGTCTCCCATTTTTTGGATGCTGTGGTTCATAGAGCCTGTGGGGACTTTTTCTGGCAGCTGAGACTTTGTTAGCAAAGATCATTCTTGATTGAGAAGTCACCTTGGACCTTAACTCTAGCCTTGGCAGAAGCATCTTTGCTGCCTGATGGCTTCATCTGTCCTCTCTGGGCTTCTTACATCCGGGATCTGTCTGACGGTGTCTTCCCTGCAGTTGTTGAGGCAGACGTCAGAGTCACAAGACTGTTATCTTGGGTAGCTGCCTGCTGTGACTGCAGCACTGTGTGTCATGTGCAGGCTGGCAGAGATGGATGAGCTCCTGCCATTCCCACTCCCTGTCTTTCCCTGCAGCACCTGTGTGGTGAAAAGGTGTGCTAGCCAGGATGCTCTTTGACAGGCAGGATCTGGCAGGGTTTCCTGTGGCAATGGTTGCAGAGAAGTAGCCATTCATGATTGAAGTAATTGCTTTGAATGCTGGAGACAACAAAATCCCTCTGCTGTTGTGCTTGCTCTGCCATGGCCGGCTGAGGTGGCTCCTTGCTGAGCTGCGCACCACCTCTCCTTCTGTGGGCTTCCAGTTCTGGGCAGCCCATGCAGGACTTTGAGCGGTTTTACACTGTTAACACTGCTGCCTGCCTTCCTCCTATTGCTGTCTCTGTGCACTGTGCAAATTGCCTTCTTCATTTCCTGTATAACACTGTTCTCTGTAGTGATTCCTTTCTTTCCTCCTCCGTAAGCAATGCATCTCCACGTGGCAGTGTGCAGTGCTGCTGTTCTATTTCCTTAAGAGCTGTAGGCTGGAGTACTTTATCCACTGTTTGGTCACGTTAAAGACCTTGTTCCTATATAGGCATCACACTCCAGGGGGGAATTTCTTGCCTCTCCTGAGTGGGTTTTGCATGTTTCTCCCTCTAGTTCCTCTGTAACTTATTGTGTATTCACGGAGAGTGCATCTTCTCTTGCTGTTTAATAGTGTTAATGTATGATCTTTGCTAAGCCTGTGCTAACAATACTCTCTTACAATTCTCACATTTAGGGAGATGAAGATGATGAAAATGCCCGGCCGCTGGCTGAGTCATTGCTCCTTGCTGTTGCAGATTTGCTCTTCTGTCCCGATTTCACTGTGCAAAGCCACCGGAGAAGCACGGTGGTGAGTTGAATCATGAGGTTATCTGCACAGAGATAGATTAGCTGCGTGACGGGGGACTCTGGAAGACCCCAGCAGCTTCCTTACAAATCTTCAGGCAGGAAAACATGGAGTCACTGAGCCTGAACACAAGGTGACTGACACTGATCAGCATTTAGCGTTCAGCGGGTGGTGTCTGTGTCTCCTAAAACAGGTGTTCTGGGATAGCTGGGTGAATGTCAGCTGGGGAGACTAGTGTTTTTCCCTGCACTACAGCTTGCCTGTCAGGAAAATGTGGTCATGCTGGCAAATATCTGCTCTCCTATTGTTTCCAGTAGAGTGGGGACCTTTAGCATCTTGTTCCTCTCACTGTCAGTTTGATTGTGGAGGGAGGTCTTAGGTGCTTCAGTCTTACTAAGAGTTGTTCTGAGGAGCTGGATGAGGAACCTGATGGTGGGTGAGCTCCAACCTGTGTAGGAGCTGAGTAGAGAGGCAGGAAAAGCAAGGACTGTCAAGGAGGCTGCAGTTGGTTCTGTGTTAGCAGTAGTTGCTGTCAGCATACTGGTTTTGTGGGAGTTGTGGCTGGCGTGCTAAGCGCATTTTGGTTGCCCTCAGTGAGATCATTACCACTGTGGGAGGGAGGAAAGTTATGCAGCAGGAATTCAGAGCAATTAAAAACTGTCCTCTGGTCTGCTTTCCCCAGCTAGAGGGAGGAAAAAAGGTTGGTGGCAGAATTTGCTTAATTAAACTTAAGTAAAGATGCAAGTATATTATATTCATCTGGGCCCTTGCTTCCAGTCATTTCTTGAGGGTCAGCATGTGGTTTGCAATGGCTTCTTGTCTCCACAAGGCTGCTTCAACCTGAGCTCAACTGGCCATGACAGAGAAGGACAGGCTGCCGTGGTTTGCCTCCTCAGGCTGCAAAGCATGAGTTTGGGAGTTGTGCTGGTAGCTGGCAAGGGGCTGTGAGGGTTCTTACTGGAATAGGGAGCATACTTGCAGTTATCTTCTTGTTTTACCCACTGGAGAAGCAAGTCACAGCATCATGCACTTTTAGTGTAAGTTAGAGGTAATTTGCTGCTTCTCTTGCCTTTGCACCATGTTATGTGTGTAAAATCAGTATGATGCCTTCTGAGATAAGGTGGAGGTGTTGAGTGGGTACTGTATCTCCATGTGATGCTCTTGATATGCAAAGGGAAAACACTGACCTGCGCTGTGTTTCACGAGATGTGGAGCAAAAGAGAGGAGGTGGTGATATATCCCATAATTAGAACAAAACATATCCTGGATCTTTTGGTGCTGGGTGCCAATTTCTAGTGGCTAGCACTGTGCCTTGGCATGCTGGAGGAAAAACCTTGTTCTGCGTGGTGTCCAGTGCCTGGGTAGGTGCTGTCTGAGTGAGGCTGGTGCGTGCAACTTCAGCATCTCTGCTGGTTTTCTTCTCTTGTTGACATGGAGCTGAACTGCCTTGGATATCTGTAACCACTGTCAACTCTTGCACTTGCCTGTGCTCTGACCTCCTGTTTCTCTCCATAGGACACAGCAGAAGATATCCACTCCATTGACAGCTGTGAGTACATCTGGGAGGCAGGAGTGGGCTTCGCTCACTCTCCACAGCCTAACTACATTCATGACTTGAATAGGTAAGAGGGTTTGCAAATGGAATGGAGAGATGCTGGGTCAGGACATTGGGGGTGTCTGTGGAGATGGGCTCTCCTTGCTTCTTGAGGCACTTGTGACTTCTGCAGGGTCCTTGCCCCTTTCCAATCCATCATCTCAGGCAGCAAAGAGAAAACTGGTTGTGTTTTGAGTAGCTTTTTGTTGTATGACATGGGGAGTTGAAGTGTCTGTGACAGAAACGGTCAGAATGATCGGTGCTTATGAATGAAATGCTGCTGATGAAATGGACTCGGCTTTCTATAGGAAGTACTTCTTAGATGGGACTGAGCTTTTCTTATATGTTGCTGTGGTGATTGTACCTCCTGTGCTTCAGTCCAGGACTTGGCCTCTTCTTCCCTTCTTTCAGGACAGAGCTGCTTAAGCTGCTGCTGACTTGCTTCTCTGAGGCCATGTATCTGCCTCCTTCTTCAGACAGCAGCAACACCAACCCCTGGGTGCAGTTTTTCTGCTCTACTGAGAACAGGTGAGGGTGTAAAGCTGAGTGCTAGAAGGAGAAATAGACTGAAATGTTTCCAAAGGAGTACATTGATAATGGGTGGCCGTAGGACTTGGACAACAGCCCCTAGCTATTGGAGGTAGCAAGTCCTCCTCACATCTCCATCAGCATCTCTGCTTAGTGATAAACCTTCCTCATCAGCAAAGGGCAAAACTGAGCGAGGTGATCGCTGAAATTTGATATGGGAGTGGTCCTTGTCATGTGGGACAGGCAGATGCATTCCCCTGCTGTAGATCCTGTTCCCTGGTGGGAATGGTGGTGTGTCACTTCACTGAGTCGCTGTGGTGGTGGTGGCAGGTGAATGCTGCCCTCTGGTGACATCGTCTCCTCTGGGACTTTCAGGTGCTCATCAGGGGCCACACAGTTTGGTCTTCATGAGTATGGAGAGCTTTAAGATCCTGTCTCTCTTTTCATATTGTTGCATGGGATTTCTCTGGGCGGCCACGTGGTCTTTTTTTTTTAACCTCCTTTTCTTTTTAGCTCTAGTCCAGATAACCAGTGGGAGATGAGTGTCAGCTCTTGTTCCTGTGCTGCTCAATCACTGGTCACTGCCATAGATTAGAATTGGGTGGATAGAGAACGTGCTCGTCTTTTGTTATGATCCCAAAATCCTGGGGAGGGATGCCTGTCTCTCCCCAAGGCAGCACCATTTGCTTCCTGCTTCTGCCTTCTGAGAATGTTTTCTCCTGCCCAGACATGCACTCCCCCTCTTCACCTCGCTCCTGAATGTCGTCTGTGCCTACGATCCGGTGGGTTATGGGATTCCTTACAATCATCTGCTTTTCTCTGACTACCGTGAGCCCCTGGTGGAGGAGGCAGCCCAGGTGCTGATTGTCACTTTGGACTACGACAGCTCCGCCAGTTCAAGTCCCACAGTGGATGGCACAACTACTGGCACAGCCATGGATGATGTGGATGTGAGTGACCCTGGGTATTTGCTGCTTTCCTGAATGCTGTGACCCTCTTATACCAGCCTTTACTGAATGCAGGGATAGTCTGTAGGGCATAGCAATGTTCCTTTCCTTAGACTGCTGTCTCTGGTCCAGTCCTCTTCCTTTCCTGTAGGACACTAAGTGACAATGGGCAACCAAACCAGAAGGTTTTGGTCACTGACTTAAATCAGGAACACTTAAGTAAAAATTCCCTGAGTTTACTGATTCTGGAAGTGCTCTGTCTCCTAGCGTTTAGAACCGGATCATTCAGAGAGCAAAGCTTAAATGAGGGATGTGAGCCCCTAGAGCTACTGGTTACACTTGGCCCCTGACTAAATCTTGTAATTCCATAAGCATTTCATTCATTGTCTTTGAACACAGCCTCCAGGACCAGACAATCTATTTGTGAATTACCTCTCAAGAATACATCGAGAGGAGGTAACGTGCTCCAGTCCTGAACTACTTCCTGTCTGACTTCATGCTGGCACAGCTGGCCCCAGGCCCACCGCAGTCTCTTTCCCGGTCTGTTGGCAGGATTTCCAGTTCATCCTGAAAGGAGTGGCCCGTTTGTTATCAAACCCGCTGGTCCAGACCTACCTGCCAAACTCTGCCAAGAAGATCCAATTCCATCAGGAACTTCTTGTTCTCTTCTGGAAACTCTGTGACTTCAACAAGGTATGGAGCTGCTTGTTGAGCTTTGTCGCTCCTTGCTTGATCCCCAGAGCCTGGTGCAGCTCTGGCTGGACGGAGCTCTGGCGGGAGGTCCTGGGGCAGGTAGCGAGCACTGACTGTGATACTCCTGCCAGCAGCACTGCTTCTGTGGTGGGCTGGGACTGGTGGTCTGGGCTCCAGGGAGAGCTGGTGAGAGGAGCTGCAGCTCTGAAGGTCACTGCTTGTAGACAAGTGCAGGAGCAATTATTAAAATAACTACAGATAATGGAGATAAAGTGTTAGTGCGTATCTCAGCCTTTATGATGCGAGTCAGAGACTGGCTAGCTTGATGCTACCTGGCCTGAGCCCTCTGGATGGTGGATAAAACCAGATGTTCTTAAGGTTGCCTGAAATCTTTTCTTCCCAGAAATTCCTCTTCTTTGTGCTGAAGAGCAGTGATGTTCTGGATATCCTTGTCCCAATCTTGTATTTTCTCAATGATGCCAGAGCAGACCAGTGTAAGTTGGTTATTTTCATTATTTGGGATGATCTGTGCCTATCAGTTGAGCTAAAATATTTTTAAGATGCTTCCTGTCTACCACTGAGATTGCTGCTTGAGGGCATGTTACATGCCTTCTGCAAGCATGAGGGGGAGTAGTTCAGTTAGATGTGTGTTTGTAATGGACTTGAAATCAGGGTATGTCTGTAGCACAGCGCATGGATGGGACATCCTTAGCATGTGCTAATGCTTTTTGAGTTCCTATGTCAAAAGCTGCCTCCCTGATCCTAAGAAGAGGAGGAAAAAATGAGCAATTTTCTCTTGCCTTTGATTTAAATTAGTCATAACACCATGCTGGACTGCCAGAAGAAGTCAGATATTTCCTGCTACAGTAATTTACATCAAGAACATAACAAGGAGCATAATCTACCTGAGGCTTTGTGTTGTACTGGCTCCATACAGGCGTGAGGCAGACATGGGTACTGGCAACTGAAGGAGCTGTGTGTGGGATGTTCCTTATGAAGATACTCTGGTGTCTGGTTTCTCTTTCAGTCCCGTTGTGTTTCTCCTTGCTCCTCGCTGCCCTCCTGTTTTCAGCAGTCCTTTGGCACCAGTGTGATAGTTTTTTGGTTTTGTTTTTCATGTTTGTTTGTTCTGTTTTTCTGCAGCACGAGTGGGGTTGATGCACATCGGGGTATTTATCCTCCTGCTTCTCAGTGGGGAGCGTAACTTTGGGGTGCGACTGAACAAGCCGTATTCTGTACGAGTGCCTATGGACATCCCTGTCTTCACAGGGACTCATGCGGATCTGCTCATCATAGTGAGTATAGCTCTAGGAGCTCTTTTCTTTCCATCTTTATCCTTGTTACTGATCCTTCATAGGTTACTCTTCCACTGAGCTGGAAAGCGTGTGGGGTGTATGCAAACACTGGTGGTTCATCATCCTCTGCTAAGCTGAGGTGATGTGTCAGGAGGGGGCACGTGTCGTGCAGATCTCAGAGAGCGAGGTCTGGGATGGAGCTGAACTGGTGTTTAAAGGACTCTGAGTCTGGTGCAGTGGGGTGGGTGGATGATCTCTAGCAGAGTTGAAGGCAGGAAATCTGACTGTGTTGCTGGCTCCGTCCCAAGTAACCGCAGTTGCATGGAGCGCGTTTGACAGAATGAGGACAACAGTGTCCTTACCAAGCTCAGCCCACAGCTTTGGGTTTCATTCATCTTGCAGTCGGTAGTGATGAGGGCCCCAGTACTGCCAACACACAGCTGTGCATTTTGCAGTACTGGTCTTGTGCAGTATTCTTCTGGCATGTTGGTGCTTATTTGTCAGGGAGGAATTTCTCAGCAGCTTTTGATTAAACTTTCTAAAGGAGATTACCACTAGAGGGAGGAGGAAGAATCCACCTACCAGAACTGTTCTCAGTGCTACATGTTTTGCTATTACATTTCACTAGTTTTAGATCATCTGTGTTTTCATTATGCTGTGTACTCTGTATGTGTGCCTGCTAGAGGTGGGAAGGCCAAAAGTGGAAATGTCTGGACTGGGTTGTGGGGCAGCTGAATATTTCCATGCCTCTAAGCGTGTAGTTAAGAAATATAGAACAAACACTGGAGTTGGAAGTTTGCACTAAAATCAGACATGGTCATTAGCTCCTTGGTATGTCAAGCAGCTGTCATTCAGGTTCAGAGCCAAAAATCCACTGGAGGTGAAAATAGTTCTCACTTCCTGGTAACTTACTGTTGTCCTGGGCTGGCTGCATTTTGGAACAGCTCAGTCAGTTTCTGTTTGCAGTATTGTGGAGCAGTAATCATATCCCCAAAGGATTCCTTGTAAATAAAAGCTTGTGCTCTTGGAGCACGAGTCTGCAGTGAGAGCAGCCTTCTCCACCTGTGTAATTGTGGAGTATGCAAGGCCCTGCCTAGGAAGGAATGGTGTCAGGAAGCGATTAGTGTGGGGGTGGCATTGGTTTTGGTTGAGAGGGTGCTTTCAGTAAGGTTCTGCCTTGCTCAAGAACTCTTTTCCCTGCTTGTAGGTCTTTCACAAGATCATAACTAGTGGGCATCAGCGTCTGCAGCCTCTCTTTGACTGCCTGCTCACCATCATTGTGAACGGTAAGCACTACTGCATGGAGTAGCAACCCACAGAAGGGTCAGCTGCTCTTGCTCTGTCTGCCTGCATTCCTACCTGTGCCAGTCAACGTTCACCAGTGTTGGTGACCACTGGTGGAAGCTGACCGTTTCTATCCCGTGCTAGATGTGCCTGCTGCAGATCGGCTCTGTCTTCAGGTTTATTGCCTGGGCTCCGTCAGGTGGGGCAGGATGACAGCAGGGTTCCTGGAGCCACTCCGGGGTGACAGAGAGGCATTTTCCTACCAGCCCGCTGACAGCGTTGGCAGTGCTGTTCTTCTCCAGCAGGGAGTGCCACATCCCCACAGTGACGCTGTCTTCCCTTGGATTTTACAGATGTTCAGGTGGCTCTGTGCAAGATTTTCAGAAGGGATGTAAGCCCTGGTGTATTACCGGTGTAAAACCCCACGAGAAATTCTGAAGGCAGAAACATTGTCTTTTGTTAGTCCATATAGCTGTTTAGAGTCTTTTATTTTTGGAAACGTTTCTGTAGAACCCTGTTAGGCTCAGCCATTTCGTGAAGCTTTCCCAGAAGTGCAGGTTGAGGAGGTGGCAAAAGTGATGTTTTAAATGGTGTTTTTGTGTGGGTCCCTGGTTCTGTCTCTAATTTTCGTGTTTGCCTTCCATAGTGTCTCCGTACCTGAAGTCCCTTTCCATGGTGGCTGCTAACAAGTTACTGCATCTCCTGGAGGCTTTCTCCACCACCTGGTTCTTGTTCTCTGCTGTCCAGAACCACCATCTCGTTTTCTTCCTGCTGGAAGTTTTCAACAACATAATTCAGTACCAATTTGATGGTAAGAAACTTCTATATTCAGTGGGTTTACACTACTTTAGTCCAAGAGAACATTATATGCAAATTCAGAAAAAGTCCAAATTAACGAGAATGGGGAAGAAACGTAGCAACCAACCTCATGGAGACTTGTCTGGGATCAAGAAGTTGGGTTAGTAGGTAACCAGGGCTGGGGCAGGGCAAAATGAGGTGGCAGCAATTTGTCAGCATAACCTCAGCCTTAACAGTCCATAGAATGAGATGGACAGAGGGGAAGGAGAAAGGGAAGGGAGCGCATGAGGCTCTAACACTAACTGGCTGGATGCTGCTGCGAAACTGCTCGTGTTGCTCAACAAAGTAGTTGAGGGAGCAAAACAACTTTCATCTCCTTATGTGTTTGACAGTATTGTCAGTTCTGCTCTGTCAGACTTGTGGAGCTGAAGGCCAAACAGTTCCATCCAAAGAAAATTCTAGCACTTACTGCCTCTCCAGGAAGTGCCTTATCCTTTCCCCCCTGAAGGCATGACAGTGGTTTTGCTCCAGGAAATGAGAGTGAGGTCCCTGAGCCTGCTAGAAGCTCTTACTTCTCCCTGCTCAAATTTGATGTTTTGCTTTAAAACCACATGTCAAGAGGAGTCACTCTTCTTACCTGCTGGAACACTGGCAAGTGGTGGATTCCAGATCCTGAAACAGCCTTTGTGACTGTATTTTATACTGCAGTTTGAATGATGGCTTCATTCTCAGCTACTGTAGAGCTTATGAGATTTGGGGCCTTCTGACTCTCCTGTTTCTCCTCCCCTGACTCGCTTTGTGAGCTTCTTATTGAAAGTGGAAAATGTTGAATCTTTTCCTCCAGAACAGGTATTATGTGACTTAAAGTGTCATTTTCTTTCTCACATGTTTGAATATCGCTCTCTAACCAGTTTCTTGTCAACCTTCCAGCCTAGGCAAGATTTAACTTGATATTCTTATGGTTTATAATGGATAGAAGTTTACAGAACTCTGCTCTTTCTTCCTTGTGCCGTTGCCTTTGTGAGCTTGCTAGGTCTCAACAGCCAGGCTTCGTGTTGCCAGCGAGGTGGGCTGTGTTGGCAGAGCTGTTTGAGTTTCTCTGCTCATTTTGTGACTGTAATCCCCAGGGAACTCTAATTTGGTGTATGCTGTTATCCGCAAGCGGAATGTGTTTCACCAGCTGGCCAACTTACCCACGGACTCGCAGTCCATCCAGAAAGGTCTGCAGCGCAAGAAGAAATCCCCGGAGCCGATTTCTCGCACCAACTCCCAGGACGGAGCCTCCATGGAGGGGTCACGTCCTGCTGCCCCCGCTGAGCCGGGGACACTGAAGACAAGTTTGGTGGCTACTCCAGGTGAGCACTGGTTTATCTTTGTAACAGGAGAGAAGTTTGTTTTCGCTGCAAGGTACAGAGGACTCACCCTCTCACTGGGTGTGGGAAGAGATTAAGAGTTTACGTCTGTGAATGACTTACTGCCTTTCAGTCTCAGTTTTAGGTCGGTTTATCCAAGCTGAGGGCAGGTCAAAGTAAAATGCTGTCTCAGATTTAGTGTCTACATGACCTTTTCTCATAATTTTGACTTCTTGCTTTAATTTAACAGTATTCATGTGAACTTATGTCCCTGTTGCATCAAGGAGTCTTTTCCCAGGGGCAACTCCTTTGGGGCAATGAGATCAAGCCTGCATCTTGCTGCTCTTGTTGAAAGGAGAGCATTTCAGATTACAGCCGATGCATGGAATTTCTGTGCTTGGTAGGGCAGAGAAAGGCATATTTAACTCACTTGCACTTC
This sequence comes from Lagopus leucura, assembly GCF_019238085.1. Lineage (NCBI taxonomy): Eukaryota > Metazoa > Chordata > Aves > Galliformes > Phasianidae > Lagopus > Lagopus leucura. Next base: position 4,651,888 of record NW_024962259.1, on the reverse strand, counting down.
CGAGCTTTTTGTGTTTTGAACACAGGGATTGACAAGCTCACGGAGAAGTCGCAGGTGTCGGAGGATGGGACCATGCGTTCGCTGGAGCCTGAGTCTTCACAGCCTCTGCCAGAGGGTAACCTGCCCTCTGCTGCGAGCGATGGGGAGCCCTGGAGTGGGGTAAGGGCAGGCACTGCCTATTTAGGCATTTTAGGGGAGCACCTTTGTGTCCTGGTCCTCCCTGCTGAGTTTGCTTGTGTGTCTGTGTGTGTAGATCTGTGGTCCCAGGGATAGTTGCCCTTCCTGACTACAGCAGTGCTCTTTCTGTGTCTGAATGTTTGCTGTGGTGCCATAAAGCAGACGGGAGGTGAAGGGCAGTGAAGCAGTGGGTGTGGGATGTGCTGCTGGGAGAAACATCACTGCTCGAATGGCGCCTCTGGTCGCCTGCAGCTGTCTCAAGGGATTGTGGTGTTTTGGACTGTCTGAACGATGTTGTCTTCTTGTGTTCTGTCCTGACTCCAACTTACTGAGTTAAATGAACTAATAAGAGACATTGGATGAATTTTAGGATCCTCATTTTTATGGCTGACTTCAGTTCCTTTTTTCATCTGTTGCAATGTAATTCCCTTATCAGCCATAAACATTTCAAATGTTTCTTGTGAAATGTTGAAGCGCCCTCACATTTCGTTGTAATTCCATGTCACCTCTCCTAAATATATCAGCTGGCTGTAAGCCTTTGGGTGACAGCTGGGATGGAGGTAAGGCTGTGGGAGACATGTGAAAAGAGGAAGAGGGTAGAGTGATCTGAAGGAGATAAAGGTTTTTATGCTTTTATGAATTCTATCTTTAGAATCTTGATGGGGACAGGGTGCAGAAGCCAAACAGTAAGGCTTTGTCTGCAGACGTTGCAAAATAGTATTGCCATCTAGTCTTTGAATAAACTGGAATGAACAGTATTCTTGAATAGCCTGGAATCCATTTTAGTTATCCCTCTTGGCCTTCCTTGATGCTACTTGAAGGACCATGGTCAGCAAGATGTCTTTAAGCGTGCAGTTAATGCTGTCATTAAGGGAGTTTTTTACTGAGAACTTGAAGGAGAAGGGTTTTCTTCTTCCAGCAGCCTCTTAAACAGAATCATGGGTCATTACGTGTCCAGCAGCTGGTTTGAGCTGTTCCCCAGTTGCAGAGCGCTGTTAGCTTCCAGTGGATTGCAGCACAGCTCTGCCCCAGAGCTGCTGTTTCTGGCTGCAGAGGTGACGTGAATGAGTGTGCAGTGACGTCCTTGTGACGCCAAGTGTGGAGGTGTAGAGCAGCTGCTGGAAGGAAATGCTGATCCTGTTTGTTTAGTAGAAAAGTCAGGTGCAGATGGTGGTAATGAACGGTCAAGCTGTATAGCAAAGGGAAAAGCCTGTCCGTGTTTACATTGTGCAGAGATTGATAGTGATTTTTAAAGGGCTTTCATTCTGTTCCATCATGAATATTGGGATGTTTCCTTGGCTGACCTTGAGAGTCAAGGTGGTAGTGATGTCTCTTATCCAAGAGAAATGAAACTGGGATGATGGAGAGAAGAAAACATTAATGAGTTGTGAACTTTTGGCCAGAGCCTTTGGAAGGTCACTCAGTGGTGTTCCTTTTTGGAGCATGAGAGTATTGTTCCTTGAGAGGCTGTGTTTTGGAGTTGCTGAGAGTCCACCCTTGGAGTAACACTCTTTAGAATGTATCCAGAAGGGCACTGAGAAGTGCAGAGGGGTACCTCAGTGTACAGAGGTCTGAGAAGTTCACTGAGTCAAAGCAAATATTTTTCAATAAGTGGACGCTTTTGGGTTTGATCTGTTCTGGGGACAGACTGATTTGTCTTGTCCAGCAGTGCTCTGGAAAAATTGGTTCAGCAGACAGTGAGTTCTACTTCTTGCTCCAGCGTGTGACTTGGTTATCTTTTTGAATAATGTTTGTTGATAGGAAGTGTCACATCCCCAGCGGGATCGAAGGCGTCTCTCCAGTGCATCCTCCAGTGGGCTGTGGACCCCAACGCCTGACTGGGTAAGTCTGAACAGATGAAATAAATAACAAGAAAGAGTTGTGACAGAAATTACTTCTGCTCCACCCACAAAAAAAACCTGTTCTCTCCTTCTCTGTTGTTTTTGTTTTTTTGTTTTTTTAATTTACCTTCCCTTTTTCCAGAGCAAAGACTTCCTCTGAGTAACACATTTCTTTGGGAGGGTCTTCAACTTTTGGTCAAAGCTTCAGAAGTGTATGATCAGCTGCAAAGAAGTATTTTGTTTTATCTGTTAAACCGACGCCCCAGTAGTTTCACTGAGCGGCTCTGAATTCTATTGCTCCAGGATTTATGCTCAGCTCATCCATCACCTTTAGGATTTTTGTAAACATAATTTGTTGTAGAAACAGTGGAGGTACATTAGGAAAACTACTCATGCAGTGCACTGATTTCTCTGTGGGCTTTGCTGCTCACAGGTGATGTCTTGGAAGTCAAAGCTTCCTCTGCAGACCATCATGCGGCTGCTACAGGTACTGGTCCCTCAGGTGGAGAAGATCTGCATTGACAAGTAAGTACTTTCCTTGTAAAGTATAATTGAAAGCCTTGCAGCGTTGGCCGAGGTGTTAATTTGTTTGTCAGACTTCTTGTTTCTCTGATGCATTCTCAGCTCCTTAGTCAGTGGAGAGGATGTTTGTTTTTGATAGCCATGGTCTGACAGTGTGTGTTTCTTTAGACTGATACTTCGTGCTGCAGCAGTTCTGTGGCTTCTGTGGGACGTGCCAGTTATATTCCTGTTCTGTCTGTTTACAGGGGTCTCACAGATGAGTCAGAGATCCTCAAGTTCTTGCAGCATGGCACGCTGGTGGGGCTGCTGCCAGTCCCTCACCCCATCCTCATTCGCAAGTATCAGGCTAACTCAGGCACTGCCATGTGGTTCCGGACCTACATGTGGGGTGTGATTTATTTGAGGTATGCCATCTGGATGCAGTCTGACTTGATCTTCTCCAGGCTTTCTAGAGGGAATTGCAGGCACTTGGCCAGCTCAAGATTATCTCTTGTTTAGAGGACAGAAAGATGCTTTTCCTCTAGCAAAGAATAGGGTGAATTAGGTCCAGAAGTTGAGTGGGAGATGTGAAGGAAGTTGGTCTGGGAGTAATGCTTGATCGGGGTTTTGTGGATTTTCTATTCCCTGCTGCAACTTAGAGGGGATGGTGTGACGATTTAATGCAAAGCTCTGCCTTTGTGGAATCTTATAGATATTGTCATCCATTTAAGGGCCGCTGTCTCAGTCAGTGATATTCTTTTTTGCAAAGCTGAAGGCATTCTGTGTAGCCAGCTCCTGTAATCCTGGCTGCAAGATTTGAATTCCATGTACCCAGCCACAGAGAGTAAAGTAGATCTTGTCTTTCTCTCCTAGGAACGTGGATCCCCCTATCTGGTATGACACAGATGTGAAGCTGTTTGAAATTCAGCGAGTCTAAGAGAGCACTTACCTCTACTAAGAGAAATACACTGGATCTAAAGACCTTGCTGTGTGCTGCTTCATCACAGCTGTTCCTGCATTTCACATCCAGATGGGAGACCAAAAGGACAATCACTCCATTTACCTCCCTGTCATTTAAAGCTTTAATTGGGGCCTGTGTGGACATCCCTCCCCCAGCTCACTTCTCTTCCTTTACCCTTCACCTTGAACCCCGGGTGAAAGATGTCTAAGGGATTGTCCATTGTTGTGGTTGCACTAGAAGTCAGACTGTTCTTAGCTCTTCTGTTATTATTTTGCTCCTGGATTTGGTTTGGAAACTGTTTTGACCTTGTCCTTGCCCTGGTCAGTGTCAGCATTTAATTGAAAAGACTAACTGTAAGTTGGGTGCAAGGGAGAAGCTGCTATTCCTGCAGGCAATGGGGTTTGGAAATGGTAGTTACTTTCAAGTGGCTCCACAGTGTTTCTGGGGCACACCTTGTGACTGCAGGTGTCTCCCTGATGTTGCAGTTGTATATTGGTAGGGAAATCTTTCCAATCCAAATGAAAGAGGAAGTTACTGAAGGAAGAAAATTGTCTCAGCTCTGAATCTCTCTACTTCTTTCCTGGAAAGCTGCTTGAAGAGGTCCTTTAGTAGGTGGCACTCTGGTCTGGTAGGTGTTCTTTGGCTTCCAGGCCCAGCAACCTGTCCTTCATGGTCGAGTGTTGCAGTGGTGTGTGTGTGTGTCACTTTGGATTTGATTCCCATAAGCATACAGGAGGGAATGGACCGGCTCAGCGGCGACAAGGAGAAGAGATGGTTAGCCTCTATTGGACTTCACCAGCTGACTGAAGGGACGCTGTCACCTGGGTTTGAGAGGAACTGTATCCTTCTGACTCTGCTTGTGGAGCAGAGGGGTCTTTTGCACACTACTGTCTGAAGCCAGAAATTGAGGATGGCTCTCAGGGAAGTTGTGGGAGGAATTTGGAAGCTGTAGAAGGAAAAGCATCTCCATATCACTGGGGAGTGGAGAGTGAGTGCTGAGGCAAAATTTGATATTCTGGGCATTTTGCTAGTGACCAAGACATGAGGTCTTGAAAGTCTGGGAAGGCAGAGCAGGAAGCAGTGGAAGACTGGCTGTTGTTGGCATGGTTCAGCAGCTTGTAGTTGCACGTTGGTAGGTGGAGTCATCAAACTGTATGCTCTGTGGAGAGGGGCTGCTGCCTTAGGCCTGTGAGGTCTTTAGACAAGGCAATGCCAAAGGCCCTGTCATGAGCTCTTCACCAAAGCTTAATCCGTGCTGCACTAGTGCACTAGCCTTGGGTGTCACTGGGCCATCAGCTGTTCTAAGCTATGACAGACAAGCGAGATCACTCTGTGGAAACTGGTGTTACGCTCCTGTGTAAGGGAGGGTGTGCAGTCTTGTTCCTGGTAGCCCTTCCCTAAGTGTTGGAGTTACAGTGACGGCAACGTGGCTTTCATCTCCAGCACCTGCTGGTCTGTAGGCAGGTGGTTTTCTCCACTTCTGACACTGAAAGTAGCCTGCAGTCCTAGGGCAGCTGAAAGCTGAAATAAAGCCTGGATGGTTTTTCTGATGGATAAGAAATACGAGAAATAGAGGTTAATTTCCTCACCTCTTCCCTGTTCCATCTCCACTCCGCTTTGTTATTTAGCACTACACTCATCCTGATGCAGTCTTTGGCTATCAGCAGGGTGAGATCTTTGTTTCAGTAGGAATCTCTCGTATGTAAGAATGTGATTTGGTGGGGATGGCCTCTGACTGTATGGCACTCACACCTCACAGCCAGAGCGGGACAGCTTGTGTCCCATGTGCTTGCCTCTTCCCCCTGTGGATCTACTGACTCCTATGATTTCTTCCATCTTTTCTGCTTTATTTCTTTGTGAGTTCCTTTGGAAACATTTTTTGTTTTTGTTGGTGTTTGGAATCTAATCTTTGTTCTGTGAAAATCAACTTGCACTGTAAACTATTTGCTTAATTACAAGTGAAAGATAAAGATTATCTGAAACATGCAATATATGGCTTATTTTTTTCCACAGAGAGGTTTGTAACATTGCTTATCTGTTGCTTGAGTAGCTGTGCTGCTATGGGACCACGTGCTGGCTTCCTCTGCAGCGCATGGAATTTCTACTTCACAGGTGAAGATCAGGCTGTGAAACATGAGCCTGAACTGTGCACTTTCGTCCATTTCTGTGCTTACAGCATGAGACGTCACCAAAGGTAACAGCCTTGAAAGGTACAGAAAAGGAACTGGATCGAACAGGATGGAGGTTCCTGAGTTGGTGAACTGTGTGCTGGGATCTTTGTGCTGCTGAGACCTGTAAGGCAGTGCCCTGGGCCTGGGGTAGCTCTGGAGGGTGCTTGCAGTTGACAAATGACAAATGATGGCTACAGCGGCTGTTTGCAAACTTTGCATTCATGGTTTTACCCCCTCCTGGATAATAGACACAATGCAGACCAGAGCGTGAGTTGTGAAGAGCCTGAACTTTCACCCTCTGAAGTGAAAGGCTGAAACCTTGGATTTTCTCTTTGGCCTGGACGAGGGTTTTTGCTGTTGTCTCTTGTAGGCTTCTTACCTATATCTGCAGTGCTAGAACTGGGTGTTGTTAGGAAAGGACATAGAGCACTCCGTCTGACCTACGGGGCCTTTGGTACAAGTTGGAGGGGGGCTTCATTGCTCTTCATGTGTTCAGGAAGTTCGTCCCGTTCACCAGCATCTTCTTCAGTCTGTGCCTGTTTGTAGCAGTTATGGGACTTAATATTATGTCTCAGAGGGAAACCTCCCAAGCCACTGGGCTTGATGGAGGCTCAGTAACTTGAACAGAGTTTTAGCTATTGTGTCATTAAAAAAAAAAAAAAATCCAGGCTGTGAGTTTTCTCATGAAGTAAATCATTCCTTGTCCTCATGCTGTCAAAAACTAGGGAGTGGGTTTGAGACTTTTTTTGTGTCATTTGTAGGGGGCGGACCTTGGCATGCATCTCCTGTAGGTACAAATTGGAATGAGAATAATAATTAACTTTACTGGAGCCTAATTTATCCAGCTGTTATTTCTCATGCCATATTTCTGTTGACACAGGCCTAAGTCAGTGGGCAAAGTTCATGCTCATGAGGTCGTTCTCACTTTTAGTTTCGGAGAGTTTTTTCACTGCCCGAAAGCTGAGTTATCAGGAGGGCAGCATAATGTGGGCAGGAGTTTGTAGTTCTGTAGTTCTTGAGTAGGGTGAAAATAATGTTGCCAAAAATGCCCATAGCTCTGATCCTAAACCCACACTGTTTCTGGGACTGATTTACAGGCAATCTGAAGTAATAATGTGGATGCATTTTGCACTGCTACTTTGGCTGTGGGTGAAGGTTATGAAAGATCTCGATGGCAAAAAAATAGATTGACTGTAAACAAGGGCCTGCCCTTAAATCTTGTCTGACCTCTGAACGCTCTGTTGTTTTTTTGAGGCTGCTCTTTGGTGAATGAAGAACAGAGAAGAGATTTCACCAGACACACATAAGTTCTCAATCTGTCTTTATTTTCATTCATCAGAGTCTGTATTTAAGACCTGCAGAATTTAAGCCCCGTTGCTCTCCTAAGTGCTTTTCAAGCAGGCATCTTCTGTGGAGTGCATACAGCTGTTGGTCAGACACCACGTAACTGTAATCCTCTGTGTGGACCTTGTGAAATGCTTGTGGATGTGCAAAGCAGCTGTGGGGATAAGTGTTGGTGTGGAGGAGGCTTGGCAGTGGGTGCAGTGGGTCTTTCTTGAACTGGCTCTGCACATGAGGATGGGACCTTTGCTAGTGCAGAGGTGAGAGCATTGTAAGTAGCATCAAGTAAAGATCAGCCATTGCACTTCTGTGGCACTCCTTACTTGAGACCATGAGCGCCTGAAAGGGGAAATAGTGTTCATTTTCATCGAGGCAAAGTAATGTTATTGCTTCCATTTTCAGTAGTGGGAAAAAGTGCACTGAAATGGTGCAAACCTGCGGACCTGTCCTGCTCTTCAGTACTGAGAGCTGCAGGAGTGTGGTGTTGCAGGGCAGCAGAGTCCTACGAGATTAGCACAAGTTGGTATGCTGGATGTCAGCACCGGGAGCAAACAGAATTAACCTCTGCTGGCCATCGCAGCGACTACCAGCATCACGATCCATTTGGATGCTGCATGTACAAAGTGTACATTTGGTTCATTTGTGAATGAGTGTGGGTGTGCTGCTGGAGTGCCTGGTGCTGCTAGGGCCTTTCTGTGCTGCGGGGTGCAAGCTTTCTGTGCTGTGGTTGGCAGGCAGTGGTGAGGCTGTGGTGGTCCTTCACTGCATTTTGAACTTACATGCAGTGTAGGTCAGCCCTTGCTGCTCTTGCATTCTTTTATCAGCTGCTACTGAAATCTCCCAGATAAAAATCCCACTTTTTAGCATACAGCATCCACTGGCAGGTGCTGAGAAGTACCAGCATGTTTCTGTACAGCAGTAATGCAGCTTGTTAATGAGTTTTCATTCTGTTCTCTATGGAGAAAAAAAGCAGCAACACAAAACCACCTCCTTTTCTTTGGAAGCTCATGGAGATGTTGTGCAAGGAAAAGTCAAAACAGAAGCTGGAGAGAAAAGGCTGAAAACTTTCACGTGCATAGCAGCTGCTTACTGCATCTTTGCCCAGTCCCATCTCGCCGCAGCCTCCGTTGGCTCAGGCTGAGACGTACACCTCCAGGAGCCCCCCGACGGAGTGCATGCGGTAGAAGACGCTCAGTGGGAGGCCGAAGTTCACAATGGCAAACCAGGTGGAGTAGCCGTAAAATGACTTCTGCAGCCCGTTCTCAAACACGGGGTGAGCCCCAAACGTGGGCATGATCCACAGCTAAAGAGGCAAGGAAAACAAAACAACATCGCACACGTCAGGGGGTGGCAAACTTGCACTGTCATCTCAGTGCTGGCGCAAGGAATTGTAGGAATATCGCAAGAGCAGCGGAGGGGTTTCATTGTGTGGGAAGAAGAGGAGAGTTACACTGCTGACTCCTTGCTACAAGTCTAACGCTGTTAAATTCTTGGGACCCGAACACTAAGCTCACTCTGCCCCAGGCAGCTTCGTCTTTCCACGCAATTTCACTTGGCCAATTGCTTTCCCTTTCTTAAAGCTGCAGTGAAAATTGATGTTTATTGAAGATTCCGAAGTTTGCTTTATTGGGTGAGTTCCAATGCTGGAGACTTGATTAAGAGGGCTCACTGCTGGTACCTCATGTTTCCCCAGCTGTTTCATGAAGCACCATTAGTGAATCTGACAACTCCCTGGCTTTTAAGGATGTATTGGCTGCCTCCTTCCCATTCCCAGGAAGCCTTGCCATGTTTGAGGTAAAAGAGGGAGCCTGAAGTTCTGGGAATGGAGCATTAATGAAGCAGCAGCCTTGTCTCAACTCCCTAGAAAGAGGAATCCTAGTGGGCAAAACTTTCCTGTTCACAATGGCGGCCCAAAAGAAAGATGCACATCTGTCTTGGTATCGCAAGTTAGCAAAGCTGTGGTGTGGCAAAGAAAGCAGTACTTACTATGATGTTGCAAAGAACCAAGAAGAACGAGATCTCCTTTAATGCTTTCCTCTTCCAACTCAGGTGAGAGTAGGTGTGGATGTAGGACAGGGAAACTCTCCGGAACTCCTGCCCGAGCTCCAGCACGCTCACTCGCCTCTGCTCGTGGGCTTCACGGCTGTGCTCTTCGCTCACTTCTTCCTCCTTGCTGGGAGAGGTCTGTGAGTGCTCCTGATCACTGCTCGGTGTTGTCACCCCTTCACCAGGCAGCTCTGGGACTGCGGAAAGCTGCCCAGCATGTGTTGTGTGCTGGGCCTCTGCTGCTACGAATGGCTGCCGTTGGAGCCCGTCGATAATGAAGATGTTTTGGGTGATATACTGAAAGATGAGGAGGACGGAATGGGACAGGATGAGGCTGTTCAGCATGTCCCTGGGGTTGGTGGCCACAATGGCAACAATGGAGAAGTAGGACATGGCAATCTGGCCGAGGGCTGCTCCCATCAGCAGCACCACATCCAGGCTGCGGGTTGGGTTCTTCAGTGTGTCCAGCTCCCTTTTTTCCAAGGTGTGGATGATTGTCCCAATAATTGCAACCACGCACATCAGGGGCAGGAGCACAATGTAGTAGGAATAATACAACACGAAGACCTGGTAATTGGGAGCTGAGCCTGTGGCCTGGATCTGGTACATCATGAAGACGCAGATCCCAATGATTACGGCGGCAGCACCCAGCAGTGGCCCGAAGACCACTCCCTGGAGCTTGAATTTGGGCTTGACATGAGCAATGTGGTGGTGGCTGATGCGTCGCCCCACGTTCTTCCACATGACGTACAGCACAGAGCAGCAGATGAGGCAGTACTCGGTGTTGAAGGGATAGAGCAGGATGTATCCCTTCTGGAAGACTTTGCAGGTGGTGGTGTTTGGGCACGCACACGAGTCCGTCTCATTGCCTGGATGTAAGGAGAGGAAGGCAGCTATTAGGAGGAAGATGGTCAACATCCGATAATGGGGGAGCCTCAGAATTCTGAGGAGCTGCTTGTGCTGTCTGAATCACTGCGACTGAGGGCTGCTGTGCTCGCCGCGTCAGCTGAACACGAGCAGGGATGTGGGGAAAGGAGCCTTGCCTGCCAGGCGCTGCTCCACCTCTCGCAGCTGAGACTCGATCTCCATGTGGATGGAGTCATTGGTCACCGCCAGCAGCCAGAGCAGAAGGTTGGTGGCGATGGTCAGCATCAGCCCGCATCTGGAAGAGCAGAAAGGTGCTTTTATAGCCCTGTCTGTGGTGATGGTTTATGACCGGACTGTGTGAGCACATGCACTGCAGTGCCGCCCTTTGCTCCTTGCTTTCACGTGTAAGGATGTGCACAAACGTCGTGCTTTTGGCTCTGCACTGTGCGTGGGCAGTAGTGTATGGCTTTCCCATTTGTGGAGGAGCAGAGCAAGCTCGCTAGTGACACCAGCTTGGGCCTGGATGCAGCTGTGGGAAGGAAGGTGGGGGGACTCCCGGTGATGGGAGCAGGGCAGCCAACCCCATGGAGGAGTCATTTCATGAGCAGTGGGACGGTGTTTGGGAACGAGAGAGGAATGAGCTTTGTAGCAGATGGGGGTGTGAGTGCAAACCGAAGGGGAGAGCTGGAGTGGATGGAAGGAGGATGGGTCTGCTCTGATCGTAGCCCAGGTCTTGTTTGTGCCCTCTGGGTGAGGGCAGGTGAGGGTCTAGCAGAGATGAGGAGGATAACAAGCAGAGAGAAAGAGCTTCTTTAGAGAAGCAGGAAGATTCTTTCCCCCCCCCCCCCCCCCCTTCTCATACCTGGTGAGGTTGTGCTGAACTTGAATGCAGTCCTTAGAGTGATGCCATAAGAAAAACGCCTGCAGATCAATGACAAGTACAGTGTGAGGGGTGCAGCTGGCAGTGCTGCATGCGGGGGCAGGGATGGGCAGTGCAGAGCCATGTGGCCGCCTGGCAGGAGCTGTGTGTGTGCCTGGGCAGTGCTGGAACAAGTGCTGCCATCCTCACGTGGCTCCAGCATGCCTGTGCTTGCACCCATGGCAAAGGAGGGTGGGAATTCTGCCTGTGAGATGCTCCTGAACACAAAGGGTTTTGCTGGGGATGTATTTGCGTGCAGCGAGGCAGGTGCAAAGATATTCCTGGGATGTTTCCTCTTTGGTTTCCCTATTTTGTTGCTGTAAACCGAACACCTGGGTCCTGCAGTATGTCACTTAGTACCAGGTGACATCTTTCCAAATCGTTTTTGTCTCTCAATCTGGTATATCAGGTGTGCACGTGGTGTCATTTGAAATGGTATTTGCTACTTCAATGCCTATGAGAACACCCCGCTTGCTCTCACTTTCCTGAGCGTCCTCACTTCCCTCACCCCAGCAACAGAACAGAGAATGTGTGAGCTGCTAGGAAGGGAGAATGTGCATTACCTGCGTGGCAACAAACAGGATTTCAATGCTGGGGAACACGATTTCCACTTTGGATTTGCAGTTGATTTGAATGACGCTGAAGCCGATCTGAAAGACGTTCAGGAGGATGCTGAAAGTGCCAAACAGCAGCAGCGACCCTGGGCAAACAGCAAAAGCAGAAGTGAATAAACAGAGATGAGTTTGTGGAGCATCCAAGTGTGGATGGGGAGTGAGGACTCCTGGTTCTGAGCAGGGCTGCTGTCTGATTGGAGGCCTCCTGATTTTGAGACAAGGGGAGGAAGGGCAGCCTGGCTGCTGAGCCTGGCTTAAGGTGCTGGGACAGCACAAGATATTTCCTCTGGGAATGCTTGGACAGCAGGTGGGAATGGAGTTTTCAGCCTTTTCTGTGCGCTCTGGAGTGATGGAGGTAAGAGGGTGGCAGGTGATTGGTTTCTACCTCCTGAATACCCTGGGGAGAATGTGAGGCTGGGGCTCTGCAGCACCGCCCTGCAGAGGTTGGGACCCTTCTGCTGCTCCCCCCTTTTCTCTCTGACTATCTGCACAAGGTCTTTAGGCAGCTTTCAGCTTTCTTCCCTTCACTTCTCCACACTTAATTATGAAGGCTTGCACTAGTTAGAATCTTCCTAATAGAGGCAGCGTTGTTTAGAAAAGTGGCATCCCGCAAAGTGTGAGAAAGCTCCCAGGGAAGCCAATGTCACTCTGGGATGTGACTCAGAGAGCAGAAACCTCCCGCCATGCTGCTCTGTGAAAGGAGAGCAGCGCAGGGCTGCTGTGCTCGGATGCTGAGCTGAGGCTGTGCTTTGAGAAGGGACTGCAGTGTGGGGTTGCTCAGGAGGATGGAGGACAGCTGAGTTCAGGGCTCTCCTGGCTGCTCTGCTTCCTCCCTGTGGCTCAAGCTGTGCCCTGGAAAAGCCCTGACTCCATCTCCTGTGGCTCCATGCTCTTAGTGGCAAGGAAAGAACTTCTGTATTTTCCAAGAGCTGGGAAGAAAGGGAAAGGCATGGGATGATGAACTAAAGCAGGGTTTACCCCTAATCCACACTGGCCCGGCATGGGTGTCCCGGTAGAGCACAGCGTGCGGCTGCCGGCTGGTGCCCAGCAGGTAGTAGATAATCCAGCACAGGCACAAGACCTTGAGGATGGACAGCAGGATCCAGACGTCCGCCAGCGTGATGGCCACATGGTTGAAAATCATGCTGCTGATGAAAGCACTGCCCAGAAACACTACGTTCAGGGCCAGCAGCCCTGAGAACAGCTGCCCTGATTTCTGAGCCTGTCTGTCCCTCTGCTGCAGGGAGCAGTGCCGGTACAGCCACGACTTCTCATAGTGGATTGTGGAGGTGCCTGGAGGGGCTGAGGCCAACCTGCTGTTGCAGTGGTGGCAAGGCTTTTGCTTGGAGGCTTTGTTGCCTGGCATGGCTGGGCTCCCTGTGTGTCACCTGCAGAGAGAGGGGTTAAAGGGGAAGGAAGGTTATAGAGAGAGTTGAGTGAGCGGGGAAAATAGATCAGGGTTTAGCCCAGGTTTGAGGGACAGAGTCGTAGAGTAGTGGGAAGAAGGTCACATTGCCAAAAGATGTCAATAAACACAGGTGTTAAAAGAGGTATTTGATGACTGCCCCACCAGCACTGGGAGTTGCTGGGATCAGAGGTGCCAAGTTTCCCATCCTCACCTTTCACACTTCCACACACAGCCCCACGTTCAGGTTTCCTCCTCTCTGTTGCTCCAAGAGTTATAGATGGGAATGAAGAGCAAACTCAGACCTACTTTAGAATTCAGAGCTGTTTGGTTCTGACTGGTGGGGACAACCTCCTCCTTGTGCTTACAGGCTCCTTATATGGCTGCAGAAATCGTGACAGAGCTGACGAGGGGAATAAAGAGTATTTGTAAGTTTATCCAAGCTGCGAGGAAAAGACCCAGCCTGGCTTCCCAGGGGCTGAGAATAGAGCAGAGTTAACGTTTGGTTTTCTTTCTTTTTCTCCTTGAAGCACAGAGCGAAAAGCACAGAGCCATGAGCTGATCCAGAGCATTTTGAGGGGCTGGCTCAGATAAATGGCCACAGCCTGGAAGCTGTTCTGTGCAGTGCTGGGAAAGACCTCGCCAGATTTGCCCATGGCAGAGCGATCTCTGGCTGTGAGCAGCGGTGGGGCAGAGCTGCTTCCCCATGGGGTCAGGGTATGGGAGCTGCTTTTGCTTGGGGCTGCAGCTGTGCTGAAAGCACTGGGGATGCGTTGGGGTGGGAACTGTGTACAGTTGTCATGGGGCTTTGATGCAGAAGCTGTCTGAGAAGGGATTTAAATTTCCCTCTTCTTTAAATTTCCCTTTAAATGTTTCTCACTTCTTTCACACACACACCGAGATGCTGTTTGCCTTTGGTCCGCAGGGTTCAGTGCACTTCTAACGGAGATGGACCCTAAACCCTTCCCTCTTTGCCGCCCAGGCTCTCCTCCTGTTTAGCTCTCACACTAGCACAGAAGCAATGGCTCTCCCCTCTCCTACCCTGCTTTAGGGGCAGGAGAACCAGAAGGAAGCGCACCGCGGAGGTCCCAGTGCCCGGGCGGCGCTGTGCACAGCAGCTGCTCGCTGAGGCCCCGTGCCCTGACCCGTGTGCCGCTGTGAGCAGCCGGCTGTCCTTACCTCCAGCCGTGCTGCTGCGATGCTCTGTGCCTCTCCTGCCGGGCTGAGGTGCCGGCAGCGCTGCTCCCCGCTCAGTGCGGCCTCTGCTCCGAGACCATTGATTTTCTTTTTCCACCTTGTTTACTTTGGGTCTATTATTGTCATTACATTAATTAGTCAGCAAGACGCTCTCGTCTCTGACAAGGGCAGCCAATGGGAAACGGCTCCTTTATGCACCTGCTGAGTTGCCCCATGCCAGCAGCCTTGGCACAGGATGTGCCAACTGGTAAAACCACAAGCCACTGTGACTAATTCGTGCCATGGCTTCAGCAAATTCAAGGCTAATCTTGTGATGTGAGCTTGTTCTGGGCTACAGAGATGGGAGCACTTAACTTTGGCTAACATCCACTCGTGGTCCCCGCTCCTTTGTTTCCAGGTAGTTCTGAAGGTTTATCTCTGGTGTACCACTTCTTTGTGTGTTTACCCATGGCACAGGTACCCCAACTGCTCCAAAAGACAAAGTTTGTGGTCCAGCCAAAGTGTGGGGACTGCATCAACTTGAGGATTTTTGGCAGAGAGGTGGCTGCTTTGGGGGATGGCTCTGAGCTGTAAATGTTGATTCCAGATGCTCATGTGCAAACCCCCTGGGCTCAGCCATGCGTTGGGAATGCTCTGGGTCCGAGCTGTGCTGTCACTGTTCCCTCTCATGTCGCATTGATTTCTGGTTGGGATTTGTGGTGAGCTGATTGCTCTGGTTGTGCGGCTCAAAACAGCAGATTGACATTTCTGAGTGAGCCTGGCCTGATGTGAGGAGGGGCTGTCTGTGTCCCGGGATGAGCCCCCAGCAGCACCTTGCTTCCTGCAGCTGCCAAACATGTGAGCTGGGAGGCGAGAGCTGGGAAAAGCTTCCAAGAACCCAACAGCGGGTGGAGTGGGTGGGGGAGCACGGGTTATCGTGCGTCGGGATGTGACGAAAGGGATGGAAAACAAGAGCAAAAGGGGCCCACTTCTTCTAGGTGAGAACGCCCACAGGTGACGGAGCAGCCGTCAGCTGTGCCTCAGCTGTGCTGGTAAAGCGGTGGTGTTTAATGTCCAACCCAACCCTCGGCTCGTGGGGCAGAGCTGGGATGCTGTCATCTGAGAGGATTTTGGGACTCCCCACGGGGAGATGCCCCAAAGCATCAGCAGCTCCATCCCGCTGGGAGGAGCAAGGAAGCGCTGCTCCGCCGCTCCCTGAGCACCATCGGGCTGTCCTGGGCTGCTGGCTGCTTTTGTGACCCCAGCTGGGGGCTCTGTAGCGAACAGGGATCTCCCAAGAGCTATTTGCTGGGCTCTCTGTTGAGCAAAGCCGATGACTCGCGTGTGGGGCATTTGCAAATCTGGCTGTTTTTCAGTACTCATCAGCCTAAATTAAACTGAGCTGGGAAATGGAAGCCAGGAGTCTGTATCCTGGGGTGAGGAAGACTGGGTGAAATCAGAGGTTCTTCCATTAAAGAAGGGCCTGAAGGAAAACACCAGGGCTGGGAGTGTCCCTGCGGTTTTCTCCAACGGGGCTGTGCGTCAGGGCTACAAAGAGGAGCTGCACTTCAAAGCCTAGCGTGTCTTCTGGCTTTGGAGCCCAGGTTAGAGTCAGGGCTGTAGGTCTGATCACAGCTCCACGCTGAGCCGTCACAGGGGCAGAGAGAGGCAGTGGCTCAAGCTGTGCTGGGGGAGGTTCAGCTCGGCTGTTAGGAAATGCTGCTTGGAAAGAGTGGCAATGCAGTGGCACAGGGAGGGGGGGGAGTGCCCTGGGGGTGCTGAGCCTGCGGGGATGTGGCACCAGGGATGTGGGGGTGGTGGGCTGGGTGGCCTCGGAGGGCTCCTCCAACCCGAATGATTCTGCGATTCTCAGAATGGCAGGTGTTTCAATTAGATGTATTGAGCCAAGTTTAACAAGAGATGCAATTGTTAAGTAAGCACGAGCGGGGCGGAATGGGAAAGGATGAGTTGAGCTGACTGGGTCAGTCCCAGGCAGTTCCAATCACTGTGTGGGAGCAGCTGCCTTTACTGGGAAGCTGAGGGCAAGCAGCTGAATGCTATCAGTGATGTTTGCCCCTCTGCTATCAACAAGCTGCTTATTGGCGTTATCTGTGCGCTTAGCACTAACAGCATCCAGGCTGGGCCAAGCGGATCTGTAAACAGGAGCCAAGGAGGAAGGAGGTTGGTGCTCAGCGGCTGTGTTTGCCCAAGGGCTTTCTGAGGAATGCTGTGTGCCTTATGGCTCCTGGGCCAGCCCACACCCTTTCTCCTTTCCCTCTACTGATAACCGTGACAGTGACGTCTCCTGCAGGGCCGGTGGGTGAGCACCCGCTGGGGTCACCGTCAGAGCTGGGCAGGTTGAGCCCTTGAGCTGGTAATGCTCAGCACCGCGTTTTCCTCACTGGTTGTGTGGATCTTCCCCTGAATCCGGGTGCTCCTGGTGGGAGATTCAGCGTGGCTGCACCCCTGCAGAGCGCTGTCCTAGCCCTGCCCTGGCCCTGCTGTGCTCCTGCTGCAGGCCTGAGCCCCACTGCGTTCTGCAGCCCCATCCTCACCCCCTGCCCTGGGACTTCTGCCCGCATCCACTTCCAGCTCAATACAGCTGGAAGCAAGACAGCAATGATTAACTTGGATTCCTCCCCTGTCTCTGACACGCCTCAGAGCAAATCACCCCGATAAAAGACTTCTTTTTCCCCTAATAAAACAAAACTCGCCCTCAAATAACAGATGATTAAGAAGCAGAGGACAGAATGGAAAGCTGTGGCAGCACTGGGATGCTGACTCAGGTCGTTGCCCATGTCCTTTCCTATGACCTTCCCTGCTCTTTTTGGAGCAGCGCTTTCTGATTTCCTGCTCTTCGCTGTCTGTCTCCACGCAGGCCCCGCACTGACCTCGGGCTGCTGGATTTGTGTTGGTGGGTTCAGCTCCCACTAAACTCATGTGACATGAGAAGCCCTTTGAAGCCCTTTGCTTTCCTGCAGCTCTTCTATTTTTGCCACTTAGGCAGCCTCCTGGAGGAATGTCCTTCTCCCCATTCAGGTGCCTCAGTGTCCCCACCTCCAAGAGTGGAAGAAGGAGCCTACAGCGGTGCTTTCTGCAGGCATCTGTCCCAGGGACACAGGAGCAAAGGACAGAGCAGCTCTCGACTGATGGCATCCCTGCATTTCCAGGTACTGCATCAGGCTGTCTTCCAGAGACAGACGCTGCTGTGCCCAGGAGCTGCAGTGTGGGATGGAACAGTTTGCAGCATTCTCAGGGTTTTGTTTATCCCAGTGGGGTGTCCTGTGGTTGGGTGCTGTGGCTCCTGCTGCCCTGTCACCTTGCACCAATCGGGTTGGTCTTTTGAGGTCCCTTTTAACTCAAGCTGTTCTGTGGCTCTGTGACTGGGGGCTGCAGTGGATCTCCCCCTGCACCCGTTCAGCCCCAGCAGTTACTGGTGCCCAGGCTGAGGAACCTGAGGTGTGATGGAGGAAACCAGTTGTGCCCCCAAGGAGCAGAGCTGTGCTTGTAGGAGGTATTTCCCCTGAGCAGTGTGGGGTAAAGCAGCGTAAGGCTGTACGTAAGAGTGACGTCCGTGCACCACGTGCGTCTCATTCCTGACGTAACCTGTGGCTCCTGCAGCCAAAATCGAGAGAGTTTTTGTTTTAGGAAAGGTAATGTTTCTGGGCAGAGATTTTATCCTTACCAGGTCAATGCTGAAATAAGAGCCAGTCCGTGGGGCCGGGAGGGGCAGTGGGGCAGCTCCCAGGCCCATGGAGGGGAGGACCCACCTGAGGAGCTGCATCCAGGCAGTCCCTGGGCAGAGAAGTTAGGAAAACCACTCCGCTCAATGCCAGGTATCCCAAACTGCTTTTATTTTTTATTTTCTTTGACAGATGCGCACACACACACCTGTAGGAAAAGGCTCAATCTCTGCCATGGCTGGAGCACTCTTCATTTGAACGATAACCACGGATGTGCTGGGGTGCAGGCAAAGCACAGCACTGCCCTTGGGGCACACACCTCTCCAGGCAGTTTGTGCGCAGCCCCAGCTCTGCTTGGGCGCTGTGCAGTGCAGTGAGCCCATTCCTACCACCTGTAGCCCTGGGTCATGGAACAGGAGCTGAGGAACGGGGTCATCCCTGAGGTCCTTCCCAACCCAACCCATTCTGTGATGCCACGGTCCACAGGGAGCTGCAGGTGCCCAGAGGTGCATGCTGGGGCTGTGTGCATGGGCCCCAAATCTTGCAGGGCTGGAGGTGCATTGCAGTCCTACCTTGAGGGCACAGGAGGTGGAGGGGAAAGTGGTAGTGGTGGGATGATTTCTGCACTGCAGGGCACGGAGGGACCCTCCAGGAGTTGAGCATTACAGTGAACATTAATAAATAATTTTGCATACAAAAAGGTTCAGCTATTAAAAAAAAAATCATCTATTTAAAAAAGAAGAGAAGAAAAACAAACCTCTTCATCGTGCTCCCTCGCCCCTATGATCTTCACGGCTCTTGAGCACTGATTCAGGAAAATGAGGGGGAAAAGTGCCAGGACAGCCCTGTGCTCAGCCCTCCCATTTTGGTGCAGCCGTCAGCATCCCACCCTGCTGTGCTGGGGGGCTCAGGTAGGGACAGGAGAGGCAGAGGGCAGACAGAGTGTTCCCAGAGCCTTTGGTGGCAGCGGTGGTTTTTCACATCTGCGGGGCAGTGGGTGGCTTCTGACTGGCCGTACCAGAAGTGCACTGGTTTCCCCTTGCCGTTCGCTTCTGAGCTGACCCCTCTGCACAGGCAGTGACTGCCCGTGTGGCCAAACACTCCTGGGAAAGTAAAGCAGTGACGTGTGGGGTGAATGGGATCGAGGGAGGAACGTGATTCTCTGCGTGAACTGAGGGTAATTACCATCATCTTACTCTGTTCCTTCTTTTTTTTTCTTTTTTTCTTTAAGGTCTAAGAACTTCAAACACACTCACGTGCACATCCACACACACATAGCAAAAATAAAATCTGGAGCTACATTGAGATGATTTTCACTGACAGTTCAGAAATGCCCCGACACTGCAGGAGGACACGATTGAGGCAGCGGTGAGGAGCCCTCGGGACGTGGGGACGAAGGTGGGTGGGTTGAGGAGGTTCTCATCTTCCTTACGAGAGCGTTCATCAGGACATGATGCAGACCTCCAGCAAACTGGCCACTGCGTGCATTCGGTAGAAGATCCCAAAGGGCAGGCAAATGTCCACGATGGCCGGCCACATGGAATCACCATAGAAGTTCAGTTCTGTGTCATTGTCAAATTGGGGCCGGGCACCAAATGCTGGCATGATCCAGAGCTGTTCGAGAAATGGGAGAAGACCCTGCGGTGAGAAAGGCGTATAGCACAGCACGAACCTGCACTGACGGCTACTGAGAGGTGAGAACCGCCTGGGCCAGGAGCGCAGGTTGGCGTCAAGATCGGGTACGGTCTGCTGTCCCCAAAGAACTGCAATCTGTGCCTCGGACCGAGCGCCAAAGCCCTCGCTGTGGACGCGGCTGGGTGCGCTGCGCTCACAGGCAGCAGCTCCTTGGGTGGAGCAGGCAGGAGCGGGGCTGAGCTGGCAGCAGCTCTGTGTGCGCAGGCTTCCAGGCTGTGGGTATTGAGAAAAGCTGTGCTGCCTTTTCTCCAGAAAGCCCACACTTTACCTCAGGCTATTCTACATAGAAACATGGAACGGTTTGGGTTGGATGGGACCTTGATGACTGTTTGGTTTCAGCCCCCAAACTAGATGTTTTCTTTGGATCCACCCAACATCTTATATTCTTGTTGTCAAGGGGTGGCCTCTGCCAGCATAGCCTAAAACACCTGAACACCAGGGCAGCTGCTATTTTAAGCGATGAGGGAATTACAGCTGCCTGCTCTCACAGGTACAAACAAACCTGCTGCTTGTGTAGTAGAAGTGCAGAAAGGGCAGTTTTTGTATGGGCGCACGGATACTCCTCCTTCATGCTCGCTTCCCTCCTCCCCCACCCCGAGGAGCTCTTCTCTCTGCATGTACTCACTATGATGTTGCACAGCAGGAGGAACATGGAGATCTCCCTTAAGAGCTTCCTCTGCCAGTTTATCTTCTTGGGGGCCACGAGGGACCGCACGATGTCGGACGGATGGGTGCCCTCAGTGCTGGGGGCAGGGTTCGGTGCCGACGCGCTGCCACTGTCGGGCACCCGGAGGGACACTGCGTTGACGTTGACGAAGGTGAGACCGTAGAGCTCCTTCTGGTGAGAGCCGTGCTTGTGGTCCTCCTTGGGGGGCTGCCGATGAAGGCCTTCAATGATGAAGATGTTCTGGAAAGTGTGCTGGGCAATCATGAGGAGGGCGTAAGTGAGGTTGAGCGCGCTGATGGCGTCCCTTGGCGTGCTGGCCACGATGGCTACGATAGAGTAGTAAGAAATAGCGTACTGCCCCAGGGCAGCCCCCATCAGCAGCGCCACGTCCAGCGTCCGCGTTGGGTTCTTGTGCCGGTCCATGTCTCTCTTGTCGAAGCGGTAGATGACAGAGCCTCCAATGCAGACAAGGGACATCAGGCCCAGACAAACAATGTTGAAGATGTAGTACATGGTGAGCGCTTGGCTATTCTTGCTGGGCTCGGTGCTGGAATTTACTTGCACCTCATAAACGATAAAGACTCCCAAGCCGCCCACCAGAATGATGAGGCCCAGCACAATGCCCACAAAGAAGGTTCTTCGGAAGAGCTTGAACTTGAGGTGCTGGACGTGGTGGGAGTGGTGGTCTATAAAGCGCCCGACGTTCTTCCACATGACGTAAACCATGGCGGAGGCGAACAGGCTGTACTCGATGTTGAAGGGGTACAGCCAGAAGTAGCCGTTCTTGAAGACCTCGCAGATTTGGCTGTCGCAATTGCATGCTTCTGTTGAGCCACTTCTCATTCCCACTGAAAGAAAATGAAAGCACAGATGCAGCGGTGTTACAGCGGGAGCCAGCACTTGTTGGCAGCCCCAGAAAACCGAATACTTTGGGTCAGAGAAAACAAAGCCAGCAAAAGAATGTGACCGCTTTGGAAATGAGGACACATCTACTTCAGCTTTCTGGTATTTGTGTTTTTCCAAAGAAGCCAGATGGGCAGCAGGTTGGATCTTTCTTTCCCTCCTTTCTTCATTCCCATTCCACTTATCCAAACCCCTCCACCTTCCTGACTCTTCCATCTGTTTGTTAGGAAACGAACGTTATCACCTGGCTGCTAACATAGCAGCTCTAGATGGGCCTTCTGAAAATGGCTAAAACCTGATTTTCAGATCAATGCCTGGACCAGCTGGCTTCACAAATGAGGGAATTACCTTTCAGGAGCCACCTGTACAGCTCCTCCGTTGTATTTTTATTCAGCTTTGAATGCGCTTTGTGAACAGATTCATCTGTCACCGCTGACATCCACACCGCTAAGTTTGTGGTCAGAGTTAGCATCAAGCCACACCTGCAGAAAGAAGAGATGATGAGATCAAGGCCGTGGCTCTATGCCACATCTCTCCCATCCAAATAGAAGATGTGCACGCAGTCAGAGGGGCTGCAGGAACTGCCACAGGAGGTTTGTGGACGCTTTAGTGGTCAGGGCTGTAAAGCCCAAACTTCTCTTATGCTCCTCTCACTCTCTTCCTACCTTGTGTCCATCTTCACGAGAATTAGCAAAGCCCAAATCCTCTTGTTGCTTTTGAACAACAGAATGGATGAATAGGTTTGAGTTGGTCTCTGGTGTTGCAAAAGTGGACAAGATCTTATTTCTTGTTTAACCTGAGGCTTACCTACTGCATCTTTGTCTTTCCCAGGAAAGAAGAAGTCAGCTATGAAGGGTTTTACTTAGTGCTAATTATTTATTTCATGCTAATCTGTTTGAGTAACGTTCAAATCCTTGAACTGGATCCCAGCTCTGCTCAATCCATCGATCATAAGCCTCAACTGCTTGAGCCGGGACTTGGGGCCTGCTGGGTGCTCAGCAGGTTGAATTTGGGCAGATGGGAATTGTCCCCTTGTTGCCTCTCAGCTGCATGAGTGCAGGCACGAGGCCTGCAGAGACCTCCTTCCTCTGCATCAAAGAGCAGCAGTGCTCACCTGGTAACGTTCAGGTGTACGTGGACACAGTCTTTGGCAGAGATCCACAGGAAGTATGTCTGGCAAGGACAAGAGGAGAAACAAGAAAGCTTAGCTGCAAGAAAATCATCATTCTGAAGCAGGGATCTCTTTCACTTTGTGGCTGTTAGCCCATAGTCCTGCCCGTTTCGTATGCTGGCTGTTCTTTCCTTGCTCCTCCTGCCCATTGCCTCTGCTCTGCCCATGCCCAAACCCTACTCCCACCTCAGTTTTGAACTCTTCCTTTGGGGTTGGAGCGTCTTCCCTGGGGCAGATCAGCCATCTCACCTGTACAACCACGAATATTGCTTGCACAATGGGGTACATTATTTTGATTGCAGACAGGCAGCTGTAGAAGCTGGAGTAATATCCTATTTTGAACACATCCATGACGAGAGTGAAAATGGCAAATAGGATCAGACCTCCTGTAGAAGAACCAGAACCAAACAGAAGATGTTTGCATGCATAGGCTAATGCAGTTGGATGAAAGGAAGAGGATGAACTATTGCCATGGAGAGGCTTTATTTCTACCTCAGTTTTCCTTTCCCACCACCCAAGGCATCTTAGCACCTCACGTGAAGTATTTCTGGCTGGAAGGGATTTTGGAAAGTCATCCAAGTCATTTCTCTGCTCTGACTGGAGCTAACAGGACTTGCAAGTCTGGGGAGGAAACCTGGTATTATAAAGTACCAAGGGCCATCGTGGATAAAGCAAGACTGGGCAGCTGAGGATCTAGGAGCAGATGATACTACTGCCCCACACAGGGGAAGGAGGTTGTGTCCCTGCTGGTTGTTCCTTTGTGTAATATTTAAAGCTCACACGAACTGCTCATAGAACCATAGAATCATTAAGGTTGGAATTGACCTCTAAGATCATCAAGTCCAACCACTGACCCATCCCCACCATGCCTGCTAACCACATCCCTCAGTGCCACATCACCACGGTTCTTGACATGCTATAGCCTGGATATGCCATCTTCTCAATGCCTCCTGCACGGATTAAGGAGGAGAAGGATGTATTTTGTAAGTACACGTTGCTTGGAGATGAGCTATAATAGCTGTGCTCAAGGAAGTTTTATGGAGAAGACGTGATTCTTGGGCCTGACGAAACTATGTAAACGGTGAAATTAACTCAGTGCTGTGCTAAATTGGAGTTCCCCTGCTGGGAAATACATTCAAAACATTTCAAGAGGTTTGAATGAGCATTAGGTCATCTCTGACGCCTCGTGGTCTCACCTCCAGCCCTCATCCCCAAGGTCCTACCTCTCAGCCAGATGGGTCCAGCGTGGGAGTCTTTGCAGAGGATGGCATCTGGGCACCGGGAGGTGCTGATGAGGTAGAAGATAATCCATATGATGACTATCAGCATCATGACAGTCAGCAGGAAGAAGACATCATAATCGTGCACGGCAATTCTCTCAAAAGCCCCACTGCTCACCAGCGTGCAGGCCAGCAGGGCTAGGTGCACGGCCAGCAGGATGGAGAACATGCGGCCGCCCTTCTTCCACACCTCCTTGGAGCCTGGAGTGGAGGGCTGGTGGGGCTGCGGGCTGAGGGACATCGTCAGGTTGGAAGCCAGGCTGGCTTTGTCATCCTTGGATCCGCAGCCCATGGAGTCGGACCGTCTGATCTCACTGTCCTTCCGCGCAGGCTCTTCGGTCATGGTTCAGCTGAGGGGGAAAGCTGCTGGGAGGAGAGACCGTGAGCACGAGGTCACTTCATTTTGAACAGCCCAGGGCTGGACCAACATGAGACGTGGTATGAGGAGGAGAGAACGCGTCAGCGGAACGCGAAAGTCTGAGACAGAAGGAGCAAGAAGAGGAATGAGCTTATATTCAAACTGTTTCTTCCCGGTTCCCCTTGCTTAAGATGCTTTTGCATGGGCAGATAACAGGTCTGTTTAACAAAGTAATGCCTAATTTGCCATGCAACGTATATACTGATGTTTGTTGATGTAAGATACTGGAAAGACACCAGCAGAGCACTCCCAAGATCAAATATCCTGGGGCAAACGTCCAATGTGGTTTGACTTCTACATGCCAACCACTAAACGTTCTGAGAAAAATTGTCATGCTGGCTCAGGAGAAGGCCAGGGAAAGGTGAGAAAACCCCGGGAGCCTTCAGAACATCACTGTGGTTTGCAGCAGTTCCTGCAAGAGTGACGTGAGCCATCTCTGCCGGCCCTTTGTGCCAGGCTCAGCACCTCAATTCCCTGTGAAAAGCCTGAAACAAAGCAAAGCGACTGCTCAAACCGAGCATTGCACCGACCTGCTTTGCTGCCTGGAATCCAATCCCTGCTCTCGCTGGGCTGCTGGAGAGGTTTCCCTGTTGCTGCAGCTCGATCAGTCAAAGAATTTATACCCGCTGGGATGTCTCCGTGATTTATACCATGGCTGGAGCTGACAGCAGTGCTTCATGGACTTCTCAGGAAAACTCACACGATCCATTTTGGGCAATTGCTGGTTTTGGGGAAGTATGAGAGATGAGGAGATAAGAGTTATTTACCCGAGGAGGGCATGAGGTGAGAGCACTGCTGAGCGTGGCACGACCGCTCGGCCGCAGGGTCACGGCTGCCATACGCAGAGCAAAGCCACCAAACCAAGCAAATTTCACTGCAGCATCTCTCATCCCTCGAGAGAAGACACTTTAGGTGATGAACTTTTTGCTGACGGTGTTGGGCTTGGTGTTCTGGTTAACTAAGCATAGCAAACACTGTGCCTCACCCTGTGCCATTCCCGTCAGCATGCTCCCAGCCTGCCCTGCACAGGAATGTTTTTGAGGAAAAAGAAGACATTTGTGTTTGTATCTTTTCGTTGCCAAGGGCAGCTCGGTATCGTCCCACGACGCCCATGAGGAGGAAGGTTTAGCACCGAAGCGGAGCAGCGGGACGGGAATTTCCGCTCCCCTCCGCCGACGCGCCGCCTTTCAGGGTGGGCTCGCCTTTCGCTGCGCGCTGGGAGCTTTTCCTCTCCCATCTCAAGGAGAAACGAGCCCAGCACCCAAAGCAGCTGGGACGGGAGCAGGCTGGGGCGGGCGGAAGCCTCCAGTGGAGCTCCGCGTGCCTTTACAGTTACATTTCGCAGGCAGACGAGGAGACGCAGCGCACAGCGGCTTCCGTTCCTCGCTAAGGAAACCTCCCCGCCAGATTTCCTTTCCTGCCGCGGCGCACGCGGCGCTGCCGCCGCCCTGCTGCCACCCGCCGGCTGCCGCCGCACCCCGTGGCTGTGCCGAGCGGGGCCGTTCCCAGCGTGCAGCCCCCGGGGCGGCGCGGCGAGCGGGAGCTGCGCGCGGTGCGCTCTCCCTTCGGAAAGCGCGAAGGGGTCGGAGCCGAAGGCACCGCTTTGTCGCCGCGCCGTGGGCTGCCCACAGCTGGGACGGTGAGGTCCGACTCCTGGCTCCGTGTAGGACCGCCTAAAAATCGGCCGTGCGTGTGGACCCACTGGTGCGTTTTTTTGCTCGCATGACAGATGCGTTCACAGGAAGTGGGAAACTTTTGTAAGCAAAGATTGAAGGGTACGCGGCCTGCTGGAAAGTCCATTGAAATGCAGATGACTTTTCAGCTGCTTTCTACTGATCCCTGCTGGTTTCATCCCGGGACTCAATGCTAAGCAGCTGCTCATGAGATGCGCTGCCTCATGGCAAGAAAACCGCTGGCTGGCAGTCAGCAGTGGGGACCATTGGAGCATTTGCAGCTGGGCTGCCCGGAAGAGGGCAGGGAGCAGGAGGGGCTCGGGCAGCTCTGCGTGCACACTGTGCTCACCTTGTCCAGAGCCTCCGCACAGCACGTGGGCACTGCAGACTGCGCATAGAATCGGAGAATGGTTGAGAAGGACCACAACGATCATCTCGTTCCGACCCCTCTACCCCCGGCAGGGTCTCCAACCACCCTCCAGGGTCTCCAGCCACATCCACCCTGGCCTTGAACGCCTCCAGGGACAGTGCAGCATGCAAGGAGCTGCACTGACAGCGGAAACAGAGGAAGGAGCGTTTCCTGCCTTGGGCAACACTCTCGGTCTCCCGTGGGAGCCACCACAGAGCCTGGTAATAACAAGGGTAGCGAGTAATAGTGCAGGAATCATTAAATAACCTCAGTAATGAATTGCAGGCATTACTAGGCTGCTTTTCACCTGAAGGATCCCGGCAGCAAATAGCTGTGTGTGCGGTGCATCCGTGACGGATGGCTGAGCGGCAGAGGACCTGCGGGTGGGACTCAGCGCCGTCAGCCCAGGCTCAGTCACTGCACCTGGTGCTGCTCTGGGCTGCCCTCCCTTTCTCATCCCACTCCCAGCCCACCCTGTGCTATGCCTGGAGCCTGGCACGAGGCTGGCAAAGAACCCTGCTGCCATAGGGCACTATGGGGCTCCGCACAGAGAGGAGCAGGAAATTCCTCCTCCCTGATGGTGTGGCCCAGGGGTTAGGATTCACTGGGTGATACAATGCGCCGCCACAGCCACGTGCCTTGGGCAACATCCGGGCTCATCTTGGCACCTCCCAACAGCAGAGGGTGCCCCGGGCCTGGGAATCCTGTGAGAGCAGATTCCCTGGCACTGAGCAGCTCCCCACAGAAATTTGGTTCAGCATGAAAGGTGTTGGAGGACTCGTGTTGCCCCTCCAACATGTTGTGGCAGAGGTACTCAGACACAAGCAGGGATGGTTGTGGGGTCCCTCCATGTCCCTGCTGTGATGGAGCTGAGCTCTCACTGCTGCTTCATCAGCCCCTGCTGACAGTGTTAAGATCAGGTGCATGGGGTGTCAGGCAGGATTCAGCCCGCAACACCTTCTGCCTGCTCTGTTAGGAGACATTCAGTCCTGGCAAGCTGTCTCAGGATGACCCTGCATCCGCAGCACTTGGCTGAGCCTGGTGCAGCAGTGCTGCTTAACTGAAACTTCCACTGTGCTGCGGAGCCGGCGGAGGTGGATGTTTAGGACCCAGGGGAAGCCCTAGAGAGCGTGGCTGGGTTGGAAGGAGTCCCTGCCTCCCTGCCTGCGCTTCTCAGGTGTCCTGCTAAGGGCAGAGCTGCACGCGGTGACGGGGCCCTTCTGGCAGCTCCCCTTCCCCATGCCCACTCCCTGAGCCCCCTGTGCACCCATGTGCTCACCCGGGAATCGCTGCCCACCATGAATGACCAATACCACCGAGCGGCCCGGGACGGCTACCTGGACCTGCTGAAGGAAGCCACCAAGAAGGACCTGAACTCGCCGGACGAGGATGGCATGACCCCCACTCTGTGGGCCGCCTACCATGGCAACCTGGACGCCCTGCGCCTCATTGTCAGCAGAGGGTGAGTGCTGGCGGCACGGTTCCCCGCGGCAGAGTAGTGCGAACGGTGGCTTTCCCCTCCTGTGCAGTTGTCCTACAAAGTGATGGTTGCTGTCCATATCGCCTTCGCTCCTGTCCCCCACTTGTCGTTCTTCTCTCCTCGTTGCCCTTTTATGCCCGCTCTGGGTTTTCCCAGCTTCTTTGGCCCTGTAACCAGCCCTTTGCTCTGTAACTCCCAGGTAGGGCTGTGTCCCCCTCTGGGAGCCCTGAGTCAGGTCCTGTAAGGACAGGCAGAGCCAAAACATTGGCACGTTGGGTCACTGCCACAAAGCCAGCCCTTCTGAATGAGGGGACAGAAGCAACGAGTTCTCCTTCTGTCCCACAAAATGCTCTCGTGGAGGAGGGATGTGTGCTGTGCCAGCTGGCAGCGGGTGATGCTTGCCTGTCCTACCCAAAGCAGGGTCGGGTTGTGCCCCACCAGAGCCTGCTTTGCACCTGGAGCTCAGGAAACCGAGGAGCAGATGACCTGGGGGCAGGGTTGCTGGGGCTGCCAAGTCTGAGGGTTGCTGGTGTGGATGCACAGAGGGAGGGACTTGGTACCAGTAGGGCTTTGTGCTTTGGTGTAGGGGTGAAGCTGTGCAAGGTCTGTGCTACAGCAAGATGTGCTGCACCTGATTCATAGTACAGATAGATTCCTTCCTGTTCTCCCCTGTTCTCCCTCACTTTTCCTCCCTCACCTCCTCCAGGAGCACACGTCAGTATTCATTCTGCATAGCTTTGTGAACATCTCATCTGAAGGAATCTGTCAGCTCCCAGGATGGCACTTCCCTGCTTGCACCCACCCTGGGCTGTGTTTGCTCCCTTGTGTGTGATCAGCCACATCTCCGCTGTTCCTGCTTTGGCCTCAACATCTCCTGACGCTTTGGTCCATTTCAGCCCAAGGGCTGCGTCCACAGGCAGAGCTCTATCATACTCGACAGCCCTTCCATTATGAAGCATTTTCTCTTCAAATTCAGAGCCAGAAGGGCTGTGTACATCCATTTTGAGAAGTCCTGTGGTGCCCATCACAACAGAGGAAAGCTCAGGATGGAATGTCCGCTGGGGAGAGGCCAATGCTGTGCTCTGAGCATAGAACCAGGAGGGGATGCACTGGGCTACCACTGGGCTGGGCACATACTGCTGCTGAAAGGATTCTGAAGATGCTCTGACAGCCAGGAGCCTTGCTGGAGGACGGGTCCAAAGCCTGCCTGGTGCTGACCCACAGATCCGTGCCCTCGACCAAGCTCAAGGGTTACAGTCCTGCACAGGAGCCTCCTTTATAAATTCGCATTCAATTAAATCCTGATGGATGTGTCTGAGTGCAGCTCGGCTGCTGTTTAATTAATGGTCTAATATACATTTGCTGCTGACAGGGAAAATAGCACGGCGGAGGGATGGTGCCCTTTAGGTGATGGATGGCAAGGCAAAGCAGGCATCCTTCTCTACATGCCCAGCACCACGCACTGAGCAGCAAAGCCTCCTCACCCCTCCAACCTGTGCTGAGGAACAGAAAAAAGAACAGAAAAACTCCCAGGCAGGGGTCCTGGGGAGGGAAAATGGTGCAGAGCACGGGGAGATTTAGGATCTTGGGGGCTCCTGAGAGTGCCCAATGCCCCACACCAGTGCTGGGCAGTGGAGAGATGCTGCAGTGGACCGTTGCCTCAGCGTCGCTGCTGGAGGGGATGGGCAGAGGGGAGGACAGCAGTGCTCATCCTTCTTGTTAGCGACACAAAAAGCCTTTTTGTTCCTCCTGGCTGGGCTCCAGCGAAGGAAAAAAACCGCAATTAACACAATGGATGGGAAAAGAGGCTGGCTGGCATTTAGTGCTGCAGATTTTCAGAGGCGGTCATTCTTCAGCACGGTCTGTTGTGCACTGCTGTGGCAGTGATGGGCGTCAGTCCAGCTCCAGATCTCCAGGAGCTGAGGGGCTCTGCCAGGAGCATCTCCTTGGCTTGAGGCAGCCCACAGAGCTGCGGGTACGTCTTTCTGCTGTGGATCCACAGGCAGTGCCGTGCGTTGTGCCCGTGGCAGTGGGGGGCAGCCTGGGGGTGAGCGCAGGAATGGGGCGGAATGCAATCAGCGCCGCAGGCAGCCCTGAGCTGAACCTCACATGGAGCGTGTGGTGCTGGGTTGTGTGGAACCTGAACTCACTGGACAAAAGCTGAATCCCTGACTCAGCAAAGCTTACAGTGCGGCACCTCAGGCTCTGTGCTGGGTCCCAAGCTCATTTTCCGGCTCGCTTCTAAGCTTTGCTTACGTCATCGCCCTGAAGCTGCTTGGTTTTTCCTCAAGCCGTGAATGACTTTCTGCTCTCCCTACAAAACACCGTCACATGCTTTGCAGAACCCAGGCTTGCTCTGCGTCCCAGTCAGAGGCCCCACTCCTTCCCACACCTGAGTGTGCCGTGAGCCAGCCCCTTGCTATGGAGGAACTCTGCACATGTGGCCAGGGGAGGACGCGTGCAAGGGCCGGGTCCTGGGCTAATTGGGGTCCCAGGGGAGAAGTGGAAGGGGAAAACCGGCAGGAAGGGAGTGAGCGTGCGTGTCACGGGGAGAACGCGGTGACTCAGGAGATGCACACGTCCACCCAAGGAGCTCAATTAACAGCATTTTTAATAGCGATGATTATGGGAGTTGACTCAGCACTCAAAAACACTTTGAAGCTGAGATGCACTGTGCTTCACACCTGTTATTAAAATGTGTTCCCACTTAGTGGACCCTGCAGTCAGCATCTGCCGATGCGCAGTGCCCTGGAGGGGAAGTTTTGGGCAGTTGGGCACCCAGCGGGGGGAGGGCTCGTTATTATCCAGATCAAACACGTCTACTTTGCGAGTCAGCATTGCTCCTTCCTTGTTTTTAGTGCCTCTGGCAGACATGTATGGGACAAAGGGACCTAGGGATATAATTCTGCACTGTAAGTTTTGCTTTAGCCAGTGGAAATGTCCAGAGAAAGCTGGGTTTGGTGCTCTTTCCCCTCATTTATTCTCGGAGGCAATGAAAGGATGAGCAAAGTAAACCTTCAGACGTGAATTCCCCAGGAGCTTTCTGTCTTTGCTCTTTGCAACCAGGTGGATGTGAGAGATATGGTGAAGCATCCATGCAGCTTGCCTTGGGCGTCAAAGCCGATCCATCTGAGCCACTGCCGCCTGCCCATCCGAATCACAGATCCTCATATGTGTCCGGCCCCTCTCGTGCCCTTGGACTCCACCACCAGCCCCAGCAGTTCCAGTTTCGCTGGCTCTTTAATCCAGCTGCATCAATAATTTACTCCTCTCTTGCAAATCATCAAATATTTATCCTGCCCATGAATTTCCCAGCCTGAACATGTCACTACAGGGGTGGGAGGGAAAGCTGGGGAGTTACTGCTCCTGGGAGCTTGGTGTTGCTGCAGGACCTCTGCTGATGCCTTGATGGCTCACTCAGCCCCGCAGCCTCCCCATCCTCCTCCTCTCAACCCCCTCATCTTTGCAGCCTTTTCCTGCTTCTATGAGAGATGACAAAAGCTCTGAATGCATAAATCCTGTAGGGTTTGTGGGGCTCAGTTCCCTTACACAGCTCTGGGCCTTTTGACCAGCTGCTGCTTAACGGGGACCTTGCGGTGAAGGGACAGTGCTGGGTTCCTACAGAGCCCCTGGGCAAGGGCAGAGGGGAGTGGGGCAGGAGCTGCGTGGAGCCATTCAGCCTTCACAGGAAGCTTTGCCTTATCCATGCTCGTGAAGGAGAGTGCTCTGCTGACAGATACTGCTGGCTGCATATCATTAGCACACACGGTCGAGTGAAAGCTGGTGCCAGCAGTGGCATGAGCCATCTCTCGTTTCAGCTGATCATAGATACAGGGGAACGGCAGAAGGATGAAGGTCTCCCAAATCCTATTCGTGTTTGTCCCATCAAGGGAGGCAGGAGGTGTGGGCAAGTTGTGCCCCAGCAGCGCAGCTGGGACAGGGCACGATGTGGGAAGAGACATTCGTGGCTTTAATCACGTGTCCAACTCTTGAGGAGTGCAGAAACCTTATATGCACTTTCTCTGAAACTGGATTCTTAGGATGTGCTCATACCAACGTGCAATCGAAACCGCACGTGGTATGGCAACCCCCCCAGAAGCCCAACCTCAAGGCAGTGCCACAGCCTTGCCCTCGTCCCCTCCTGAAGTCGTGCCCTCTGCTGCTCTGGGTTCCCCTGGCACAGATAACACAGAGGTGCAAAGGTGCAGCGCGGCGTTCAGAGCCTGTGCTGAGGATGGGGTGGCCCTTTTGTGATGGTGTTCCTATTGGGGTGGGGTGACGTGGAGTCCCATTTCAGTTGCGGTGTACAGAGGGGCATTTTGGGATGTCTCTGTGCGATCGGAATGAAGATGGCATCTGAATAACGCCTAGTGGTATGCTTGAGGTTGGAAACTCTGAGACCTGAGCTGGAGTCAGCCTTTCATCTCAGTTCTGGGCTAATCAGAACCTGGCCTGTCTCGCTCCAAAAACTGGTTTGATGCAGGAACATGAACGTCCTGAGAGCTCAATTCAAGTCATAGGAATTACTGTAGGTTTGTCTGTCAGGCACATGATTCCATGGCATTGCACACCCCATCAAAAACTTAACACCCGGCTGTGGGAGATGAGAAAAAGATTCATTGTGCAGGTACTGCTTCGCCCCGCATGCCTTCAATATTTCATTCCTTAGGACATCTCCCAGCCGTCTGTCAGACGAGGCAGCATGCTAACACTTCTTTTCCTTGCTGTCTAGGGGGGATCCAGACAAATGTGACATCTGGGGGAATACTCCTCTTCACCTGGCGGCGGCCAATGGCCACCTGAACTGCCTTTCCTTCCTCATCTCCTTCGGGGCCAACATCTGGTGCCTGGACAATGACTACCACACCCCGCTGGACATGGCAGCCATGAAGGGGCACATGGAGTGCGTGCGCTACCTGGACTCCATCGCCGCGAAGCAAAGCAGCCTCAACCCCAAGCTGGTGAGCAAGCTGAAGGACAAGGCGTTCCGGGATGCCGAGCGGAGGATCAAGGACTGCGTGAAGCTGCAGAAGAAGCACCACGAAAGGATGGAGAAAAGATACAGAAAGGAAATGTTGGATAATTCAGACACCATGAGCTTCTCCAGCTATTCGAGTAGCACCTTAAGCAAGAAGTTCCAACACATGTCCACGGTGACCTCTCTGCCGTACTCACAAGCCACCATCCACAGCACAGCCAAGGGAAAGACGAAAATACAAAAGAAGCTGGAGAAGAAGAAGCAGGTGGACGGGACGTTCAAAATCTATGAGGACGGGAGGAAAAGCGTGCGGTCCCTGTCGGGCCTGCAGCTGGGGAACGACATCATGTTTGTGAAGCAGGGCACGTACGCCAGCCCCAAGGAGTGGAGTCGGCGGAACGTCCGGGACATGTTCCTCACTGACGAGGACACCGTCTCCCGTGCCATAAGCGACCCGGGCCTGCACACGGACTCGGCCCGCTCAGAAGTCAGCACCGACTCCGGCCACGAGTCGCTGTTCACCCGGCCCGGCTTGGGCACCATGGTGTTCCGGCGCAACTACGTCAGCAGCGGGCTCTTCGGGATCGGCCGCGAGGACGCCGGCGTGCCGGGGGAGGGCGACGCGGACGGGGCAGGAGTCAAACTGCGCAGCCGCCTGCAGCGCTCGCCAAGTCTCAACGACAGCATCGGCAGTGCCAACAGCCTGCAGGAGAGGAACGCGGAGGAGCTGCCCTGGGACGAGGTGGAGCTGGGCCTCGATGACGATGACGAACCGGACACCAGCCCCCTGGAGACCTTCCTGGCTTCCCTGCACATGTTTGAGTTCGTCTCCATCTTGAAGAAGGAAAAGATCGACTTGGAGGCCCTCATGCTGTGTTCGGACAATGACCTGAAGAGTATCAGCATCCCGTTGGGCCCCAGGAAAAAGATTGTGGATGCCATCCAGAGGAGACGGCAGACTCTGGAGAGGCCAGCCGTTATTGTAGACACTGAACTGTAAGTAGGAGATGGGGCCACTGAGCGATTAAACCTTTCAGCGGGTGGAGATTTGGATAATGTAAGGTCTGCTTTTCAACTCACTTGGAAAAGTAGGAGTCCAGGTAACCTCCATGCTTCTGTGTGTGAGCAAATTCCTGCTTGTGTGGAAATGATGAGAGTTCAGAGAGGTGGCAATAGCATTAGCTCATTACTCAACAGCCCTTGTGGCTGGGCAGGATGTGAAGTCCTTGCTTTGTTTCATAACCTTTATGAATGCAGACTGCTCTGTGGTCTGATTCTTCTGAGTCCCTTAGCTGGGATTTCCAACCACACTCACGCTTGCCTTGACTCTTCACCTTTGGAAAGAAGTAATGATGGTTCCCGGTGGGAGCGGGCTGAACGCACCGCCCAGTGCCATTGGCAGCCCTTCCCCAAGAGCTTCACATCTTCAGAGATCTTTGGAGATTGCATTATCTGGGTTGGAGATGTTACTTTATGGCCTTTCCAGAGTTTGTTTGGCTTGGTTTGAATGCATGCTTGCCATTGAGGTGAACTGAAGTTATTAGCATGGTGTCCCTGCTGTCACGTCTGCTGACACCACAACCACTGTGCTCCTTTTGCTTCCCATCCTTCACAAATCTGTGTGTTTCTTCCTCGTTTTTCTGGCTTCCAGCACAACTCAGTCTTGGACCTCCAGGGTGCTGACAGGCTTTTCTCTTTCCTTTTGCAGATAGCAGCAGCAGCATTTTATTGGTTTTTTTTCTTCGTTTTTTTTTTTTAATGAAACAAACACAGTTCTAAGTTGCCAGAAATCACAAGCCAGAGACTCTCTTCCTGGGGCAGCTGAAAGCTGCAGCCATCCCCATCCACCCCTGTGCCCTGCCTCCTGTTCCCCCATTCTGCTCCATCCGTGAGATGCTCCCAGCGGTACCCGATGGAGGATGGCTGCTGGGATGGGACCAGGCAGCTGCCACCCCCTCCCGCTCACCAGCGGAATGCGTGTGGGGCTGAGAACACACGAAGCCATGAAAGGAAGGAGCAGTATGATGGTATTTTCCAAGGGACCCAAAATAAACAATCACATCTGTTCTTTCTTGAGCAAGTGGTTGATTTGGGGCACTGGGTAGAGGAGCAGGGGGCTGTGGAGCTGCGTCTCTGGTTCTCGGTCGCTTCGGTCCATTGTTTGATGTTGTGGTTTGGAAGGAAGTTTTGGTTATGCTGGTTTGGGGCTGTTCAGCTTGAGAATTGCCAGCCCTGCTTTCTGCCAGTGGAGCTCAGTGTATCCGTGAGACTGACCTGTGCTGTGGGAAGCGTGATGATCTGAAATGAAGATTCTGTTTTGTTGGGCTGTTGCCTGTTGCAACATGGGCGATGTGTCTGTCCTGTCCTTGCAGGACAGGAGCTGAGCCTGGAATTTCATCCAGAACTTCCCAGGCCTGGGGACAGAACCTGTGGGCATCACAGCTGTGTGCAGCGGGGCCCGGTCCGAGCATCCTAATGCATGGCTGCTCAGCTCCCGGTGCCGCAGCTCCCTCTGCTGGGTCCGGCCCGGGAAGCGCGATGGGCCGCGCCGCGGAGACGTGGAGTGGCTGCTGTTGTCAGGCTGTAGGAACACAGATCCGCTCTCCCGACCTGGCTCTCCTCCAGAGAGCTGCTGGGAGGGCTGAGCTGAAGAGCGATGCGCCGCCGAGGGCCGAGGGACAGGCGGGTCCCAGGAAGCCCCAGGTTTGCCGTGCTCAGAGACCAACGTGGTCACCTCCACAACTGCAGAGACGGACCAAACCTGAGCGGTGACGCGGTCGCTCTCTGAGCTCTGCTGTGGTGTTTGGCCGTGGCTTCTCTATTTCCCACCGTGTCATTTCCCACAGCCCTGCAGGGCAGGGTGCTCCATGTCCCCCGATCCTGCAGCAGGCGGCTCACCCTGGGTGCCTGCATCCCGCAAGGCTGGGGATGGAGCTGAGCTTTGCTCATCCCTGGGATGCAGATATGTGGCTGTCCCCCTTCTCCTGGCACAGCCAGGCCCTGGCAGGTAAATCTCACCGCTATGAATTGCATCTCCTCTGTGACCAAGATCAACAAGCTCCTTTTGGAGTGGGTTCTTATGAAAGCAGGGTGGAGGCCAGGGCTGGCACACCCTGGAGAACACCCTTCCATACCCTCCCAAACAGAAACCCGGGCAGCAGGCGGGTTGTCCTGGCTCCATGCTGCCTGCAAGCAAACACCAGCCACCACAGCTGGGGTGACCAGACTCAGCCAGGAACCATGAATCCACATCTCTTTATGCCCTAAATGCCAGCCCTCCTTGTGCTGCTCTTCATGCTAAATTAGCAAAAACAAGTCCCTGTGTTTGGGCATGTGTTTCCCTACCCCAGTGGTGCAGAAGACGCAGCATCCCTAATTCCCGGGTACCAGGTACCACAGTGGAAACCAGGAAAGGCCGTGGGACGTCAAGTGGGTCCCGCAGCTGGAGGTGACCCCTGGAGGCCGGGCAGCACAGCGCTCAGCCCACGGCCCTGTGTTGTGCTCCACACCGGGAGCCCAGGCAGAGGGCGGCACTGGGGTCAGTGACCTGCCAGGCCAGCGTGCGCCATTGCACACCATTTGCTTAACAATTTCCTGCCCATCCTGCTGGGAATTCACTTCCTGGATGGACAGCTGAGTAACATGGTGTGCAGACGGGAGGGGACGGCCGGGATGGAGGCAGCACTGTGGGGGTCAACACAGAGCTCCCTCTGCACACGGCTTTGCTCCCATCAGAGCACAGGGCTGGATGTGGCCCCAAATGCCACCCCTGTTGCTGGGGCTGGGTTTGGCGCTGCAGGTGCTTGGGTTGCACCTGTGAGCATGAACACATTATTTTATTTATAAATTATTTTCTAGGTCTGCTTCACACAATTTGTAAATGCTGACATGGGTTCTCCCTCTGGGTGAGCTCCCCAGTAATGCTGTTACCAGATTGGTCTGGAGGAGCGCTGAGGAACGGCATGGAGCATCCTGGGGAAGTGGGGGCACAGCACTGGTGCAGAGCAATGTCTGCATCCCAGCACCTCTCGTGGCCAGAGTGGGGCTGACAGCACTGGTTGTAGGCGGGTGAGCCTGAACTTGCTGCCTTGCAGAGGAGAGCATGGGAACCCAGCCTGATCTGAGATTTTCAGCTTTGCTGTGGCAATGGCAGCGCATGTTTGCTCTGCAGCTGTGGAGTTGTGGTTGTGATCGCTTTTCAGTCCCCATGGTGACGGTACACAGCTCTTTCTGCAGAAGCATACGAGGCTGGTGGGGGTTGCAGGGAGTTCTTTAACATTTTAAGATGCACTTCAGCAGCAATTAGAAACAATTTTCCCCAGTGCAGCACACCAAGCTCCAACTTGCATGCGTTGCCTAGTGCCAGCAGGAAGAGCAGATCACCTCCCAGCTCTCCCTGTCCCCCATTGCAGTCCCTGGGACCCCTGCCTGCTCAGGGACCTGTGCCCTGGAGGAGGTGTAAGGATGGGTTGAGCTGGGTTCAGCACCCCTTTGCTTCCATCCCATTGTCTCACTGGAACCTGCCTGGTGCGGCCGCATTGCAGCCAAACCCGCTGTGTCTGTGGGGTGCTGCCCCAGCCAGCTCAGGCTGCATTTTGGGAATGCTGCCTCTGTGTGTCCCCATCCCGATGCACACGGGTGGCAGGCGCAGGAGAGAAATGCAGAGGAGAGTGGGGCAAAAACCCTGAATGGGGCAGAGGAAGGATCCTGGCTCCTATCCTAAGCACTGTGTTCAGCCTTTCCCAGACGACCCCAATCCTTGCCCCACTCCCAGTCCCCAACAGTGGCACCAAGTGCTCAGGCAGCCCCACAGCCTTATTGCAGCCCAGCTCCATGGCATGGAGGTTGGTCCTCCAGAACCCACCTCCCCACAGCAGGGGTCTCCGAGCACAAAGAATCTTTACAAGTCTGGAGGAAGAGCTGCAGCAAAGACTCCCAGATGGGAACAGGCATGAGGCGACCGCTCACTGTCTGAGCCGCTATGTCCAACCCCATCGCAGCTCAATAACAGAGCTAACGAGAGCCGCTGTCAACAAGTCCATAGCTCCCAACCTGCGCAGGGAAGGGCGAATGAAAGCGCCGTGCTCGAGGGACGGAGGAGGAGAAACCTGTTTCACTGACCTTGCTCCATCCCTGGCGTCCTGGCACTGCTGCGGCCGTGTCGAGGTGCGGGGCTGCGGGTGCGGGCAGCTCCGATGCCCTTAGGGGTGGCACTGGGGGCAGCAGGGCCGCATGGCCGGCGGTCGGGGATTTGAGGATGCGGGGCCACGAGGCGAGAGGGCGAGACCCCGATGGGCCGATGCTGCGCCTCGGCTGTGCCTTCGCCTGCCTGGGAGCCTCGCTCCACCCCTCAGCTGCTAATAAAGCCTCCGCCACACCGGTCCCTCCTTTGGCACTGACTCACCGGCTGACCCAGCCCAATCCCTTACCTGCCCTGCACCTCCATTTTCTGACCTACAAACCAGGGCTGATCCCCACCACTCTTACATAAGGGAGTCGGACACAAACCACACAGTGCTTTGCATCCCACGAGAGACCATCAGAAGGCCCGGGGGACGACAGCAGATGCCCAGCAGCAATGCCCTGAGCTCAGTCACTCATGCTAACACACGCATGGATCCTGAGCATGTGCTCCATGCATCCTGCACAGCCTCTTAGCGTGCAGTGAACTGGCTGCCCACTGGAGCTCCAGGCAAAGATCTGAACGGGGGTTTTCCGTATTGTTCATGGCTGGGAAGAGGAAGCGAGAGGATGGGTGCTGTTCTTGGCACTGCGTCCTACCCAATGCAGAACGCCTTTGCCCTCTGCCCCAGCACCCCTTAACCCATCTGTGTGGGTCTGGAAAACATGCAGGGGCTCAGGGTTTCCATGCTTGAGGAAGATTCCAGTTCAGTATCCCCATACCAAAATTTCTTAAATTAAAAATAGAAAAGAAATTTAATACTGAATTAAGGCATCCTTTCTTTTTCTTTTCTGCTTTCAGAAGACACCAGGGATGGCTGCTGTGTGTGTGCCCTGAGAGGGAGGACACCTTTCTCCTGTCCCAGTCTCATGCGCACCCCATGGAGGTGCATTTAGGGATCCTTAGGGTGTGGGACTGTGAGTGCCGGGCCCTGGGAGCTGCCATGGTGCCGGCGCAGGCAGGAGGCAGGAGCTGACCGGATGCCTTCTGATGTAAGAGGCTACACAGTGTAGGCAGAATATTGGCAGCAGCACCAGCGTGTGTGTGACTGCTGCTCTGGGACAGAGCCTGTGAGGGCTGAGCAGCCCCTGGGGCTCAGTCATACCCAGAGCCATCCCCAGAGGGACGCGTGGGATGACCAAAGAGTGGCTTTGGTGGGAGGTGTGGTGCTGCCCATGTCCCCAAGAGCCACTCCTGGGAGTAGCAGGTGTGGGGGACAGCAGGGTCCCGGCTGGGGGCTGGAGGCTCTGCTTTGAGCAAGGGGATGAGTGATGGCACAGAAGCATGAGCACAAGGCTGGGATGTGGCCCTGAGCCCCGCTCACAGCTCCAGGAAGGCATCCACACCTTGGCAAGCGGTCATCGCCTCCTGGCATGCAGGCAATAGATCAGCCCCAAGTATTCGAGGCAGGCAGCCCAGGGCATTACTCACCCAGCCCACGGCTTCACTTGGCTCCCTGGGCAGGAGCACGATGGGCTCAGTCTGCCTCGTCCTGGCCAGGACCAGTGCCATGACTGGGGACGTGTCCCCAGCGCAGACTGGTTTCACCCGTGTGTGACGTGGGTGCTGCGGGTGCCTCTGGGGAGGCTTTGGGCTGCTGGGGAGTG
Source organism: Lagopus leucura (assembly GCF_019238085.1). Classification (NCBI taxonomy): domain Eukaryota; kingdom Metazoa; phylum Chordata; class Aves; order Galliformes; family Phasianidae; genus Lagopus; species Lagopus leucura. The sequence goes on along the minus strand of NW_024962259.1, from coordinate 4,612,723 downwards.
AGTGGGTCCTGGATCTGAGGGCTGAATGAAGGCACCATTTTAACCTTCCCCTGAATTACTGAGAATGGAGCAACACAGCATGAAGTGGGGGCACTGACAGTCTGGCGTCTGGGAGAAACAGAGGTCATGGGGATGGTGTTTGCAATAATGTGCAGCATTTGTCCTTCTGGATTTTATGGAAGCAGTTTTCTCATAATTTGAAGCTGATGGATAGATCCTGGGTGACACACTTGGCTTCCCTGGGGTGGTCCACGGCTCAGGAAAGCCACAGCTCCCTGAGCAGCCTGAGTCCTACATATTCACTTCCCATCACCTCCACAGTGTTCAGCGTCACCCCTTTTTCCAACAGAACTCACCCCTTAGTCACTGCCCTCGCAGCAAATCGCCCTGCTTCCCAAGGACATCACCTACGCCGTGCCGGAAGGCGATATTGTGCTGAGGGCCGGGGGCGGGCCGCGGGGCCGTTCCCAGAACTGCCGCTATCGGTAAAGCCCCTATCAGCTCCGTGCCGGACCCGTGTCCAGCTCCAGCTGGCTGCAGCCCAGCAGGGCCGCGGCCGTGCCTCAGCTCCGTGCTTACCGGCAGACGCGGTGTGCGGGGCGGCGCTGTGCCGATGTCCCCGTGTGAGCCGCAGTGCTTCGGGGCAGTGCCAGCCCGGTGACGCTCGCCCCGCCGGCACTGTGGGAGGTCGGGCTTATCTGCACCGCTTGGCTCATTGTTGATTGTTCTTTCTCCCATTCAGGAAGAAAGGAGCAAAAATTATCTGATGATTTTTTTCCCTGCTATTCAGTTCTCTCTTTCCACCGTCCAGCTGCCCCAGCGTTCGGGCTTGGTTCAGGGCCGAGCCTTCAAGCCCTTTCGCATACAGGTTCCTGCAGCCCCTTTCCCCCTGCGCCCTCCAGCTGGAAGACTCTCAAAATCCAAGGGTGAAGACCATTCAAGCCTGCTGCATTGCCGTGCTCCCATGGCATCGTATTGGCTGCGCTGTTGAGGTTGGTGTGGAGGTTGCGGTCCCCAGGGCTGGCATGGCAGCCAGCAATACCTGCTCCCGCCACCCACAGTGTAGCCCTAACCTGGTTTCTATTCTGAGCCCTGTTTCTTTTTCTGGGCCTCCTCCCTCTTTTGCTTTGCCCCACTTGGCCCTCCTGCAGCCAAGTGCTTGAGCATGGCAGCTGCAGCTGACCCCAATCCCAGCCGGCTCTGGATGAAGCCAGTGGTATAATCCAGCGACAGTGCTGCCTGGGTCAGAGTGGCTCCCAGTTCCTCAGGCTGGGATTAGCACACAGCAACTTGCATTGGCCTGCAACAGCTCTAGGGGGAAAGCTAGAGAACTGAGGCTAGGGAGAATGAGTGGCTTTGCAGCCCTAGTTGCAAAATCTAGCAGTTCTGTGTTCATGTATTCCTAGGAGCTACAAAACATGGGAGCTGGGATGTCTCCTTCATCCTGCACAGGGCTGGGCCTGCAGCCGAGGCTGCCCCACAGCTTCCTGCAGGCTCTGCCAGATGTTCCTGCGGAGTGCTGGGACCCAGAGCACCACTGCTCCAAAGCTGTCATTAGAATTGTCCCTGTTTTTCCAAGCTAACTGGTTGTATGGGTCTGGTCGTGCTGATGAAATCCCTGCCAGCCCGTGTGTGAGTTATCCCTATGGCTGGCAAAGTGCATCTGAGCACCCACATTAAACACAGCCAGCTCTGGTGGGCTGTCCCTGCCCCAAAATCTGGGCTGCTCCATGAAAAAGTGGGCTGGGAGCAGCTCAGCCCAATTCTCCCTTTTGCTGAGATGGACAAGTCTTGTAGGCTGTTGGCTGCATGCATCCCTGGGGCTGCCAGCAGGCAGAGCAGGGAGTTGACAGCAGCCCTCTCCCCCGCCCTGTTACCTCTACCGTTGCCTTTCTTTGGTGGCCGAAAGATGGAATTAAGGTACTGGCATGCGAGACCTGCCGAGACTGGGACACATTCTTGGAGCCTGGTGTGATCTGGGCAGCCCTTTGGCTCCCACCCAAATTTCCAGCCTGAAGGAATGACACAACGCCTTGGCTTTCCACCCCGGCCGGGCAGCTCGCTCCCTTCCAGGGACGGCCTCCGGGGCAAGATTACATCATGGCTGTGCATGCCCTTGCTTCCCCTCTGCCGGGTGGCACCTGGCTATGGCACCGGGCACTGCGTGCAGCTGAGGGTGGCACCAATCTGTGGCCGAGCACCGGTGCCCATCCCAGGTACAGAGACAACACCAAGCGGCTTCTTGTCCGACTGATAGCTGCACGTGTGGGCTGCTCCAGGAGAGCTGGGGGTGTCCCTGTAATGGGTGGGGAGATGTTCATGTTGCAGTTATTTCTGGTTTCGGTGAGAGTTCTGTGTGGCGTCTCATGATCCCATCCAGAGCAGAGATGGAGTCAAAGCAGAGATTCCGGTCAGGCCTTGGCTTATCTCTGTGTTATTGAGACTCAGCAAACACAGCGGTGCGGCCAGGAACTGCTGGGGACAAAGGCAGTGGGTGCCAGGCAGGACGCTGTTCTACGCCGTGTCCCTTCTGGTCTGTTGTGGCCTTGAGAAATAGCCTTGTAGGGTGGCACCAGGCTGTCCACAATGGCGGTGCTGGCTGTGCCATCCCAGACTCAAGAGTGCATCATATTTGGGTGCGTCCATCTGACACTTGGAGCTCTGTCCTGCAGGGTCTGCCTTGCCCGTGTCCCTCTGTTCCAGCAGGCTGGACATGCCCCTTGTTCCTAGACACAGCTGGCAGCCTCTGCAGTATGGAGTGGGAAAAGTGTCGTGTGGGCGGCTGTGTGCCATGCAGTGCCCGTGGGGAGATGTGTGTGGCATCCCATTAGCCTGGGGACTGGGAGAGTCAGGGCCGGGTAGTGCTGTGTTTGCATGAAAACTAGGCTTAGATTTGGGGATCTGCAGCACAGATGTCTCTCTGGTGTTGCCAAATGAGTGGTCGCCTCCCCATGATTCGCCCCAAATCTCTGCAACCAAATGGAGCTGGGGGGGCGGACCCAGGTTTCCCCCTTTTTATGGACGCAGCCGTGAGCTGGGCAGCACGGCTTCGTGGAGCGGGACGGATCCTGCCCTGAGCCCTGTGTTGGGTAACACCTTGCCATGCGATGACACCGGGGACCGAGGGGTGGGGGCAAGCAGTTTCGGTCGGGGCAACAGCAGAGGCACCCAAACTAATGATCACCTGCACCCTGAGCTGCTAAGTGGAGGAAGTCTGTGATTAGTTGACACCTCCAGCCAGGCTTTTGAAATTAAGCCGGCATGGAGCAGGGGGTGGATGACAGCTGCTTTATTCACAGCTGATATATAAAACGGAAAACACGGTCTGGGAATGGCATCAGGATGGTCTGGGAATGGCATCAGGATGGCCCAGGTAAGGCACCACGGCGTTTTGGTAACGGTGGCCGCAGGGGCAGGTGGTGAATGCACATCGAGTCCCTGGGAGCCATCTGGGCTGGGAAGGGACGAAGGGTTTGGGCGATTTCCACCAAACTGGTCCAATAACCGATTGTTTCACACCCAGCTCACGATTCCACTCCGCTTTGTCCCCGCTGTGTTGGGTTTTGTTCTCGCCACTGTCCCCACGCTGGATCTGAGGGACACGGGGACCACGACGGTGACAGCACGCGGCCACTTCCAGACGGCAGAGCGCCGACAGGAATCCTCCCACCGCTGCAGCGCCCGCGAGCGCCTCGTGTCGGCAGGCAGCTCGGCTGCCCGGGGTGGCGGCGGTTTGTTGGAGCGGAGCGCGCTGCCTCGGCGCGTCCTGGCGGCGCTGGGAGCACGAGGGCGAGTGAGCGACCCGGGCCAACCCTTCCCAGTGCTTTCCACCAAAGGAACACGGGTGTCCTCTGGGACAAGGGCGGCTGTGGAGCAGCCACAGATGCTCTCGCGGTACGGGGTGGCAGCCTCGCTCTCCTTTCTGGGGCCGCCTGCAGCCGAGTTTTGGCAAAATGACCGGCTGTGCAGACGTACAGTGGAGCTGTGACTCCCTCTGGTGCCTGCGCAGACACTTCTCAAGCAGCTTCAAGGATGTTTCTTCACACCGAGGGTGGAAGATTCGGGGTGCCCAGAGGGTGTTCGCAGCTCTGCTCCCCCAGCAGCCCTGTACAGAGCTGGGGGGGCACGGAGTGGGTCTGGGGGGGCCTGAGGTGAAGCTGAGCGCTGCCTGCAGGTGGAGCTCCGTGCCCCAGGCCGGGTCTCGGGGGGAGGTTTGGAAGTGAGATGGTGAACCCCGGAGTGGCTGCTCCTTGAGGACCAGGAGCAGCTCCCAGACAAATGATGGTGCATAGTCTCTGCCTGTTGGGAAGGGGATAATGGCAATTGACCCCTCGTTAAGCTGATTGCCCACATGTATTCAGCTTCGAAGCAGGGAGGAAACCCCATCCAAAGCCAGGTGTTAAATAAGGGAAGGACTGCAGGGAAAGCTGAGCTGTACTAATGGGGTAAGTGGAATAGAGATGAAGAATTTTGTCCCTCGGCGCAGCAATTGCTGCAGTTTTTGCTACAAACTCACTGCTCAGGCTGTGAAAGCCCCGTTTGGCTGAAGAAGGCTCTGCCCTGTGTGCTCGAGGGACCCTGTGCTGGTGATGTGCTGTCTGAGGTCAGTGGCAGCTTGCAGCTCGTTACTTCACAGCCGGGGATTACGCTGATCTCTGCTGTCCTGCTGTGTGCTGGAGGATTTGTGACTCTTTGCTGTGTTGTTTTATGGTTTGTTTGTTTTATTTTTTTCCTGCAAAATTGGAGGTGTTTGTTTCTGTGGTGGGAATGGGGGCATGTTATCCTTTGCTTTCATCCCTAAAATCTTGTTGGGGTCAGTGAGGCTGTGTGGCTTGGACGTACGTAGTGAAAGCAAGATGTAAACCAGGGTTCAGAAGTTCATTTTGAACATAAATCTTTACAGGGCAGTGAGGAAGCAGATATAGGCCTGCAAACTCCAAGTCCTGAACTGGAAATCCCCCTTTGTTGAGGTCAGACGCTGTCCTGGCTCCTGGGAAGGGGGGGAGGGAGAGCAGCTAAAGGAGCTGTGCCATTCAGGTGAGCTGCTCATCTCCCTCCTGAGCTGGGGAGCCCCATGCATACCTGGGGTCATTCATTAACTTGTTGGTGCCAATCAGTGCTGGTGCCCAGCAAATCCTTGCCGCAAACAGTCCGACCTCACCTGCCACCTCTCATTGCTCCTGGACCTGATGGTGATCCCCACCTCCAACATTGCCACAGGATCCGTGCTGCCCCATCCTGCAACTATGCGATGGTTCGCTGTGCTGCAGCTCACCTCTCGCCCTCTGGCATTGAGAGCAGCTTCTCACTGTGCTGCCACCGTCCTCTGGCGGTGACACCACGAGTGGGATGAACTCCTGTTCTGTTCCTCCGGTGATGAAGGCGTTGCTCAGTTGCCCACGGAGGCTTGCTGGGTCTCCGGATGCTGAGTTTCATTTAGTGACTCTGGAAACTCCTTCACAAAGTGAGCAGAGAGCACACTGCAGAGCTGCTAGATCTTCTCTCTCAGATTTTCCCTTTTGCAGCATGTGATTCTATTTTATTTATTTTTAATTATTCCATGTGTGACACGAATCCCCTGGAGCTCAGAACGTGGTGCAGTGCTGGGTGAGGCTCACCTCCCTGTGGGTCACTGCAGGGGTCGGCTGAGCCCAGAGCCCATCCCAGTTTGGGGCCATGGCAGCACAGCATCGGGTGCAGCAAAGCAGGTGTCGGTGCTGTGGGGTCTGGGGGGAGCAACGCCTTCTTGTTGAGACGGTGCAGCTTTTGGTGAGGAGAAATAAAGAATAAATTCCAGTGCTCCGAAGACGAAGTGATGGTTGATAGCCCTTCTCCATAGGGCTCAGGGGTCTGTGCACGTGTCCCAGAAGCTTTCAGTCCCTGTGATTTCTGGGAGACAGTGATGGAAGGGAGGAAGTTCTTACAAAACCCTTGGAAACAGCACGGAAAGGAGGGGGCTCCCGTGGGTGTCGGTGCCGCAGTAGAGGCACAGCCGTGCGGTTCGTTTCCTCCTCCGCAGCTCGCTGTTCCCCGGTTTTCTCCCATCTCCCCGCGATGGGCTCCGGAGGAAAGGAAGCCCTATCCCCTGTCCCAGATGCTCTGCCTGGGTTTTCTGGTGCTGTTGCTGGCTTTCGGCTCCTTTCTCTTCAGCATCCCCTCGCGCCTCTCCGTCACTTTCCCACCTTTATCCCGGCCCTCCCCGAAATGGGCAGCGCGGATTCCTGCGGTTGCTCATCTGCATTCAGCCTCCTCCCCGGCCGGCCCCGCTCCTCCCTCCCGCACCTCCGCGGCGTCGGGAAGAGCTGCGTGCGGGGCCGGCGCTGCGCCTCCGCGCCCTCCTCGGCTTCGGGGTTACGCGATCGTTATCGCTATTTTTTCCTTCCTCGCCCTTCCCCCTGTCCTTCAGCCGGCGCGGCGGAGCCTTGCGGCAGCGCTGGGGACTGAGGGACGCGGGGGACGAGGCCACCGCCGGGGCAGCGGGGCTCTGCGCTGAGCGTCGCTGCTGTGCGCCGGCCGCGCTCGGCGGGGAGATGCCTCTGGAGGATGGTGGTGCGGCCAGGCGGAGCGGGCGGCATCCCTGCGGCGTCACCGGCTGCGAGGGGACGCGGGACGCCCCGCACCGGGCCGAGCCGGCTCCCCGTGTCAGCGAGACGGAGGAGATGGTGGAGGATGAGGAGCTGTGGCCGGAGCGGGATGATGGAGATGTGACCTCTGGACGGGGAGAAGAGGCGTGCGGGGCCCTGCAGCGGGCGGGGAGTGGGGAAGCGCTGATGGCCGAGCTCTCAGAGAGAGTGCAGGAGGTGGTGCGGAGCAGCGGCTGGTGGGAGAGGCACGGCGTGGACATCTGCATCCTCAGCTGCAGTCTCCTAGCGCTGCCAGCAGGTAAGAATCCCCCTCTCCAATAGGGGTCCCGCTGCTTTCTCGCTGCTTTCACATTGGTGATGCTGAGAGCAAGGGAGTTTGTTTGTGTTGGAAGCCTATTAGCAGCCTGTCAAGCTGTAACAAAACTGCAGTAAACCCTTTACCCGGTGCTGGGGCATCCTGACCTCGCTGGAGACCTGCGCTGTGTAACAAAGGGGAACTGGGGTGGGAAGGAGCTGTGCTTGCCCAGCAGCTGGGCAGGGAAACCCGCGGGGTTTGGGTGTGAATGCCCTGAGCAACGGCGGGTGAGGGGGAGCTGGGCTGGGCTCACGGGGCTGATTCTGCTTTTGAACACCTGGGACTACTGAAATAATCACAGAACTGCCTTTGTCCCCAGAAATATCCTGTCCTAGATGAGTCTGTAAATCTGTGTAGGCACAAAACTGCCAGCAAGTCTGTCCAACATATAGAGCGCCGTGGTTTTCACAGTGGGTTGTTCTCTCTTGCACACATCCTGGGGTTCCTCTGGTTTGCTCCTGAAGCTGGGCAGTCAGGGTGTGTAGGTTCCCTTGCTGGGATGGGAACAGCTGGGTGCCTCCCTAGCCGTGTCTGCTGCCATCGCAGCTGGGAGCTCAGCCACAAAGGGTGCTGTGCAGGGATACTGACTGGCTCAGGCAGTTCAAATACCTGTAATTATGTCTGAAAAACAAGTTTAGGGCAGCAGTCAGTTGTTTTAGTGTGGCAACACCTCTCAGTCCTGACTGTGAGCGGAGAAGTGATGACTGAGCTCCTGCCCCGGGCTTTTTCCACAGGATTTCTATGCCTGCGTTCAGCCCACACCATCCCTTTCCTGGCAGGCGTCCTCACCCTCGGCGTGGGATATCACACCCTGGCTGTGAAGGGCAGCCACCTGGCCAGCCACAATGCCCTGACCAAGTCCAGGTCCTGGGGCAAAGTGTGGGCTGTCTTCTTCATTGAGGTGAGTGTGATTTGATGGCCCCCAAAAAACCCCATCATCACCTCGCCACTGAGCACTGGGAATATTGCCCATGGAAGGGGGTGAGTGGTGGGGATGGTTTCTGCTCCGAGAAGAAATTTCTCCTAATACCCAACCTGAACTTCCCATTGTGCAACTTGAGGCCGTTACCTCTCGACCTTTCTCTCTCACCCAGTTCTGCTCAGCATTCACTGCCGAGCAGGCCAGCTACAACCACGTGAAGCTCCACCATGGCTACACCAATGTCATTGGCCTGGGGGACTCCAGCACCTGGAAGCTGCCTTTCCTGAACCGCTACGTCTATTTGTTCATCGCGCCGCTCGCCGTGCCCATCATAACCCCCCTGGTTGCACTAGGTGTGTGCCTTGGGCTGGGATGCTGGGCATGCTGAGCTCACTCACACCTCTCCTTTCTGCTGATGCTCAGAAATGCTTTGATCAAGCACTGAAAGCTCTGACAAAAGCTCTCCTGAGCTTAAAGTGCCCCAGATTTGTTTCCCTTTAATTTGGGTATCTGGGCATAGCAAGGTTTGGGTGGGTGGGTCAGTGGTGTTCGATGTGTGCACAGGGGTGGGATGGGCACAAGGAGCAGACAGAGCAGTGACTTGGAAGAAATAACAGTGCCGAGAACTGACTGAGGGAGAAGAGCCCAGGAACTACTGACAGACTATTGGAGCACTGCCCCTGGGCAAAGCTGGAAGTGAAGGCAGCCACTGGGCACTGGAGATGAGTGTGCATCCAAATGTCATAGCTCGAGTGTCCCATCACCTCCCTTAATGCTGGGATGGGGTCCTGCCATGGGGACACCTCCAACCCCCAAAACAAGCGTTATCGTACGGTCATGAGGTTGGAAAACATCACTGAGACCATGAAGTCCAACCCCAATCCATGCCTGCTGAGCCACATCACTAAGTTTGGGAGAAAGGGAGACAAAGAGCGGATGGGCCACCACCATGTTCCAGTTCTTTCTCTCCCTGGCACAGACTTGCTGAGGAACGTGGAGATGAGGGCTGCTCTCCGCACTGTCTGCCTCATGTCGCTGGGGCTGTGCTGCCATTACTGCCTGCTGCGCCACGTCTCGGGCTTCCAGTCGCCGTGGTCTGCCCTGCTCTGCATGCTGCTCACCCGCTCTCTCCTGGCCCACCCCTACATCCACGTCAACATATTCCAGGTGGGAATGAAGCTCTAAGAGGTCCCAGTGGTGCTGGGCATCTGCCTGACCTTGCAGACTGTCATCAGCTCAGGTTGAGCAATCCTGGCTGTAATCTCCATTGTGCTGATGTAATGGGAGCACTGCAGGGGGAAAGGGGAAAGCCAGGGTGGTGGAGCAGGAAAGGCTGGGTGATGTCTCTCTGTGGCCCGTGGAGCTGGGGTGTTGGTCTGTTTTGCATATGGAGATGCAAATGGAGATGCAGCTCCTGGGCTGGAGAGAGGAGCCTGGCACAACAGCTTGGGGTTCTGCAGGGGCACAGGGCCTGAGGGTGGTAGACAGGTAGACACACAGGGCCTGCGTGTGCTGTGGGCTCACGGATAGGAGGGTGGAACGACCCAGTGTGCCTCTCCTGCAGCACATCGGCCTCCCCATGTTTGCAGCCGATCGGAAGCCCAAGCGCATTCAGCAGATGAGTCTGGGTGTGCTCAACCTGCCCCGCAATGCACTGCTCGACTGGTGCTTTGGCCACTCGCTCATCAGCTGCCATGTGGAGCACCACCTCTTCCCCAGCCTGTCTGACAACATGTGTCTCAAGGTGAGTCAGTCCCTGCCTCAGCGTGGTGTAGGGGTCCTCCTGCCTCTCCACGTGGGATGCATCTCAAGTACCGTGCAAACTGTTATGATTTCACCTGGGGTCCGTGCCGGGCTCCAATGGTTTTGGTTGTGCCCATCCTTGTTGCCTCAAGGGATGCATTGAAAATTTGGAATGCTGTCCTTGGCAGGAGGAGATTCAAAGGCTGGGATCTCCATCCCATAACACCTTATTTTCAATATCATTTATGGATGAGAATGAAGCTATTGTGAGGAGGCTGCAGTGAGGCAGTTCATGTCACACTGGGGTGGGTAGGAGCGGCCCCTCGTACCTCCCGCCCCCATCACACAGGCACGAGTGGGAGCATGTGGGGCCAACCCTCATGAAAAGCCTCGTTAAGGAATCCTAATTCTACAAAGGCACGTGCCAGGGGAACTCCCTGAATTGCTGCCATTGGATACCACCTTCCTCTTAATTTTCACAGCAAAGCTGTTGCAGCTGATGTGCCCTCCTGCATCCCACTGGGGATGGCTGCCTCCTCTGGGCAGGGCCGTGCTCTGGCCCAGCCTGCAAATGCAGAAAGTCCCTTTGTCTCCACAGATCAAACCTGTGGTGTCGCAGTACCTGAAGGAGAAGCGTCTGCCCTACAATGAGGACACCTATGGCTCCAGGCTCCAGCTCTTCCTGCAGAAGTATGAGGAGCTGATGGTCCATGCACCGCCCATCACAGAGCTGGTGGGCATCCAGTGAGCTGGGGCCGACTGGCTGCAGGAAACATTCCTCCCGGTGCCCTGGTGCTGAGCAGGGGGTCATGCCCCCCTGGAGCTGCTTATGGACAGAGTTCGGTTCTACCCGCACTGCTTTCATGCTTGGGAGGGTGAAGCAAAGCCCCATCGGCTGCGTCCTCGTTGGAAGCAGCAGGTGGCAGGGCTGTGTCATCGTGTGCTGCCAGGAGTTGTGGAAAGATGTGGGGGGGCAGGGGTTGTTACTGCCACTGTGCTTTACCTGGCTGGGATGGGGGAATCTGTCTCTTCTGGGAACATGGAATTGGCAAATTCAGCCCAAGGTGTTGAAGTGGATTTTTATTTCTGCTTTTTGTCATTGGAACAATTAATGTGGGGATCCCATGAGGAGGGCTGCAGGGCAGCTGTCCAGCCTGGTGGACAGTGCTGGGGATGCTTAGCTTCTGCTTACAAAGGAGATTCCTGGCCCTGTGCTCAGCACCCCTGCTTTCTGCCCCTTTTTGTGGGTGCTGTTACTATAGGGATTGGGACAATGATGCTGAAGGTACAAATGTCCTCTGAAGCTATGGGAAGCTGCTCTTCTCCATGCAACTGTGCAAAAGGAGCATGCAATGAAGCACAGGGCCAGCTGCCTGCCGCAGCAGGAACCAATTTCCAAGATGAGAAAGCATGTGGCTTTTACAACCCTTATTAAAACTAGCTTCTAGCGGTGAAATCGGCCTTAATTGCTTTTAAAAAGCCCTTTTAGTGCTTGTCTGTGTGCCTTGGCAGCTGTACAACCCATAAGTATCTTCTGTGCCCGGTGGTGGGCCGGGCAGTGGGGCTCCTGCTGCCCTGTGCGGGGGAATGAGGAGATGAAATGGTGGCTCTCCTGCGGCTGGAGCCTCCCTGTGCTGCCGCATCCTTTGCAGGGATGTTGTGTGTGCTCTGGGTTTGGTAGCACGGTCTCTATTGCACAGGAGGATGGTTTAATAACCCGTCTCTGAGCTCTCCTTCTCCTGGACGCCTTTGCAGCTCCTCTCTCTCGAAAATAAATAAAGAAATGCTATTCAGAATGGAAACTAACCGCGCTTCCCGCCCCGCCCGGGGTACCGTGGAGGCTTTACCCATAGAGAGGGCCGGCCAGAACGGCGCCGAGACCTCCCTTCCCTCCCTTCCTCTCTATGCCCCTTCCGGCCAGCCGCACACCTCCATTGGCTGTCCGCGCCGCGGGGGCGGGTTTATGCTAAGTACCGCCTCGGCATTGGTCGGCGGGGAGGCGGCAGTCGGGATGGGACCGGGCGGCGCGTGCTGGAGGGGCGGCTGGGCCGGTGAGGGGCGCAGGGCGGTGGGAAGCGGGGCTGCGGCATCGGGCTGCGGGGCGCCGGGAGCGCGGTGGAGGAGCCCGGGGAGCCACGTGCCTCGGTGGTCGCCGTGAGGGAGCGAGGCGGGGCGGGGCGAGGGGGCGGCTCCGAGAACGCCAAGGCCGCGGGGGGGGGGCGCGGCTGCGACCTCGGTGCGGTTCCTCGGGTGTGCGGGACCGAGGGACAGAGAACGCGGCCGCGGGCTGCACTCCGCTGCACTCCGCCACCGGCGAGGCGATCGATGGCGGCTCCCGCCCGCGCGGGTGCGTGCTGCGGGGTGGGGTGGGGAGCCGCGGGTCGGCCGGCCTCAGCCGCTCTGTCCCTTCTCCCCGCAGGACTCCGGCGCTGGCTGTCCTCGCGTGCCCCGGCCCCGAGGATCTGCGTGGTGGGCAGCGGCCCCGCGGGGTTTTACACGGCTCAGCACATCCTGAAGGTAGCGGGGCCGGGGCTGGGGCCGACGGAGGGGTCTGGGAGCTCCGGGGATGTGGGAGCGGTTCTGTGGGCACTTCTCGTTACTGCGGCTCGGAGCGGCCCTGGCCCTGCGGAGTCATCCTTTCTCTGTGGGGCTGGGACGGGCTGCGCTGCCCCTGGGTCATTTGGGCCAAAATACAGCCTGGCCCTGTTGCTGTGAGTTATGACCCGGTGATGCCAAAGGATGAAATGCCTCCCTATGAGGACGGTCTGAGAAAGCTGGGTCTGTTCAGCCTGGAGAAGGGAAGGCTCTGGGGACAACCGAGAGAGGCCTTCAGTATTTAAAAGGGGGCTATAGGAGAGGAGGCAGACACCTTAGCAGGGTCTGTTGTAACAGGACAAGGGAAAACGTTTTCAAACTAAAAGAGAGGAGAATTGGTTGGATATAAGGAACAGTTTTTTACAGTAAGGGTAGTGAGGCGCTGGCACAGGCTGCACAGAGAGGTGGTGGATGCTCTTTCCCTGAAGATGCCCACAGTCAGGCTGGAGGGGGCTCTGAGCAACCTGTTCAAGCTGTAGGTGTCCCTGCTGATTGCTTTGGGGTTGGAACAGATGAACTTTAAATGTCTCTTCCAAATGAAATGATTTAAGAGTTCTATGACTCTTCTAGAATCAAATAACCAGCAGAGATCTGATTTGTCTGGAGGTGTTGCTCACCAACGCAGGTGACGTTCCCTGCCTTTCTGACTCCTTCTCCACTTGAAGTGGGGCAGAAGGGTAATCCTTTGCCCTGCAGGTGTTAGTGCTTCAGCTGATCCCTGATGGGAAATGAGACTGTAATATAAAACTGATCTGCTGGTACTGACCAGAGGTACATCAGCTTAACCCCAGCATTAAACTGCTCTGTGATGTCTGTGATATGTTTTGGAAATTAGCTGTTGCTAAGCCTCAGGGACAAATTTCAGGGCTGCCTAATCTCCAGGAAGAAGCTGACTAAAAATAAAAGATAGCAAGAGCCTTACAGCAAAACATCTGCGTGAAGCTGTGGCCCAGACCTGGAGGTGACTCAGCTCAGGGTGCCCTCAGGCTCTTGGCACATCTTAGCCAGCACAGAGGGGGCTGTGTTTGGTGCCCTTTGTCCAGCAAGGCAGCCACGAGGTCAGCATAGAGGCAGGGCTGTGGGATGAGAGTGAGGAGAGAGCCCCAGAAAAGTACTGTTACTGGCTTTACATTCTCTGTTGCGTCTTGCAGTCTGAGCTGGCAGGAGCAGGTAATGACTTGTGTGTAAAGGACCTTTTTAAGAGTCTGGAACAGATGACTTCCCTTCTCTTCACCAGTTTCTGGCTACAGGATTTTTGTGCAGCATTCCCTCTTGCCCTGCATTTCCCCCAGCAGTGGGCGAGCAGTGTGTGTCCCTCCTGAGCTGCTGGGCTTCACGAGGCCTTTCCTCATTCCTTAACCTTCACTCTCCTTTAGCACCATGACCTGGCACAAGTGGACATCTATGAGAAGCTGCCTGTTCCATTTGGGCTCGTCCGTTTTGGAGTGGCACCGGATCACCCTGAAGTGAAGGTCAGTGCTGACTTCTTCCCTTGCCCACGTGTTGGAACGTGGTGGTGAGCGCAGGCCAGGCAGCTGGCCTCATGGCTCGCTATGATCAGGGGCTGCTGTGTTGAAGTACTCCTTCAGTGTCTTCAAAGCCTTAATCTCTTTGCCCATACTGAGGCTGTGGCCTGGAGATAGACAAGAACTGGCTTCAGGGCTCTGAATACAGGGTCAGAAACACTGTCTGTGTGATGGCAAGTGCTGCTCTGAGATTGGCTCCCTGCATTGGTGGGGCTGGCCTGCAACAACAGCAAGGAGCACTGGGCTGCATCAAAAGCAGTGTGGCCAGCAGGGCGGGGAGGTGATCTTGCCCCTCTGCTCTGTGCTGGTGGGGCCTCTTCTGTGAGGTGACCTGATAGCAGCCTGCAGTATCCAAAAGAAAGCTATAGGAAAGAAGGGGACAGACTCTTAAGCAGGATATGTGGTGATAGAACAAAGGGAAATGGTTTCAAGCTCAAAAAGAGTAGATTTAGGTTGGATGTAAGGAAAAAATCTTTTATGGCGAGGCTGGTGAGGCTCTGGAACAGGCTGCACAGAGATGTGGTGGATGCCAGAGCACTTTGTGCTGATGGATGTTCATCTATCCCGCAGTGCTGCAGCAGTGGCACTGACTGCTCCTCTTGTGCTCTGCCCTAGCCTGGGTGTGCTGAGACCTTACTTGGTGTCAGTGATTGGAAAAATGTGGATCTGCTGTGGGGATGATGGAGCTGGGATGTGGGTGCATACCTGAGTGAGGAGAAGTTGAATCAAGGAGCTCTTTTAAATCAGTCATTTTCCTTTGCCTTGCAGTGAGTGAGAATTGTGTGGAGAGATAGATGTTGTATCTGAGGTGGAGGTGGTTGCAGTGGGAGGACGAGGAGAACCAGACACAGCAATATTTTGTCATGGTTACCCCATTTAATCTCAGGAGATTGTCAGACCAAAATGCATGCGTTTTTTATCTGAAAAATGGGAGGTATGGATATAAAGTATGTACATGGTTTTGGGGTAACTGTTCATTCCGCTGTCTCTGTCTGCTTGTACCAGCAGTGGCTCTGCTGATCAGCCTCAGTCACTCAGAAGAAAGGACTTGGGCTGCTTCCTCCCTTGGTGTAGTGGCTTTCAGGAAGACTTGAAACCAGTAGGGTCGGGCAGGCAGCACCCTGAGTGGAAGGGGTTGTTTGACAGGGCTCCCTTGCAAGCCTCACCTTGTGAAGGGGCGTTCTCCTACAGCAGGCTTTACTCAGGGAGGGGCTGAGGGTATTAACATGGTCCCATCTCCTCCAGGTGGGTGCAAAAAGTCGGTTTTTGTTTCCACAGGGGGAGGTGGAAACTGTGCCAAGCTGCCTCTCTGTTTGTCTGACAGTGAGTTAGTTATCTGTGAGTGCTGACGGATAAGAGCCTCAGAATAACCAAATCAAAGACAGGGAGAAACGTTTCAAGGCCGAGAGGAATGGGGGCAGCGTCCTCCTGTGAGTGTGGACCTTGGACCAGCTGTGGTCTGAACATAATGTCGCTTGTTTGATCTGTTTGATCTTGGCAGAATGTGATCAACACGTTCACGCAGACTGCGCGTTCGGAGCGCTGTGCCTACTATGGCAATGTCACCGTGGGCAGGGACGTCACGGTGGGAGAGCTGCAGCAGGCGTACCATGCCGTGGTGCTGGTGAGTGAGGAGGGCGGCCGCGGGGTGTCCGGCAGAGCAATTGCCAGAAGGGCAGACTGGTGTTCCAGTGCTGAACCCTGCACGCGCCGGCTTTTCTGTGTCTGTGTTCCTAGAGTTACGGTGCTGAAGACAACCGGGTTTTGGGGATCCCAGGGGAAAACCTGTGTGGAGTTTACTCAGCCCGAGCCTTTGTGGGCTGGTACAACGGACTGCCTGAGAACCGGGGTGTGAGTACGGCCGTTTGTTTCCCTGCCTTTCCTTCCCGTGCTGTATCTGAACGCTGACATCCAGCTCCAGATTAAATCCTGGAAGGCCTGCCATTGCAAAAGATTAGCAAGAGCCACGTCAAATCCTTCTTAGATGGTAGAAATGTGAACAATTTGCACATCAGTGAGAGCATATTAACTGGCTCTGTAGGTTGGCAGTGTATTTTGGCCAGGACCCGCACAAGGGAATTTGGGTGGTAGGCATGGGTCCAGGGGGATGGATGTCATAGAGGCCTGGTGAGTTTGCTCATGGAAGGGCCTTTTGCTCCCTGCAGCTGAAGCCTGACCTAAGCTGTGAAACAGCGCTGATCCTGGGCCATGGCAACGTGGCTCTGGATGTCGCCCGCATCCTCCTTTCTCCACTGGATTTCCTCAGGGTGAGTTGGGGTGCCATGAAGGTGGGGAGTGGCCAAGAGATCTCTGCTGGGTGGGTGCTGGACTTCTCTGGTTTCAGCCAACTCTGAGGAGAGAGAGAGAGAGCTGTTTCTGCTGAGAATATACTTCCTGAGCCCTATTTGCCTTTGGGCTCTTTCACCAGGGAAAGCTGTTACCCCACAATCCATAAGGTATGAACAAAAGTATGGAGCCATTCTAGTGCCTAAAAAGTTGAGCTTTATTTCTTACAAGAATTAAAGGAGGAGCTCCTCGCTCTTTTCTGCCACCAAACCTTAGGCTTCTTCTGTTTGCTTCTTTTCCTGCTGTTGCTGTGGGCAGCAGCCAGGCTCCCGATGGCAGCACTGGAGACTCTGGTTGCTGTGTGCTGGTCCAAGCCAGTGGGCCTCTTCTGCTGCTGTGCTCCCCTACAGGCAGCTGGTGTGCTTTGGCTGCTGTGCACAGCTGTTGCCCCAGATGTTAGCAGCAAGGGCTCTCACTCCTGGAGAGCTGCCATGAGGTTGGTTACAGCTGTGCAGCAAGTTCCTGTATTAATGTCTAAATTAAAAAAAAAAACAAAAACAAAAAAGCCAACAATACAAATTGGAGGCTCTGGCAACGAGTAGCAGTTCTTTGTGTTTGTGCTTGGAGCTGCCTGGGTCAAGCAGGCATTGATTTAAGCAGTGTATTGTAGTGGGTTTCACTTAGGTGCCTGTATATCCTGAAATGGGAGATGACCCAACAAAACTATAAGCACTCCAAAATAAAGGTCACTGGAAGGCTTTGTTAGACCCGTGGTTAACCTGCATGTGGCGAGTGGCCGGGGGCAACCTCTTGAGGTGTTGGCTCATTGCCTCGCACGGTGTAGCCTCAGAGAGTTCAGTGATGAGGGTCTAGCTGTTCAAATAGCTTTGTGCAAAGGCAGATGAGTTGCTTTCCATCCTTGTCCAGGCTCTGTACGTACGGCCTGCTTTTCTGCTGATTTTTTTCACCTTCAGAGGCTGTGCCTTCCTCTTGCTCCCTCCAGATCTGACCTCATCCCACTCTCCTGTGTATGTCTTTGTCCTGCAGAAGACAGACATCACTGAGTGCTCCTTGGCAGCTCTAGCCTGCAGCAAGGTGAAGCGCGTGTGGTTGGCTGGGAGAAGGGGGCCTCTCCAAGTTGCTTTCACTATCAAGGTAAGGCTCTCTCTGGAGGGGGTGCTGGAGGGCAGTGTTCTCCTCAGAGTTGGACCCCAGGCTGCCCTTCTCCATTGGGGAGAGGCAGTCTGTCAATGGATGTGTGAGACACCCACTTCCTGCAGCCATTTGCTGGCTCCCGGTCTGGACTTGCCTAGGGCTGTTGGGTGGCATCTCTGCATCAGAGGTAACATCTCCCTGCCTGCAATTCCCAGGAGCTGCGGGAGATGATAAATCTGCCTGGTACCCAACCTGTCCTGAACCCCGCTGACTTCACAGGCCTCGAAAATGCTGTTAAAGGTGAGGAAAGTGTGTCGTGTTCCTCCAGACAGGGACTCACCTCGACAGACAAACATTCAAGAGTGTTCTGGAGGTGCTCAGAACGTGCATCAGAGAAATTCTTGTTGTGTGCATGGCATGTGAGAGGCAGGTGGTGTGGCTTGTTCTCAGAGTGATGGGAGGCCTCAGAGAGCAGGGAGCAGCCTATTTCTCTGTTTCCACAGCAGCATTGTTTCTTGGAATATAGTAGCTGTCTAAGTGATGAGGGCAGGAGGCTTGGGATGTCTGAGAGAGCCTTGCATAAGAGGTCTCAAGGCTTTTGATTTAAAAGCCTCCTGCAGAGTGAGAAAGAAAAAGCACTGAGCTCAGGGATGTCCAGAGACTTGCTCTTCTCCACAGGCTGCTGCCTCCGAGTGTCAGCAGGACAGCAGCATTACAAGCTTTGATTTGTGTGTCCCACTGGCCTCAAGCCTCAGGAGCTCTCCTGGTCACTTTGACTTCCCATTTGTCATCTCAAAGGCGCTGAACCCCCTGCTGCATGACGAACTCCAAATGGGCATTCACACATCACTGAGAACTGCCTTGATGTGGCCATGCCGTGTCCTCAGGGGCTTTGCTGACATTCCTTTCTGACCTGAAGGTCTCTCTCTTTCTCTCTCTCTCTTCTTAGATGCCCCCAGGCCCAGGAAACGACTGACTGAGCTGATGATCAAAACGGCCCTGGAGAAGCCCAGGGAGAAGGCAGCAGTCCCCCGGCAGTGGGGCTTGAAGTTCCAGCGTAGCCCCCAGGAGGTGCTGCCCACCGCCGATGGGACGCGGGTGAGGGGCGTCCGCATGGCCCTGACCCGCTTGGAGGTACGGCTGCAGGGTCCTCCTGGGTGCCAGACTGGCTGTAGCAGAGCTGGGGATGGAGCAGTACATCCCCGTAGCCCTTGGCAGCCGTTGTCTATAAGATGACTTCACAACCTCTCGCTGTTTGGAGAGGCTCATGGTGGCTGCCTTAGAAGCTGGTTCTACCACCAAGAGCCGCTCTGTTTTTAAAGCAGCTCTTTCCCATCGCTGCTGCAGAACGGCCTTTAGCAGTTTCCCTGAGGATGAAGGGTACCTGAAGTGTCTGTGTTCTTCGTCTGGTGACTGTCTTATCGTCAGCAGCCTCTTCCCTCTCTCAGGGCTTAGGTGACTCTGCCAAAGCTGTCCCCACTGGAGACGTGGAGGAGCTGGAGTGCGGGCTGGTGCTCAGCAGCATTGGCTACCGGAGCCTGCCCCTGGAGCCAGCGGTGCCTTTCGACGCCCAGCACGGCATTATCCCCAACAGCCTGGGCAGAGTGAGGGGTGTTCCAGGTCTGTACCACAGACGCCCCTGGATGTGTGTGGAGCGTGGCTGGTGTGCTGAGGGCTTTGAGTTGGGAAGCCTTGTTCACCGAGGGCACCAATACACGGCAGCTGTGCAGAAAACAGAAAATCAGCTCCTTCTGTCAGACTTAAAAACCCGTCCCAGTCCCAGCTAACATTAGAGGCGTGCAGTTTTTAGCAAACAGCTCTGAAGGACATGTGTTTTTTTTTGTTTTATTAGGCCTTGGAGTCTTGTTACTGAAGCCGTACAGCCCATTTGGCTGCTTGGTGCTAGTCTGGAGGTGCACAAGTTCCTGTGACAGCACTGTCAGAGCACTGTACTCTGTCCCCAAAGCAGGGGTGCATCGTGCTGCTGTCTGCAGCTTGATGTGACATCCAGAGCTGGGACAGGGCAAGAACCTGCATCCACGAGGGTCCGTGGTCCCATGCCAGACTGAGCCTGGCTGCTGTGTGTGCCCATGCAGGTCTGTACTGCAGTGGGTGGGTGAAGAGAGGACCTGTGGGAGTGATCATCACCACCATGAATGACAGCTTTGACACTGCCCAGTCTGTGCTGGAGGATCTCCAAGGGGGTGTGCTGGATGTGACCGTCTCCAGAGAAGGTTTTGGGGCTGTGGGTAGCATCCTGCGTAGTCGAGGTGAGTGTGTGTCAGCCTCTAGCAGCTAGCATGAAGTGTGGCGGAGACAGATCCTGGATCTGGGTATCCTGGGGCAGTGAGTCCAACGTGCCACCTTTGGGAGCCAAGCAGGGAAAGGGGTTGTGCTGCTATTTTGCCGTTCTGAAGTGCGGGGAGAGCAGGGCTTGGATTCTCAGAAAGTCAGTGTCGTTGCTATGGTTAATGACCACTTTCTGGGAAAGGCCATTAAAAGCAGCATGGGCCATGGACACAATGTCACTGTCAGTGGTGTAGACAGTGAGTTGTTGCTCTTGAATGGTTTTCCTAGCAATCCTTCCAGGCAAATTGGGGAAAAGATTAAAATGCCTGAGAGAGTCATTTACTGCTGCAGTGTTTAAAGGCATTCAATTAAAGTGTGTGTTTGCCTCTTAACTGTCTGAGGCTTAACAGTAACTGGAAGTGTTTTCTAAGTGTTTTGTCCCCTACGGTGATGCTGTGCTCACTGGTGTTATGGCTTGCAAAGGTCTGAC
Organism: Lagopus leucura; assembly: GCF_019238085.1. NCBI lineage: Eukaryota > Metazoa > Chordata > Aves > Galliformes > Phasianidae > Lagopus > Lagopus leucura. The sequence goes on along the minus strand of NW_024962259.1, from coordinate 4,592,778 downwards.
TAATCAGATTTGACTGGAACCCGCATCTCTCTCCTCCTGGTGCTTGGAATTATTATTCGTGTGCGATGCTAAAGTCTGACGCCGTGTTGGAAAAGGGCAGGGTTTTCATGCACGTCAGGTCCCTGCTAATGGGGAGGTGAGGCTGAACTCATTTTCACTTGGTTGATGCCTCAGTCCTGTCTCTCACCATCACCCCAGGGATCCGTCCTGTTTCCTTCTCGGACTGGGAGAAGATAGATGCTGCCGAGGTGGCGAGAGGGAAAGCTGCTGGCAAACCCCGGGAGAAGATAGTAGATCCTCAGGAGATGCTGCAGCTTATCGGCCACTGAAGCTGCAGGGATGGCCCACACAGAACTGTCAGGGGCAGCACCAGGCTGGTTGCCGACCTGGGAGCGAACGTGGCACTGGGGACCTGCTGGTAACAATGAACTCTGCCCTCCCTGAGTGAGTGACTCAGAACGGCTGGGGCTGTGGGCTGGCCCCACATCTCTGCTCCAGCTGTGGCTCCTGGGGGTGATTCGTGTTGCCTGGGTGCTTCTGGCATTGGCAGATTGGTCAGAGCAGTGAGATGTGTGCTTGGCAGGAGCCTTGGCCTCACGCTGCACCCATGGCAAGAAGCACAGAGAAACTTTCTTGTGTCTCACTGCCTCCCCTTTAAGCCTCAAGCCAAATGACTTCATTGCCTTGTCATTCATGTGTAAGCAGGCTTTTTTTTTTTTAATAAATAATAATTGTTTTAAAATAAACCTTTCCAGGAGAGACAATTTGGACCTGCCACTTGAGTCTGGCTCCTTTGTGACTGCCTTGTTCTCAGGAGCTGCCAGCCAGGTGTGTGTCTGAGGCAGCTTGTGCCAGGGACAGCCAGCTCTTCTTGTACTGTTTGCTGTCTGCCTGTAGGGAGCTCTAAACCAAACGGGCATTAATTTGCATTCTGCCTTCCACAGTTGAACCCTGACAAAGCCTGGGTTCTGGCCTGTGGGGTGAGATGGGATAACAGGTGTGTAACTGCCTTGTTTTGGATGGCAGCAGATCTGTGTGTGTTGGTACCTCCTGGAGCTGAATCGCGCAGCAGCGCCTTGCTCCCCTTCACTTTGCTCATTGTTGGTTGGGATTTTTTTGCCTGTGTGTTTTGAAGCTTATTAAATGCTTCTCTTAGCCTAAATTGACGTGGTGATGGTGTCAGGATTTAAGCCAGATTACAAGCTGCGAGCAGTAATCTCCTCTTTATCCGTGGTGCAGAGGCCAGGCCAGCACAGCCCCCCACCCGCGCCGTCCCTGGCGCTGCGGTCACCTGTGATCAGAGCTGCTCCCAGCACTGACCTGTGCAGCAGTGAGGACGGCTGTTGCTCGTGGCTGCATATAAAAACAAATGGGGCTCCATGATGGAGACGGGGTAAATCAAGCCAGGGCAGATGGCAGCGACTGTCTCAGTTCCACGCTTAGCTGCGATCTCCACATTCCCTCCTGGGGTAGAGATTTGCCCTATCCTGGTGCTCTGTGCCCGTGCCTGTCTCTGATCCCAGGCTAGGCAAGAAAGATCAGTGGCTTCTCTTTTTATCTGTATTTTTTTCCTTTGCTGTTCTATTTAAATCTTATTTGCAAGATCATTAAGAAACTCAGGAAATGTGGTACTGGGAGCTCGTACGCAAACGAGCAATAAAGCTTTTGTCGAACATCTGCTTGTGTGATGTGGCCCTCATTACGTCCCAGGGCTGATGCCGTCCTAAAGCTGAACGTTCAAGCAGGAGATTACAGCAGCTCTGGGTTCAGAGGCGAACGGGCGCTTTGGAATCGGGGCAGTGAGCGTGAAGGGCTGCGCAGAGAGCCAGAAGCAGGGTGGTGAAGGGGCTGTTGTGGCTGCCTTGAGGGTACGGGGAAGCAGCGGGCTGGCTCTTCCCTAGAGCTCTGCACGCTGCTGTGAATGTTGATGTTAAGCTGCTTTTGTAGCCGTGGCGCAGGTTGTGGTGCTTGCTCTGAGCACAGCGAGCGGCTGCTTCCAGGCAGGTGATGCTTCGGGATAAGTTTTGAGCTGTGATGACAGATTAAGGAGTGAATCTTCCATTGCTGGACCCAATGTCTTAATGCAGAAGTTGGCTGAGGGTTTGTGCAGGGCTGCTGACAGCTGTGGGACAAAGTCAGCTGGGGCACAGATGGAACCTGATGGCCGGCTGGAGGATCGTGACGATGCTGTCAATCCTAATTCGATGCTTTCAGCTGCCCCTTTTCCTGCCGCTCGCTCGCCCGCTCCCCAGGTGGCCGCTCTGCTGCATCCCCATCTCTGCGGCTCTCCGTCCGTCTCTACGGGACTGGGATGCTTCTGGCTTCCCCGGGAAGGTCCCTGTCCCGGTGGCCGTGTCGTTAGGTGGCGCTGAGGGGCCGGCGATGGGGATCGAGAGGGGCTGATTGGCCCGGGCGGCCGTGCTGCCGGCTTCGCGCTGCGGGCAGCTCGGGTCGCTCCCGGGATCGGGTGCCGCTGTTCAGCAGAGTTCATTCCGCGGGTGTTTGCTGCACGGTGTCGCTTTCAGGCTGCCTGCCTGCAGCCCTCCGGCTGCGTTCACCACCAGCAGCACGTGGACCCAACGTCCCGAGCAGCCGGGGAGGAGAAGCGGCTCCAGAGCCGTTTCTGTAGCAGGGAAGGAGCCGCGCAGGCGACGCTGTGAGTGACAGCTGTGTGCTGCTGGAAGCTGAAGTTACAGCTGGGATGAGCTCGGAGATCTTGCTGGCTTTGCTAAGGGGCTGCTTGCTGAAACTGGCCTTCTAAAATGAGCGTCGAGAGCACCCAGAGCACAGGTAATCTAGTCTGGCGTGAGACAAACCAGCTGGGGGCAGGTTGCTGGCCTGGCAGCAGGGAGGTCAGCGGCCGCTTAGAAACCAGCTCACGCCACCAAGGAAGATGTTGGGAAAAAGCCTCTCAGCCATGTGATGAACAGATGAGCCTCAGCCTGGGCTGCACCTTCCCAGCCCTGCAGAGCCGCCGAGTGCTGCACTGAGCCACGCTGGGCGGCCGGCGGGGAACAGATGGCTCCACCAGCTGACCTCAGTGCTTTGGCCCAGCGCAGCTCCCAGCAGCGTTCTGAGCCTCGGGGGGGGGGGGCTCCTCGTCTTCCCACTGCTGTCTCTGGTGGGAGTGGGGCCGAGGTTCCCGTTTCTGGGCTTCCTGACTTCCCTTCCTCTGCACTGAGGGAATGGGTGCCTCTCGGCTCAACCTCCTCCCTTCTCCAAAAGGATTCCGTGTGCATCCTTGCCCCAGAGCTCTCAGAGCGCCCACGTTTCCCCTCCTGCCCTTAAAGACTCAGTGTTCCCACTGCTCTGCACTCCTGTAAGTTTTCTGGGAGCCTGAAGCCAGACAAGGGATGAGATGCCCCGCAGGCACTGTGCCGCTAGAATGCACCCATGCCATTGGACTGAAGCTGCACTGTCCCCATAGCCATGTGGGGCACCTGCACGGGGTGGGAGGATGCGCCCCCACTTGGGGTTCATCTCTGTGGGATTCAGTGCTGTGAGCTTTGTTGATCGTTCTGTCTCTGGGAAGGGCACAGCAGCTGCCCCAGGGCGCTGCTTAGGGACGAGTGAGGCAGGTGTTGGAGGATGAGGGTTGGTTACACCTCAGGAATGAGTGATTTCCTACCTTTCTGGGAAATTTCCACTTCCAGCCTCTGGGGCAGCCCTGCGGGCAGCTGCCACCTGGGAGGAGGAATTATCCCTGTGGTGACAAAGCCCTCCCTATTTATTTCAGCTCCCTTAATTACCAAGTGGAAGGGATGTGTGGCAGCAGAGCGGGCCGTGGTGTGTGCACAGCCCTGTCCCTGCAGCCTTGCTCCCACCTCTGCCGGCTTTGCTTCACTTTCTGTCTTCATTCTGGTTTTGGTGGCCAGGATCAGGGCAGCTCGGTGTGGGTACCAAAGCCCCAGACACCTTTAAAGAGCAGAGCAGTGATCCCATGAAGGTGCTCTTCGCACACATTCCTTTGTTAAATGAGCCCTGGGGTAAAAGGATGAGGTCGGTTCCCAGTTTCAGCAGTGGGTGGGCTCAGACAGCCTTACTTTGGCCACACTTCTAGGGGAGGCTGGCAGGAGCAGGACAGGCACAGAGCTGGGACCAAACCCCCGGCATCCATCCCACGTGCCACCATCAGGGCTCCGGTGTCGGCGCAATGTTGAATGGCAAAGGGATCCACAGCTGTGCTGCTGGGGCTGCTGTGGGGTGCAAGGAGCCTGTGGTATGCATGGAGCAGCTTTGTCCTCCCAGAACAGCCCTCCTGTGTTTCTGCAGCCCTCCCTGCAGGATGTGGCTGTGCACCAGGAGCTGTCAGCGCACGCTGCGGGCAACGAGCAGCAGCAGAGCCTCCTGCAGGGCACGCAGCGGGGGAAGGTAATGGGCAGAGGGGGTGCTGTGGGCTGAGAACCTGCCGGGGTAATGCACAGCAGTGTGGGAGGGAAGGAGAAGAGAGGGGCGGGCAGCTTTGTGCCCTCCCAGCCCAGCAAAAAGAGGGGGAGCGCAGCACACCGAGGTTGGATGGTGCTGAGTGGGGAAATGAGGTTTTCTCTTAGGAGGAAATGTCAACCCATGCCTGGCAGGGCTGAGGGCTTCCTCCCAGGGTGCAGTCGGTGCTTCTGTTCTGCTCTGACCTTTATAACCACCAGGGTGCTTTTCTGGGGGGGAAATGTAAAAAGGATTTGTGTTATTCACGTGTTGAAATAAGGTGGGTTTGATGATTGTGAGACAGTGCCGTATGCTGGGGCTGTTACAGAACCTCAGGGCACAGCCATGGCAGCAGGGTGGGTGCAGGAAAAAAAGTTTATTTTATTTCAATACCTTCAGAGGAGAGAAAAGATGGCTGTCAGGCTGGCATGTGTGGCACTGTAGGCCCATCCCCGCTGCAGGAACCCTCCAGGTGTACCCAGCTGTTCACTGTGCCCGGGTGGGTGTGTGAGCCCACGGAGGGGAAGCAACCCACGGGATGGAGATTGGCGTGGGAACAGGGCTGTTCCTGCGAGAAGGACCAGCCTTCCAGCGAGGCCCAATCCAGCCCTTGGTGGAAGGGTTACTTGCAGACGGGTGCCCTTTCTGCGGTGCTGAAAACAAGGGTGACCCTTGCCTGTTGGGCAGTGGCCTGTTGCTCAGCCTCCCCTCTCCTTTTCCTGGAGCATGAGAGCGGCATCATGTCCATATTGAGCAGAGGGCTGCGCATGCCCCGAGCCCTGCAGAATCCTCACGCCTTGGAGATGTGAGCAAGCTGTCCTGGAGGCAGCAGGGCTGCTGCTCATAAATGGGTTAAAGCGAAGGCCAGGAGGAAAACACAGTTTCCATTTGTTTTGGCATCGCTTGCAAACCCCAGGGCCCCTGGCCTTGGGGAAAGGCACGCAGAGGTCCTGTGCTCACTGCGAGCAGCGGGGCTGGCGTGGGCTGAGACCTCTCTGGAAACGACCTTTCCATGAGACACGTGGATGGGCGCTGGCCTGTGTTTGGTGCTGGGGGAGCGCTTGGTGGCACGGGCTGTGATGGTGCTGCAGGTGGCTGCGGTGCCGGTGCGGGGGGTGACGGCCATCCTGGTGCCACGGGGGTCTCTCGAGGGGGTGGCCGTGTCCCCGGGCCGGGCACCTCCACCTCCAGAGGTGCCACGGGTGCTGCTGAGAGGACCCAGCGCCCAACCTGAGGGCAACGGGACCCCCTGGAGTTCTGCCCGTCTCCCCCTGCCTTTGCCGGGTCTCCCCCCGCTCTCCCCCCGAGCGGCGTGGGGGATCAGCTGATGCCTTAATACGGGCCCTGGCGACAGCTGGAGGCTGCTGCTGCCGGCAGGGGCTGCGCTCCCTGTGCCCCCCTGCGGCGGATGGGGGCCCGGGGCTGCTCCGTGCTGGCTGGGGGGCACCGCGATGGGCAGCAGGACGGTTCCCAGCGGTTAAGCTAGCAAACGGCTGGAAGGTATTTGGGGTGTACGTGTTTGGGGGGGGGGGGGGGCCGGGGGCAGGCTCTGGTTCTTTCTGTGGGTGGGCTGCAGGGGAGCAATGTCCGGGGAGAGGAAGGGGTCCTTGCCGCGGGCTGTGCTACTTTGCTATTTTTTTTTTCATGGGGGAGCTTTGCTGCTTTGGCTCCTCGCGCCCGGAGCACGAATTTGGAGGGGGGACTGCAGCCAAGCGGCGAAGTTGCGGCTCGGCAGAGGGCAGGGGCCGGGAGGACATATGTCTCGTCCTTCTGCCAACCCCTCCTTTTCCTGCCCTCCCTTCCCGTGCCCGCATCTCTGCCTCCATCCCCGATCCCCGGCCGTCCCGACCCGGCTATGGCTACCGGGGAGCCGCGAGCATGAAGCCGGGGGCAGCGGTCCCCTTGGAACACCTGCTGGCATTGACTGAGCTCGGCCCCCCCCGTCCCCGTGCGCACCCACCCCTCTCCCTCCTTCCTCCGCTCCCATCCCTCCCTCCCGCCGCAGCTGCAGCGCTTCCTCGTCCTCCTCCTCCAAGGACGAGTCTGGGACCGACGGCCGGACCCCCCCTCCCCACCCTGCGCCCCCCCCTTCGCCCTGGCACCTCGCACCCCTCGGCCGCAGCGAGGCAGGACCGTGCCCTGGGGCTGCCCCGGGTGGGGGGCGGCAGCGGGAGGAGCCCCCGGGAGCGGAGCGGGGCATGTAGGAGCCGGAGCGGCGCTGCTCCCGTGAGTACCGGGCGGACTGGGGGGGCCGGGCCCCCGACGGGCTCGGCAGGAACTTTTAGCGGTGAGTTGGGGTTTTCTGGGGGGTCTCCTGGAAATTTCACAGCCGCATCTCTCATCATCTCGAAATGGGGATGGGTCTATTTTAGGGGGAAGCGCAAAAATAAGCGCACCTTGCATAACCCGCCGCTCGCTTTTGTTTTCGATTAATCCACATCCGACTTTCTTTTTTTTTTTAAGCTACGTTTTGGTGCGTTTCGGTGTGTGCGGGGCGCGCCGGGCCCTGCCCGCAACTGGTGCTGCGAGGAGGAGGAGGGCGGCGCGGGATGAAGGTTGAAAGGAGACAGCGCTGCGTCTCCGGGCAGCCGGAGGGGACGGTCGGGGCGGTTTTGCCGTTGTCCCCCTTCAGGGGCTCACTAAGGTCCCTGTAGGGCCGCCCCTCACCTGCGCAGCACCAAACGCGTTTCCTGGCCCTATCGGTGCCCCCGCATCCCCCGCGGCTCCGCTTCGCGCTGTCCTTCCCGGCCCCTTCCCGCTCGCTGTGGTTCTCGGGCTCTGATGCTCTTTTTGAGATAAGGTTTCTCTTTCTCCAGAAGGATTTTTGCAATTAGGGATTTTTTTCCTCCCCTCCCCGAGGTCACAGCATCCGCACGGTTCCCCCCCCCCCCCTTCCTCCCCGCTAGGCTCCGGATGCTAGCGGGGAGGAAGGGACGGATAGAAGCAAAAAGAGTCTTAAAGCGAGAAGTGAACTTTCCCTGTTGCATTAAAATAACATTCCGGGAGGTGGAGGAAGACGAGGGCTCGGAGCACGCCTGGAACGGATTTCTGTGAGCCCTGAGTTGGTGCTGCCCCATCCCTCGCTCCCACATCAGCCCTTCTGTCTGCAGTCAGCGTGGGGTCCCCCGGTCCGTGGGCTCTGCCCTGTGCCACCACCCCTGTGGAGCTGCTGGGCTCAGCCTGGTCCCCGGCCCCCTGCTGCTGTTTGGTGCCTTCTCCCTCAGATCCCGTTTTCCCACCCCCTACGAGGCGCAGGCTGATGCTGCGCTTTGCCAGCCGTGCCCAGGCGGCTCCTTGTGCTCTGCATCCCAATCCCGGCCATTTTGGCATCCTCAGGGCTGCACCAGCTGCTCTGGCACCAGAAACGATGCTACAACCCCAATCCTACAGGTAATCCCTGAGCCAACCCCGCTGTCCCCCCCAGGCCCAACCTCGCACCCCCTCCTCTGCACCATCTCAGCGGCACTGCTGGGTTTGTTCTGTTGGTCTGAGCGGTGGCTGAGCAGCTCTGGGCCGTGCCCACCTCCTCGCTCTGCAGCTGTCACCGTGCTGTGGGGACAGAGCCAGGCAATGCTGCTCGACGTCGATCCCGTTTGCCCAAATCCGCCCCCCGTTGCGATATAGGTTGGGGATTTTGGATGGCAGTTGCAGCCCGACACGAGCAGCCCCTTTGGAAGCGGCGCTTGGCTTTTGGAGAGGGCTATGCTGCTGTGTGTGGACTGATGGCTGCTGGGGTTCTCCGGAGCTCAGTGCAGAACCACACTGGGATGGGGTTTGGCCGTCCCGTGCCGGCGCTGTGGGCGACGCGCGTGGCACGTGGCTGATGGAGCAAATCTCAGCTGCAGTGAAGGCCTGGGGTGTATTTCAGTGTCCTTGAGGAGCCATCAGACAGACAGAACTGCCGGGAGAGCGGCTCTGTTTGTTTTGGGTGGTGCGTTGCTCCCCTTCCTCCCTGCTCGGGTAGCTGGTGCCGGATTCCCAATGAATTATTTATCGTGGGACTAAAAATACCCGGGGATTGCGGCGAGGAGCGGCAGTGCGGGCCGGGCTGTGCCGTGGTGTGGGACACCATCAGTGTGAGTCACCGGGGGCTGTGCCTCACCTTGGCATTGTGGCTGCTGCAGGGGGCACGGATGTGGGAAGGGGTTGTGAGGCCGTTCGACAGCTCAACCCTGGCTGTGACACCAGGTGCGTGGAGAGGCACTAATTTGGGTTATTTCACATATTTTCAGCCCGAAACTCTGGCAGTGCTTTTCACCAAGTGGCCTTGTGCCGTGTCACAGGACAGAGGGGTCCCTGGGGCAGCCCCAGCACAGACCCCAAACTTTCTCTCTCTATGCCAAGGATGCGTTAAGCAACAGCAGCTTTTAATTGCGGGTGACATTTCCAAGCGCCGGCTGGCAGCTGGCATCTTGCTGCATGCAGTGCCACCATGGCTGGCATGTGGCTGATGGCCCTGGGGCTTCAAGGCTGGGGTTGGTGTTCCAGGCTGCAAAGGGCCCACCAGCCCTGCAAGGAAACCTTCATTTTCCTCCATTCTTTAGGAACTGCTGGGTACTTGAGCTGGGTACCATGCAGCTAAAGCTGGTAAGCAGCTTATGGGGCTTTTGGGGGTTTTCCTTCCAGGCAGCAGCAGGAGCTGAGGGGCTCTTCTGTCCCATCACATCCTGACCCCACTGGCTCTGTGAGGGATCCACACTGCACTGCAGAGGGTGCTCAGGGGAATGCGAGGTTTCAGCCTGTAAATATTTCAGGTGACTGTCAGCGTGGAGAGAGCCATGAGGGAGCATCCAGCTCCTCCCAGCGCCTCCTGCTGCTGTCCCTGTCCCTGCCCAGAGGCAGTGAGGAGCATCCTAATGTGGCTCAGATGGGAAGGAGGGCAAAGTGGCAGCGAAATGGTGATGGGGTTGTGGAGGGAAGGAGGAACAGGTTGGGGAAGGTTTGTGGCTCTTGGGGATGAGGGTAAGGAATGTGGCACTGGGAGACAGCACCCTGTACTCCCAAAGGGGCTGAGCTGGAGGGCACAGGCCTACGGTCATCCCCGCCCCGCATCCAGCCTCCAAGGGAGGAGAGTCCCCCTTTTGCTGGGGTCACCCAGTGCTGGGGTGGTGCATGGGGCAGTGTTCCCAAATGGATGGGTGTGAAGGGCTGTGTCCATCCTCGCAGGGACACGGCGGTGGACATGGGCAGAGCGCCGGCGCGCACTCTGCTGCTGTCGTTGGTGCTGGGCTGCTCAGCTGCCTTCACCGATGTGCTGCTGCCCGGCCCTGCAGAGCCAGTGGTCAACGTGGCCGTGGTGTTTGGGGGCACGTCCTACCCGCTGCACATCCGCTCCCGCCTGAGTCCCCAGAGCTTCCTGGACATGCCCCTGGAGATCCACCCCATCACCGTTGTTGTCAACAACACCAACCCCAGCACCCTCCTCACCCACATCTGCGACGTGCTGGCCAGCCACAAGATCCACGGCATTGTCTTCGAGGACAACGTTGGCACGGAAGCGGTGGCCCAGATCCTTGACTTCATCTCCTCTCAGACCCAGGTCCCCATCATCAGTATCAGCGGGGGCTCTGCGGTGGTCCTCAGCCCCAAGGTGAGGCTTTGGCTGCCTGTTATTTGGGGTCTGGGATTGGCATCTGGTGTTTATTGGCTGGGGCAGTGGGGCTTTCCTTGGGTGTGCAGGCAGGATTTGGTCTCTCCTCCCATACTGGCTCCCAGGGATCCCGGTGCTGGCTGTATGGATGGCACCACCTCCTCCTGCTCAAAGAGAGCAGAGGCAAACATCTGGAAGGCTCCCCCAGATGCTTGGGGCAGTGCAGTTTTAGGCTTAATCCTAACGCCAAGCTCCTTGAGCTCCCCATGGCTGGGTGGCAGCAGGTGAGGTGGCCTTGGCTGTCCTGCAGCTGGTGTATCCATAGGGTGGCACAGGGGCAGCCCCCACTGCCCAGACCCCTCTGGGAGCATCGGGAAAAAAACCCGAAGGTGGAGGCAGTCTGCATGGTGAGGCCCTGCTGCCTGCTTACGACCTTCTGAAAATGCCATTCGCTGCATCATTTAAGACAGAATCAAATCAATTAAGATTTGCTAATGAGAGGCCAGATGGCCGGGGAGGTGGGGCAGGCGATGGAGCCGGCAGCAGGTAGCGGTGCAGGAGCTGCTCCCAGCACCATGCAGGAAGCGACCGGTCCTCTGTCAGCACTGCTGCGTGGGTTTTGGTCAACGAGGTGAGAGACCTCAACCCTGTGCCATGGGATGCCCACGGCTCTGCAGAAACTATGGGGCTGAACCCGTAGGGTTGGGTGTCTCCAGACCACAGACCGCAGCAGCTCGTAGTGTGTTGGTGGTTTCCCAGTCAGCTGCAGGGATGCGGGGAGCCCCGTGCCATGGGGACAACCAGCCCCTGAGCCCTGCTTCCCCCACAGGAGCCCAGCTCAGCCTTCCTGCAGCTGGGCGTCTCCATCGAGCAGCAGATCCAGGTGATCTTCAAGGTGCTGGAGGAATACGACTGGAGCTCCTTTGCCGTCATCACCAGCCTCTACCCGGGCTACAACATCTTCCTGGAGCTCATTCGCTCCTTCACTGATGCCAGCTACTTCGGCTGGGAGCTGCAGGATGTGCTCACCTTCGAGATGAGCCAGGAGCGGAGCAGCTCCAGGACGCAGCGGCTCCTGCGGCAGCTTGATGCCCAAGTGCTCCTGGTCTACTGCTCACGGGACGAGGCTGAGTTCCTCTTTGAGATGGCTGGACAAGCCGGGCTGGTGGGGCCGGGCTACATCTGGATCGTGCCCAGCCTCACGGTGGGCAACATGGAGCTGCCGCCCACCTCCTTCCCTGTCGGCCTCATCAGCGTGGTGACAGAGAGCTGGAAGCTGAGTCTGCGGCAGAAGGTGCGGGACGGGGTGGCCATCATTGCCATGGGGGCAGCCAGCTTCTTCCGAGCCCACGGCTTCCTCCCAGATGTGGGACGGGACTGTTGGGCGCCCGCTGCTGCTGCCAACGCCAGCTTCTACCGGTGAGGTCTGGGGAGCCGCTGGCGTGCATTGCGTTGGGGAATGGGGAAATGGAGGAGGGGTGCAGGGAGAGGATGCTTGCAGCTGGAGCCTCTTGGCTTGGCTTCTTCTCAAGCATTTTGGAAAGTCTCTTGCCTTGTCCATGGGGGACCTAGGAGGGGATTTACAACTCTTTGAGGGTTTCTTCGTGCTGCAAATGCTGCATCTCGGTGCTGCTGTGGCAGCATCTGTGCTTCTGCCCATCCTCACCTGCAGCGGTCCATCCTCAGCACCTTGTTGCAAGGAGGGCTGCCTTGGCTCCCTGCTGCACAGGGGCTAAGTTGGGGCTCCTCTTCCCATCCTGCGTCTCTCTGGGGACCTGGGACCCTGGCTGGAGGCAGGGCAGCTGGGCACACGCAGGGCTTGCGCTCACTGAATGCTGTGCCCCCCAGGCACCTCCTCAACGTGACGTGGGAGCACAGGGACTTCTCCTTCAACGAGGGCGGTTACCTGGTCAGGCCCACCATGGTGGTGATCTCGCTCAACCAACACCGGCTCTGGGAGATGGTAGGAGCCCCGGGGGCAGCATGAGCCACGCGAGCCCTACGGCTGACACCAACACGTTGGTGTTGTCCCTGCCAACTTGGGACCCTGCGGGGCCCCCATGCACGCCAGCAGCACCCTTGGCTTTGTGGCTGTGGCATTTCCCCCCCACAGTTGCATCTCCCTCATCCTCAGTCCTGCCTGTGCAGCACTGCACACCTCAGTGTGCACTTCCCCACCCTACAGCTGCTTCATCCCTTGCTCCTCTGCCAGCCCCACTCCAGGCTGTGCCTGATGCTTCTGGCCACGCAGGCACAGACCTGAAATAAGCCATCTGGAGGTGCTTTCTCCAGTTTAAAAGCATTTCGAGTGAAAAATGGCTACCTCTGTGCACACAGCCCCGGGAAGAGAGAAAACCTCAGCCTGTCATCACTGGGGGAAAGCATGCATGCGTGTGTGGGTGGTGGGAGCGGGGCAGCGCCCACTGCGCTGATTGCAGCCCAACGGCGCTCTGGGTCCCCCGTACAGCGGTGACGGTGCGCTCTCCTCCCTGGGGGCAGGTGGGGAAGTGGGAGCACGGCATCATCCACATGAAGTACCCGGTGTGGCCCCGCTACGGCTCCTTCCTGCAGCCCGTGGTGGACAACCGGCACCTGACAGTGGCCACGCTGGAGGAGCGGCCCTTCGTCATCGTGGAGAACACCGACCCCAGCACCGGCGTCTGCGTGCGCAACACCGTGCCCTGCCGCAAGCAGACCAACGCCTCGGCCAGGTGAGCAGCACTGCGCCCTGTGTGCCCCAGGCACAGCTGGGAGCTGCTGAGATGGGGCTGCAGACAGAGCAGGAGAGGTCCGTGCAGCCTGCTGGCTGGAGCGGTGCTGGGAAAGGCTCAGCCCTCATCCACTGGGGCTTTGGGAGCCCATCGGCGGGTCCTTCTGCTTCGCTTTCCCTTTTCCCTTTAGTTTCCTTTCCCCCTTCTCCCCTTTTTCCCACTCCCCTTTCCCTTCCCATCCCTCCAGCTCTCCGCAGAGGACAAAGCCCACCTCACTCACACTGCTGGCGTGCACACAGTGTTGAGCACAGGAGCAGCTCAGGGCTGTGCCTACTCTGCAGAACCCTGACCCATTTTTCTTGGCGCGGTCTCAGCAGTGATGGCCTCGCAGACCCCTACACCAAGCTGTGCTGCAAAGGCTTCTGCATCGACATCCTGAAGAAGTTGGCCAAGACGGTGAAGTTCTCCTACGACCTCTACCTGGTGACCAATGGCAAGCACGGCAAGATCGTGCGCGGGGTGTGGAACGGCATGATTGGTGAGGTAGGGCCTGGCAGCTGTCCTGCCTTGGGTGGGGAATGAGGAGGAACGGCTCCCAAAGAGTGGTGGCGCAGTGGGGAGCAGGGAAGCCCCCCGGGGACGTTCAGAACCGCAGGGATGTGGCACTGAGGGATGTGGGCAGTGGGGGTGGATTTGGTGACCCGAGTGGGATTTCCAACCTCTGGTTCTGTGATCCCTACAGGAAGGGCTGAGGGAGGTGGGGTCGTCTGGCCTGGAGAAGAGGAGGTTGCAGGGAGACCTCACTGCTTTCCGTGCTTAAAGGGAGCTTATAAAAAAGATGGAGAGTGACATTCTGTGCTTTTAGGTGGTCTGACGGTGACAGGGCAAGGGGGAAATGTTTTAAACTAACGGAAGATTTAGATTAGATGTTAGGAGGAAATTCTTTACTAGGAAGGCAGCAAGGTGCCCCATCCCTGGATGTGCCCAAGGCTGTGGATTGGCCAAGGGCCACCTGAGCTGGGAGGCAGCACACAGCAGGGGTGGCGCTGTGAGCTGTGAGGTCCCTCCCAACACAACCATTCCATGGTTCTGTGACCCGGTGCCTTTGGCTCTCCTCCTCTTCCTCTGCCTGTCCTGAGGCCACCCGCCCTCCCCAGGTGTATTACAAGCGTGCAGACATGGCCATCGGATCCCTCACCATCAATGAGGAGCGCTCCGAGATCGTGGACTTCTCTGTGCCCTTCGTGGAGACTGGAATCAGTGTGATGGTGGCCAGGAGCAACGGCACTGTCTCACCCTCTGCCTTCCTGGGTGAGTGCGGGTGGGCTCAGCCCAGTCTGCAAGAGCAGGTTGGAAATAGCGCTTGGTTTTAATAACGTAAAAAAAATCCAGTTTGCAATTCACCGGGGAAGGAGGCTGAGCCGCCGCCATCAGGGCTGTCTCCTCCCTAAGTAATCCCATTATTATTGTTTTTACCTCATCGTATTTTGCATGAGGGATGGAGGTGTGGGGTCACCTTCACCAGCTCCATGGCCCTGGGATGCACAGGGCAGCCTGTCCTGCTCAGCAGGGCCGGGGCCGCATCCCGCGGTGCCACCGCCGCACCTCCCTGCTGATGAGCCCCATCCCTGCCGGGGGCGATTTGCACAGAAAAGAGTCTTGCTGTCATGGCCAGGGCCGCCACCAGGAGCGACTTGCGACCGCATGGGAAACGTGAAGGGATTTGGGGTGTCAGGCTGATCTGACGGATCCCTCTCGCCTTGCAGAGCCCTACAGCCCAGCCGTGTGGGTGATGATGTTTGTGATGTGTCTGACCGTGGTGGCCGTCACTGTCTTTGTGTTCGAGTATTTCAGCCCTGTTGGTTACAACCAGAACCTCACCAGTGGCAAAAGTGAGTGGGTAGAGGTGGGAGCTGGGAGGGGACACAGCCTCTGCTGACACCTGTCCTTCTGCCCCGTCCCCCCCAGGGCCGGGCGGCCCCACCTTCACCATCGGCAAGTCGGTGTGGCTGCTGTGGGCTCTGGTCTTCAACAATTCCGTGCCCATCGAGAACCCCAAGGGCACCACCAGCAAGATCATGGTGCTCATCTGGGCCTTCTTCGCCGTCATCTTCCTCGCCAGCTACACCGCCAACCTGGCGGCCTTCATGATCCAGGAGCAGTACATCGACACCGTGTCAGGGCTGAGCGACAGGAAGGTGAGGTGCAGGTTGGGCTCTTCTCCCCCCCGTCCAAAATTAAGGTTATCCATGTGGGGAGCCCTTGAGGGGCTGCATGGCTGCACGTGCATGGGAGGACAGAGAGTTGGCTGGGGGAGATGCTGGGGACACAGCAGGGATGTGGCCTCCCCATGACGCTGCCACCCGGGGCTCCCTGCTGCAGTTCCAGAGGCCGCAGGAGCAATACCCCCCGTTCCGCTTCGGCACCGTCCCCAACGGCAGCACCGAGAGGAACATCCGCAGCAACTACCCCGACATGCACACCCACATGGTGAAGTACAACCAGCGCTCTGTGGAGGATGCCCTCACCAGCCTCAAGATGGGGTATGGTTCTCCTGGACAGGGTGTGGGGCCCCAAAATGAAGTACGGCCCTATATGACTCCTTGAGACGGGATCCAGTGCTCCCCAGGTGGGGTATGGATTCCTCGGCTGGGGTGCAGCCCCCTCAAGTGAGCTGCAGCTCCCCAGTTCGAGCACAGCTCACCTGGAGGGTACTTTGGGGTGGTATGGTGGTGGGCTTTCCTAGTTGGGTTAGAGCTTCCTACAGCTGCCCCGGGTGGGACGCATGCCCCCCAGATTGGGTTCCTCTCCCCTGGATGTGGTTGTGACTCTCCAAGATGAGGCTGAGATCCTCCAAAGGGTATCGCCCTGGGATGCGGCCAACTGAAAGGGGCACAGCTCCCCAGAAAGGGATCTGTCCCCAGCCCGAGGAGCCCCCCCTCACCCAGCCCTCTCGGTGGTGGGCAGGAAGCTGGATGCCTTCATCTACGATGCGGCGGTGCTCAACTACATGGCGGGCAAAGACGAGGGCTGCAAGCTGGTGACCATTGGCAGCGGGAAGGTGTTTGCCACCACGGGCTACGGCATCGCCCTGCAGAAGGACTCACGCTGGAAGCGGGCCATTGACCTGGCCCTGCTGCAATTCCTGGGAGATGGTGCGTGCCCAGAGCCCCTGATCCATGGATCATCGTAGGGTAGCCTTAAGGGGTCCTTGGGGAAGTCGTGCTGCTCCTTCAAGGTGATGTTCAAGCCCATCAACACCTCTCCAGCCACAGGATGGGGTTATTCCCAATCTGGTCTCTGCTCTTCTTGAGGGCTGCAAAATCCCATATGCAAAATCTGAGAAAATTTCAGAGGAGGCCATGTGCAAGATCTGAGGGCCGGGGGGTAGAGCTGGGAATAGGAGATAGGTTGGGAGGGATGAGGTGGGAGAGGGCCTGGAGATGGATGAGCAACACGAGGGATGCTCAGTGGTGAGGGCTGAGCCAGTGATCTTTAAGGTCCCACCCAACCCAATCCACACTAATTCTATCATAGCAGCTCTGGGGTCTGGATGGATTTTATCCTCTTCCACCAGCATGGTGGGGTCAGGGCAGGCAGGGGCTGTGCTAGGGGGAGTGGTGCCCATGGTAGGCTTTTACCCCATCCCTGTGTGTGCCTGGTCCCAGGTGAGACCCAAAAGCTGGAGACGGTGTGGCTGTCGGGGATCTGTCAGAACGAGAAGAATGAAGTGATGAGCAGCAAGCTGGATATTGACAACATGGCTGGAGTCTTCTACATGCTGCTGGTGGCCATGGGGCTCAGCCTGCTGGTCTTCGCCTGGGAGCACCTCGTCTACTGGAAGCTGCGGCACAGCGTTCCCAAGTCCCACAAGTTCGACTTCCTCCTGGCCATCAGCAGGGTCTGTGCCGCGCCGCGGGGCGCCGGGAGGGGACAGCCTTGGGCACCGGTCGCTGCTGGCTTTGTGTGGCGGGGGAGTTGCCGGGGGACAGGAACTGCCCCGCGGTGGGGATGGGGCTTTGTGGGGCCAAATTGAGCTTGCAATTGATCGAGGCCAACTCCTGGCTCTTCCCACCCCTCCTGCAGCGTCGGCTCACGGTGGGGCCGTATGCAGTTCTGTGTATGCGGTTCTGCTGACGGCGCGGTCTCCCCGCTGTCTCCGCAGGGCATTTACAGCTGCTTCAGCGGGGTGCAGACCCTGGGCAGCCCCGGGCGGGCGCCCACGCCCGACGTGACGGCGAGCTCAGCCCAAGCCAACGTGCTGAAGATGCTGCAGGCGGCCAAGGACATGGTGTCGACGGCCAGCGTGGGCGGCTCGCTGGAGCACGCCACGCGAACCATCGAGGACTGGAGCAGCCGCAGCGAGCACCTCCAGACCACCTTCTCGCTCAGGACGCCGCAGCTCGTGGTGCAGAACAGCACCGGCACGCATCGGGGTCCCTCCTGCGGCCCCCCGCACCCCGAGAGGCTGCGCAGAGTCTACGCGCCCAAAGGGCCGCCCCGGGAGCTGCCTCTGCCCATCCCCGTGGACTCCCGGGAGGAGAGATGGAGAGGGCCGAGCGAGCGCACCGCCCGCGTCCTTCACCCCGTGAAGCTTCAGGGCGGCGGTGCGGCGGACAGAGCCCTCCCGGGGCCCTTCCCGCACCTCCCGGCGAAGGCGGCGCCGGACGGGGATTTCGAGGAGCACGCGCTGATGGGGAACCATATCGGCGCTCCGACGCCTCCCAGGGAGCTCCCGCCGCCGGACATCTACCGGGAGCACAAGCGGGCGGAGCGGCCGCCCACCGTCCCACTGCTCTGCGGCGACGGGGCGGGGACGGCGCCGCGTCCGCTCCCGGCGTCGAGAAGGGAGGCGGGGAACGCGTCCCTTCCCCTCGCCTGCGCCCGCGGCTCCTTCCCCAAAGCCGCCAGGACTTGCAGAGCCGCGGCAGAGCGGGAGCAGCCGAGCCGGCGGGCGAGCGCGGACCGAGCGTCGCGGGAGCGGGGAGAGAAGCGTCGCGGTGCGGGGCTGCGGCGGTGCGGGGCGCGCCCACCCGCTGCCCGCGGCGACGTCCCCGACCTCTTCCCCGAAGCCGAGGCCGCCCACGGCTGCGGTCCGCGCTGCCCCGAGGCCGCCGGGCGGCTGGCCGGGCCGGGCCGGGCGCCGGGCTCCCCTCTGGCCCGGCTGCCGTCCTACCGGGAAGCGTGCCGGCAGAAGCCCCGCGGCACCGCATGCGCGCCCTATGCCTGCGCGGACTCCTTCGCCCACCCGCCCCTCTGCCTGGGCCGTTCGTCCCGCGAGCACCCCGAGGTGCCGGGGGGCAGCCGGGGGCCGGGGCGCTGGGACGGAGCCCACAGAGACTGGGGACGGCGGGGGGAGCCGGGCTGGCCGCGCGCGGTGGGCGCGGAGTGGTTGGCGGCCCGTGGGGTGACGAGTCCCTGTGCCGGCGGGTCCTGGCGGCGGGTCTCCAGCCTGGAGTCCGAGGTCTGATGGGGGCACGGGCGGCTCCGAGAGATGTGCTGCTCCCTGCTCGCCTCCGGCCTGGGTGGAGAGAAGCCACGAGCCCTTCGCCCTGCTTCCCTCCTGGAGCGTCCTCCATCGCCGACAGTGGGATGCGCCAAACCAGGTCTGCTCACTTTGGAGGCCAAAGGAGCCTCCTCGAGGCTGGACTGGGCTCTCCCCACAGGCAGGGCTGGCTGGGGACGTGGGGACACTGAACTCATTGTCACCATGTTTCTGTCTTGGTTTCATCAAGGGACTCCAAGCGTCCCGTCCAGGTCATTAAAGAGACGTTTTGAACTGGCTGGGGACCCTTCTTCCAGTGCTGCTGCTGAGCCCCTTGCTGCCCTTGGCTTTGTCCCCTCAGCTGCAGCGATGTCCGTGGCCCTGAGCCCCATCCCTGCTCACGTCCCTGTGCCTGGCTGCCCCGGTGTGATGAGCCGAGAGCGAGATGGGAGAGCAAATGCAGTGCAGGATGTGGGGGAAACAGACGGAGCTCAGTGCAACCTGCTGGCAGCAGCTCGTCTGGTGTGTGGGAACTGCTGAGTCACAGCCTGAAGCACTGATTGAGCGCCTGGAAGAAGAGACCTGCTCAGTCCTGAGCACAGGTGGAGGCGATTCACCTGTGTGCTGGAAGGGGTGGAGCTGCACCTCTCAGTCCTCATTTAAGGGCTGCCTGCCACTGGGGAAGGGTCTCTTGCTGCAGATCCCTCTTCTGTGCAGTTTTTCTGTGAGCCTGTATCTTCGGAGATGGGTGAGCGTTTTCCTTTTTGTAACGCCTTGCTGTGCTGGTCCTGCTGCTGTTATGCTGTGCCATCGCCCCACAGCCCTCCTGGGCTCGTAGTCCCTTTCCTGTCCCAGCTCAAGGCTGGGTTGGCACCATGGGGAGAGCAGCAAAGCCCTGGGGAGAGCTGGACACTCACTACCCAAGGACAAACATGCTGGCACGGCCTGTCCATCCATCCATCTGTTTGTCCATCCATCCATCTGGCCTGGGTTACGTCCAGCCACTGTCTCTGCATCCGCCCCCAGCCTGGCTGCCATCACGTGCCAGTGTTTTAATTCCCGTGACTTATTTATCATCGCAATTGTCACTTAATTGCTTTGGCAGCCCCTCCGAGGGCCTCCTGGAGAGGGAGAGCAGTGGCGATGGAGAGTGGAAGGGATGGAGAAATGAACCCATGGTGCTGGATGGAGGGGTGGGGAGCGAGCTGGGCTGGCTGCAAGGGGCAGCTCTGGCTGATGGGTGCCCATGGGGACAGGCTGTCACCGCCGGTGTCCTGGGAAGTTTTCCCCACACTGTGGCTTTGTGGCCCAAAGACACCATGGCACGCGTGGTGTGGTAACTCTGCCCAGGCTCAGCAGTGCCCAGGGCCAGGCTGGGTGTGGGGGCAGTAAGGACAAAACAAAAACCTCCCCAGCCCATGTTTTCAATTAATTAGTTATATCCCTGGTGACTCAGCAGAGGCCAAATGCATTTCCCTCATGTTTTATTGAAGGACTTCACTGCGGGAGGTGGAGGGCAGGGAGGGATGAGGTGGCAGTGGGTGGCACGGGGTGCCTGCAGGAGGTGGCACTGGGGATGGGCGCCCGTGGGTTGAGCACGGCCCCAGAGCTGCGCTGCTGATTTATACAGTGACTGGGATGTGGAACGGCTCGTTTTAACTCCATTCCCTGTGGCTGCAGCGCTGATGTGGGGCGCTGGCAGGAGAAGCAGCCGTGGTGCTGGGGCTCGGGGCTGTGCCTGTGTTGGGTGGTTCAGCGCTCGGCGGCTTCTGAGCACTGATTTCTTGGCAGTGCTGCAATCAGTCATTCTGTAACTCAGCCGGCTCTGCTGCCCAGGCTGTGCTCCGTGTGCCCTCCAGGGGATGCACCGCTGCCCCACAGCCGTCCCCATCGCTGCCCTCATCGCACCTTTCATCCCAGGTGGGTTCTGGTGGGAACAGCGGCTGTGGGGTGGCAGAGCTCGCCCTGCCTCGCGGGATGCCGGTTTTCCTCTCCCTTCCTCCAGTCGTCCCTTTGCAAAGCGTCGCCAAAGACTGAACCCGTCCTCGCTGCCACTTTGGCCTCCAGATTTACTGCCCAAAGCCCCACATCCCGCACTGCCTGTGAGGTCCTCGGAGAGAATCGCAGCAAAATGTTTATTTCCATCATAAAGATCTGTTTTAATATTTTAACATAAATCAAGCTGCGCTTTACGGCGACAATAAATTTGTTGGCAGAAACGGCTTTTGCAGCCTGAGGCAGCAGAGCAATTCAATTTGTTTGGTTTTAAGTGTGAGGAGGTATAATTGAGAAGGGGAAAGTGGAGCTGTGTTAATGGAGCTGGCAGCAGCAGTGATGGAGCAGCAGCACTGAGGGCCTCTGCCCCGTCCCCTGAGCTCCCTGCAGGATGCGCTGTGCGACGGGGAGCGCAGGGCAGGCAGAACAGAGGAGTGCAGGTTGTTGTTTGAATCCCTTTTTATTGAAAATGGACTGCTTTCGGGCCGAGCACCACAGAGAACCTGTGACATGTCTGCATGGCAGCCCAACGACGATGGATCCGCTGGCTGAGGGGGGGCCGACAGCCCGCAGCACCCTGCTCTGCTCAGCACCCCTTCCCATTCCCTCCCATCACTTTTAAGGCATTGCTATGTCATGTTCTGTGTGAAAAACGCTCTCACCATCGGAGTTCCCTTCCCTCAATCACTCCAGTTCTCGGGACAGGTTTGTTTTGCTGCTCCAGACAGCAGGTGTTCGGGAATTCGGGCTGATTTATTTCTAAAAGCTCCCGCGCTCCTCGGGGACCACAGCTCTTCTGACTGTCTGGGTGCCACGGCACGGCCCACCGCCAGGCCCAGCAGCCACAGCGTGCCCAGGGAGGGCTGCTCACCACGGCCAGCAAGAGAAGGCACAGCTTCAGAGCTAGACCAGCAAAGGAGGCGGCCGGTCCTTGGAAGAGGTGGGGCTCACAGCGGGGCCCAGGAGCAGCTGTGCTTTGGCACAGGCAGTGGCGGCCCCAGGGGGCAGGAGGGGAGCGCAGAGAGGATGCAGCGTGCGGAGGGGCTGGGCAGCCTGAGCCCAGGCCAGTTGGAGGGCGGCCCTGAGCGGGGAAGGGAGGATGTGTGGGGCAGAGTAACGTGGGTCAGTAAGGTTCTCTGGTAGGCAACGCAGTGTGGAGACAAGAAATTCAAATCGGCCCTTGGAGGGACGAGGCTGAGCTGAGTGCCTTGC
The DNA here is from genome assembly GCF_019238085.1 of Lagopus leucura. Taxonomy (NCBI): domain Eukaryota; kingdom Metazoa; phylum Chordata; class Aves; order Galliformes; family Phasianidae; genus Lagopus; species Lagopus leucura. The sequence goes on along the minus strand of NW_024962259.1, from coordinate 4,571,363 downwards.
ACAAGGGCAGGCAGTGCAGTAGGAAATACAGCGGCCTCCTCATGAAGCCACACCTGTGCACTCGATAGAAGAGCAGCCCCTGCAGCTCTTCCAGCCTTCTGAAGGCTGCTTTCATTAGCATCAAATTCCTCCTTTGGCTCTGCCTGGCTCACAGCTGCTGCAAGAGGACAGGACGGCCCAGCATGCCCCAGCACAGCACCTGCCATCCCCCTGCCATGCAGACAGGGGAGGGAGCAGCTGTCTGCCCCACGCCTCACACACCCCCCCAGCTCAACTGCCCACCGAATTTACTCTCCGAGCTGCACAGCTACTGCCACTCTTCCTAAATGAGACACCAGCCACCTGCAGAGCATCTTGCTCATCTGGCACCAAAGATGCCACATCAGCTTCCCTGGAACGCTAGGGGATGTTTAAATTCACTAGCAAGGGCTGCCAGTGCCTGCTCAGGATAAGCTGAAGGAAACAGGCCCCTCACATCCTCCCCCTGCAGCCTGGCAAGGACACAGGCGCAGTGCTCAGCCTGGAGAGGTGGGGGGCTTTGCTTTAGAAGCCATCGAGTGTTTTCATTCAGCTCCAGGTACTTGCACAGTCCCCCAGGAGGAGCACTTCAGGTCATATGGAAACCAGAAAGTCCTACTTGAAAACGGAGCTTGATTAAAAAGTGCCGCAGTTCAAAGCTTGCTTTAACTATCAGTAACACTTAATACTGCAGCAAGTGCAGAGGGCAAGAGGATGTATGAGAAGTGACACACACCTGGCTTTGAACCTGTCTAATGAGGGCAGGGGGAGAAAGGGTTTTAAATATTTCTGGTGAGAACTTCTGAAGTTCTTGCTCTTGTTAAAAGGCCCACACAAAACGCCCAGGAGGTCGGCAGCTCAGATAAGCTGAGCAGGACCAGCAGAATGCCACCTCCCAGCAAAGAGCAGGGAGACACAGGACGGGTTCTGCTGCTCTGTCCGTAATGCTGGGAGCTCAGCTCAGCACAGCTGAGCCGTGGCACTGCCTCTCCCTGTTGGCACCAGCCCCATCCCTTGAGTTAACACCCACCGTGTTTCAAGGCTAATTACCCGGCACAGGAGGCTGGAAACACATCAGCCTGCACAGCCAGAGCTCTTGCAGGCCTAACACGTGTCAGGACTGGGTAATGAGCACCTTCCTGGCCCACACAAACCCTGAGCACTGCAGCTGGGCTCTGGCCTGCACTGTATGAAATGGAAAAGGGCTCTGCCAGCTGGATTCACTGAGCAGCATGCGGGAGGCAACGGAAGCAAGGCTGCACTTTCCTTCCCAGAAGGAAGAGCAAAACCCCTGCACTCCTCCATGGGGTTGGAGCTGCCAGAGCAAAGGAGAACAGGGTGAGAAGTGTGACAATGAACTCTTGGCCTGGAGAAATCCAGCTCTGATAAGCGGGCAATCCTTCCCCAGAGCACAAACAGGTTAATATCTCTGGAAAAAAATAAAAACACGAGTGTAACAGAGCACAAGGCCTTCAGAGCCAGGACTATTCCCACACCAAACTCTCCCTTCCTCCCTAAATTGGCACAGGAGGTTGGCTGGCAGGGGTCTCAGCAGACAGAAGAGACTCCTTGCCCCCAAACTCCCGCAGGACTGCACGTGGCGAGCCCCTGCCCAGGGGAGGAAGAACATGGAGCTGATTACTGTAGTGAGCAGCCAAGGCCGCCTGCTCTCCTCGCACTGAAACCTGCAGCATCAGGAGACAGTCAGCGTAAGAACAGAGTGGTGCTCAAACAGAGCTGAAGGCAGAAATGGCTGGACACTGGTTTGGCGTGCAGGCTGCTTGGACACTGGGTCTGAGCACCGGGATGACGAGGCTGAGCCCGATCCGTCCGCACTCAGTGTGGAGCGAAGAAAGTCTGTGTCCAGGTCCAACCTGCACCACCGACGGCCCGGAGGCTCCCCTTCACACCGCCTCTTTCCCCTCAAAGTCCCGGTGAGGTGGAAGTCCACGGAGCCCCAGAGGGAGCACGGCCCTTACCCCCACCTCAGAATTTAGACTCGCTCAGGACGATGTTTGCAGTCACAAACACAAAGCAAGAAAAGCCCCATATGAGTACGAACACTATCCAGAAGGTGTGCCGGAAAGGGGAGAGGTGTTTGTTCAGCGCCCCGCTGCCGAAGACCAGCTGGGTGTCCTTCCGACTGCAGTACGCCAGGAAGGCTGGGATGAGGTACTGGATCCCGTTCCCAGCGTAGGCTCCCGTGATCCCCACCAAGGACTCCAGATCGTGGGTGCAGAAAGCCACCAGCACCGGGGGGACCAGCGTGATGGCGGGGAAGACGATCCTGTCCACCAGCCAGGGGTAGGTCCCCCCTTCTCTGTGGAAGAGGGTCTTCCAGTTGTTGCGCAGGGTCACCGCGATGATGGGGAAGTTGGTGCTGATGGTGAAGACGGGGAAGAGGCCCAAGAAGTAGCGAATGAAGGCGACGTTGATGATCTCACAGTTGGTGAAGTTGAGCGTGTACATGTCCATGAGGGTGTCGTTGCGAAAGCAGTAAATGGCAGTGAAGGACAGGAGGCTGTAGAAAGCCAGGATCAGGATGTAATCGAGCAGCACAAGCTTGTTGACGTGCCTCTTCTTCGAGATGGGCGTGATGAGGGACGGCAGGGAGTGCTGGCACATGAAGGAGTAGACGCACACCCCAAAGAGGTTGCGGATGCCCGACAGCTGGGCCACGGACGGGTGACCTTCTGCTTGGCCTCTGCCGATGCGGATGAGGGCCAGAATTATCATGAGGATGAAAGCTGCAGAGAGAGAACACTTCAGGTCAAGCCCAGGCCCGCGCTCCCCACAGCCCCCCTCCCGTAGGCAGGCAGTCCCGGCGACAGCTCTCCTGCTCCACAGGAGCACCTCCTTATGCTGCACCAAAGGAAAGTCGCACAGCAGCTAACCAGGACTTGCTGCCAGCGCTGCTCAGGACATGAAGCGCCGGGCTGCCTTCAGCAGGCGCCCCTCTCCCCAGGTGCTCACCCCCCACCTCTGTTTGCAGCGAGGTTACGAACTCACAAACGCTGTCACTGTGTTTGTATAATGTTTGTATAATGCTCCTGAAGGAGCCAGGGCTGAGACCATCCCATCTTCCCCACGGGTCTCAGCCCGTGGAGGCTTCTGCCACACACCTCGGCTAAACGTCACCTTTCAGAAGTGAGTTAGAGATGTCTGAGCTTTGACCTCTAGAAGAAGAAAAGCTGAAGCCCAGCTGCAGAGCCAGTCCCAGTGCCGTTCCTACGCATTCACAACTAGTATTTCCAAGCAGGTAGAAGGGAGCAGCAGCTACTGCAGAGCCTTCCTGTCCCTGCGATCTGCCAAGCACGACAGAGCGAGAACTGCCAGCCACTTCCAGGCTGTCTGTAGTTAATCCCAGGGTGGAGGAGCCAGTCTGGAAGGGACTAAGACAGCACCGAAAGACTGCTATTAAAATTCATCACTTCTAGGCACAAAGTCTGCTTGTCTACCCTCCGCTTATGTCAGGGAATAGCCTAACAACATCTCACAAAGCTTATCACAGTGACGTGCCACGGACAAAAATGAATGGAGGAGATTGGGCTAATACCCTTATTTACTCTGCTGGAAATTTGAGCCAGAAGTGGTTATTGCTAGACCATTATTCCTAGCATGGCACATAAAAACAGCAGAAAACTAATTCTGGCATCACAAAAATCATGTCGACCTGGGAAGGATGATCATCAGCTGGAGTTAACAAGGAGCAGGGGAAAAAATTCCTGTCTGGCAGAGTACAAAACAGTAAAATTTACAGCCTGATGCTGGCAATGGATGGGTTGTTGTGGCACACAGAGCTGTCTCCTGCACTGGTCTGAGGCATCAAAGCACAGCCATGAATTATCAGGTAATGAAAAAAACCCCAGAAACGCTGACACTCGTATTATGCATGACTTTGAATGTCATAAATAAAGATACAGAGAAATTAAACAGAAGAGCAGACAGCTCCATGGCCAAGCCCTAGGAGCAGCAGGAGGGGCAGGCAGGGCACACAGGGAGGTGAGGACACCCACCTGCTCTGTGCCTGACGTGGGCAGCTGGGGGCAGGAAGGCTGGACACAGATGGAACAGAAGCAGCAGTTCCAGAACAGCACCAGCATAACCATGACTGCACACTGCTCTCCCTGCACACTCAGTGCTCTCCAAAACTCAGTTTCTCCTCTCACGGCATTCCTTCCTCATCCTTCAAACAGCAGCTTCACGCTCAGCACTCACCCAGCCTCACTCTGTATTTCATCTTTTACTGCCTCTGCCTCAGGAAACCTCTCACTTCCAACTGCTTCCCAGAGAGAGGACGAGTCTAACACATCTCTGAAAACGCTGCGTGGGGAGATGACAGCAAATCTATTCCTTCGTGGCACTGAGAGGCAGACCTCCTTGGGAGTGCTGGGCACTCTTCACTTTCCCAAGTCCAGCTACAGAGGGCTATGGAAAAGAGCGATTCACTGATCTGCATGCGTGCAACTCCCACTGCCTCCACTCAAACCAGCAAGAGCAGCACCCTGTGAGAACAGCCACGGTTACTGTGCCCTCCCGAGCAAAGATGTTTGCCAGCCACATCGCACAGAGCCAGGCGGCCCCACGGCGATCCAGCTGTGCTCCCCTGGCTCACACGGGCTACAGGAGAGAGAAGGTGCCATGGAGATCAAGGCAAAGCAGGCAGGGCAGAACTGGAACATGCTGAGAGTGTTCCTTTCCCTCCTGCAGGGGGGCTCCGGCTCCGAAGGCACCCCACGCTGCTCCTGCATCTCACACGGCCGCGCTGCCGAAGCCCTGCGCCTCCTCCCCACGCCACGACCACCTGCCTGCACTGCAGTGACGGCCGGCCACTTCCATCTCCCAGCTCACTCTCACCGTTGGCCCAAACCTCCCTTTCCACACCAGTGCTAACAGCTCCAGTTCAGGAAGCTGCAGGCTCACACCCTGTTCTCAGAGCCTCTTTTCAGAGACCTCCACTTCCTCCTCTGCCCCAGTGTGTGTCTTTGTGGTAGGGAGCTGTGACAGACCAGGTTTCCAGTGGATTCCTGAAATGATGGGTATGAGTACGTGGCTTAAGAAGCCAGAATTAATACTGCCTTTGTTGTCTTCCTTTTTTTCCCCTAAATACTTTTCAGAAATTAAACCTGTCAGAAATTGAAGTTATGAAGAGTGACAGTCCATTACTATGATCTTCACCAGCACTGTTTCCAAGAAGGCAGGCTGTGCTCTGCTGGTGCGTTCCCCCTGAGAGAGGTGGTGCTGGGTACCTGGAAGCTGCTGCTGCTGCCCAATTCCAGCCCTGACAGCAGCATTTCCTCATTCCCTGCAGCAGGTGAGTCTCTCTCCTTACTGCTGGAACCAGAGAGTTAAACCATTTGCATGCCAGATTTATCTGCCTGTCCCTGGAAGGAGGCAAGCCCAAAATGAAACTCTGAAACCTAGTTATGCTGGGTGATAAATCAAGATGAAAAGAAGATGACAGGCTCTGACTGACAGACAGCTTTGAGCAGACAAGAGGCAGCAACCGCAGGCACACACAGCTCCTGCTCACATCCTCCTCTACCTGGGACAGAAGGCTGAAGGCGCTCACACCACGCTGTTCTGGGTCACCTGCAGGTGCCACATGCACTGTCCAACAGCGGTGCTTCACCAGAAAGAGCCCTTGCTAAGTGAGACATGGAGCCATTGAAGCATCAATCTACCCTGTGCATGTAGGACAAACCTCTCAGGCAACACGCTCCAGGGACAGAAGCCCTTCAGACATCACGAGCACAGCAAAGCCAAGAAGGTGACGATGGATTGTTAGCAGGTGGCACGAAAGCCTTGTTTTATACCATTATTATTGTAGCTATTTTTTTACAAGTCCTTAACAAGCAACTGAGGGTTTTGTCTGCCCTGGTTTTCAAGCTGTGAGACACTCCCAGCACACAGTGCAGACAGGCTCAACAGCCCACAAGGCACAGAGGACACTTCTCGTCTCTCTGACCACCCCCTGAGGTTTGAGCACCTTTTTAACCAAAGGATGTAAATGGGAACGTGGGGGAAAAAAGAAGGGTCTGCAAAGAGGCAAAATGGTGCCGCGTGCCATCACCACTGCCCCACTGCCTCACCTACAGACCCCTCACCCTGCTCTCCAAGGAGGAAACACCGCCTCCTCCTCTCAGAGCAGACCTGGCAGACAGCCCCTGCTTTCCTCAGGAGTTGATTCAGAGATAGGACAGCTATGCTGTGATTCGTGCAGGTGGAAGGAGGATGAATATGGATGAGAACACATCCAGATAGCAGCACTTAGGGGAAATATGGGAGCCTGGGGATATTAGAAATACAGAGTTTTTGTGAGCTTTGACAGAAAAAGCTGCACAGAAAAGCAGTGATGATAATCGAGCCATTCTGAGTTTAAGGATTGTTTTGCAGAGTCAGAGCAAACACCTTTGCAAATGGTGAATGGTGTCTCGTACACGAGCTTCATCTCTCTGCAGAAAGGCTGTTGTAGTAAAAAGTCCAAGGATGAAACATTCTCTCTCATCCACTGTGGCAGGTTCCTGGAAGAAACACTGCTCAGAATGGGCCTCTAGCTTAACTCTCCTCCATCCCTGCCAAAACACCATGCTTTTGAGATGCTTCACCTGGGGACCTACCTCTGTCTATCAGCATGCAAAAACTAAAGGAGAAGATCCAGACTGAGCCATACACGACACTGGACACCTCTGTGATCCCAGGAACACAGACCCAAGGCAGATGTCACCTCCCAGGCTCAACGGCGACCTTCAACATTCAAGGCGCCGGGTACAGGGATGTGCTCAGTGCATCTAGGAAGCATGGGGACAAACAGCCATAAACCATGCATGACCAGAAGAGACATGGAAGAAAAAAGCCTAGCAGAACAAAGGTTACGTGACAGCTAGCCGTGCTAAGAGAATCCTGCACACCCATTCACCACAGCACGTCTCACCCTCTCCAGCACCCTTCCTACTCTCTTTCCACACGGCAGCCCAGCAACACCATCACCTGCCACCCTGCAGGGCTGGAGATGCCGTGTGTGCTGCCCGTGCCTCGCTGCTCCCCTCCCCGCAGGGCCGTTGGTTTGAGCAGGCACAGCCATCCGTCTCCGCCGCCTGACGGGGTGACAGAGCTCTCCTGTCGAAGCGGAGAATCGATATGCCAGGAGATAATGAGAACGAATCGCCTTTCACAATGCACGCCACTCGCTTCCCTTTTCAAGCGTTTGGTGGCACAGTGGATTCCAAGAGAACATTTTCCTGAGCTTGCGAGGCTCATTCTCTCACCAAGAGCCCAAAAGGAAGTAAGAAGTTTGCTCTCCGTCTTAGCCTGGGTCTTGAACTTTCACCAAGCTGAAGGAAGAGACCAGTGAGACCTCATTTAATGTAACATTAGAATTCAGGAGAGGAGGCACACCAGCAAGAGCATCTGCCCCCTGCACACCGAGCAGCACAGCATCACGCCAGGACAGCTGCGCCTCCTGCATCCCTAGCGAATGCTCGTGCTGGCCACTTGGCACGATGCCTTCCCAGGATATTGTCTTTTGGTCCCCCACCTTCACAGATGCCCTGAAGTTGTAATATTAAAGCATGGATGAAGTTCATCATGCAAGCAAAACTAAGCATCTTGAAATTAAGATACTGATTCTTAAGTTCAGAAGTCAGTTATCTGATTTCTCCTGTGGAAGCTGTATCCATTCACTTATTTATGACCTCCAGCTCTCTGCACACATTGGTACAGTATGTACATCTCTGTCCAACTGATAAAGTTCTCCAACCTTCAGAGGAGATATCTGTGTGAAACAATGGTAAAGAGGGAATATGAGAACCAGATCTGCTCACTCACTTGTGGGAGCTGGAGTAGTTGAGGATCAGACTTGGCAATGACTGAGACTCAAACAGCCTCCAAGAAGATGAAGGATTTATGAGTGCAGAGACTGTGGGGAAACAAGATGGATCTGTTCACTGAAGACAGCGATTCTCTAGAGAGAAATGTCAGAAAGAAGAGGGAAATTACTTCCCACAAGAAAGGTACGATCTGAAGTTGTGGGACAGTGCAGTTCGTTCCTCTAATGGACAGCAGGGACAACCTCACCTCTCTGCTGCAAAGCCTAAGGCACAGCCCACATGGCAGGGAATGCTGCTCCTACAGCAGGGGAGCCACAGCCATATGTGAGCACACTAAGGTCACAGAAATGTGATGCAGCTTATCAGAAGGTACGAAGAAGGTGCTCAGAAATTGAAGCACGAGTCTCAGGCACTCTGTCGCCCTGCCATCTCACCCACACCACCAGGCTGTGGTAACTCCTGCTGCAACCATCTCAGGAGCTTTCTGCTGCCCCAGCTTTGGGCTGGGCAGAACTCATTCTATTAACAAATGAAGAAAAAAAGCACCGCCAGGACTTTTGGGCTGTCAAAAGTGTTCAAGCAAGGCCTCCTCGCCGTAAAGACATCACCTCTCCCTTCTCGTTGCTGCCTGGGGCAGTATTTGCAATGCTCTAAGCAAGATTTACGAGCAGCCTCCCCTGCCATGACAACAGCGCTGTGAGCAGAGCCCTGCGCTCCCAGCGCCCAGCAGCCAACTCCAGACACCAGCAGCTCACAGGGAGAAAAACTGCTCTGTACTCTGGTGTTTATCACGGATGTTTTATCTCAACGTATGGGAAGGGAAAAGCAGCCAAGGAGTTTTGCTTGCTTCTGATGGAAAAATACCCCATAGTTTATTGTCCTCTCTCCTCTGGTCACCCTGAGCAGAAGCACCATAAAGCCTGTATCAAGGATGCGTTCTGAGTTCTGCTGTTGACTTGGCCTTACTATCAGCTTTTCAGTCACTTCTCTCTCTCCATGTGAGAATTCACTTTTCTAAGAGAAAAGAGCAGCACGCACCTCAGTGTCACCACAAATCTCACTTGAGGATTTGCACGTTTTCTTTGAAAGGCACAGGGAGCAAAAGGTTCACGTCCCATGAAATGCAGACAGCCCACACCGCTTCCCCTCGCGCCATCACCAGTGAGAAGAGACCAACCTGCTCTGCTGTGAGCACCTTTCAGGTACTGGAAGAGAGCAACAAGGTCTCCCCTCAGCCTCCTTCTCCCCAGACTAAACAGCCCCAGTTCCTTCAGTCTCTCCTCACAGGCCATATTCTCCAAGCCCTTCCCCAGCCTTCTTGCCCTCCTCTGGACCTGCTGCACCACCTCGGAGCTGTTGAGGCTGGGGGCCTCGTGTGCCATTCACATACACAAAGAATCTGCATGGGCACCATCACCCAGATGTTTCTGCACCACTGGGGATGGATGAGTCCTTACGTTTCCAGCTCCTCTTCTTCAGCTCAGACCCATCAGTTCATCTCCTGCTGCCTGGATAAAGCGCTCTTTTCAGGAACACGATCAGCTCCCCGTGTGGGATGGCAGTGGTCCCATCCAGCACCGCATGTCATTCTCCATCTCCATCTGAAGCTAGCAAGGCTCTTTCACTTACACCAGCACTGCTTCACCCCACTGCCCCCCATAAACACCACTGAAATGAGCTCCTCAACTGACAAGACCAAGAGCAAGCATGACAGGAGCACTGCCTTTTAACTAACTCTTCATAAATATATTCACTTCTTGGTAAATTATTTACCTTGGGCTCTGGCAGCAGCGTTCTCTGTTCCAAAAAGGATACGAGAACAAGTTTCTTCAAAGTTACTTCATATCACAACCCCTAAGCCAGCTGAACGTGCAACAGTGTCCTGATTTACAGCTCAATTCCCTCTTCCTTGACACTCCTGTACGCTTCGTTCTGCGAAAGGGGCAGAGATATAATGGCCCCCCACTCATCTGCACAGAAAGCTCCATTTTGGATGCAGAGGCCACCCTGAAGGCTGCGGCCACTGGCAGGATAATCTCCCTGCAGGAGACTGCAAGCAAGACTTCAGGTAACTGCCACCCCCATCCTGCACCAGCCGCTGCAATAATCCCCAGTCCCCAGTGCTGCAGCTGAAGGCACGTAGCAGAGGGACTGCAGGTTTCTGTACTGAATCAACCTGTGCACGGCTGGTTAAGTCTGCTAAGGATGGCAGTGACAGTACAGCTGAGAGCTGCTCACAGAGTAATGGTCTGAGACCAGTGCTCTGCAGAGAAGTGCTGAGGAGTCCTCTAAAGCACAGGATTCTGGTGGAGAAAGAAGAGGCATCCAAGAAGTGATCAGACAGGGAAGGCAGCCTCACCAGAATGCCTTGGAGAGCTCTTTCCTAATTTCCTCCCCGAGAGACTTCTATCAAATACCCTGGAGGGGAGGGAAGAAAACACTTACTGCGTGCCTCATGGCTAATCTTGTACTTTTTCCCTCCACCTTACCAGCCAGAAAAAACAGCCTGGGGAGGAAATTTAATTCCTGGACAAAGCTGAGATCTTTGCTTGGACAGCGATGAGAGTGATCTGTCTTGAGGGCTGCAGGTCCTACAACAAATGTGACCAGGTCCAACTGTACTGCAGGGAGAGAGCACTGAGCCCGCAGCAACCAAACCCAGTTTAATCCCCTATAAAATGTCTCTTTATTAAAATACAATACTTTTTAATATCTACAGTACAGCACCAAGAGCAGTACATAGAGCAAATGTCCTACATGGGAACAGTCTGGGAACATCTGCCGCAGACCATTCAACAACAGCAGCAATAATCACACCACCAATGTCTTTACAGCCAACAGTCCCCACCTAGAGAGCTGGGCATCTCACTCTAACAGGCTGCAATTAATCAGGTTAGCTGCTTCATGCACAATAGCCCAGTGTTTGCTGCTGAGCTCCACCAAGCCATGTCCCCTCGTGGTATCTTTCTTAATCCATGTGCCTTCCTTTGATGCTGCTAGGCAGTCAATGCCCAGTAACAAAGACGTGGGGCTGTGCCCCGCTGCTTTGGGACCCCCGGAGCTCGCTACGTCCAGCTCCATTCACTGAGGGGTGAACTCCTGAAGCAAACAGCAAACACTGCCTACTAGACCAGGATTGATGGGAAGACAGAGAAAAAAATAGCAGGATATCAAGTCTCTGGAGGGAGCAGTTCATCACCACCACAGATTTAAACCCTCAGGAAGGAAAAAAGCCTGAATTCTAACCAGTAAAGTTGAAAATAACAACGGCTGTAATTTCCTGGCAGCTTGGTTGGGTCAGCCTTGACCGCTGTACCAAGAGACCTGGGAACAGGCTCCACAGCCAACAAAGGGGCTGGGGCTACCAACTCCACCCTTTCCCAAGGTTGAAAGGCGGAAGGAACCTGAAAAGGAGGAAGTTACAGTTTGGGGAAGGAATCTTCCCCACTGCAAGGAGACAATTCACACTGCTGACACACTCACCTGGTCACAGCCCTGGCCCTCTGCGGGCTCTTGGTGATGTTGCTCAAGAACTGAGTGAGCCAACAAAGTTTTGTCCCCAGCTAAGACCCAAGCTTCACCTTAAGCATCATTACCAGAATTTAAAGCAGTGATTTTCCTGACCAGCCCTTCATGCAGAGCAGGCTGGTTCCTTCTACACCTGTGCTCCAATTGCTGAGGTCTCTCCGAAGGCAGCTCAGGCAGAAGGAAAGGACCAGCAAAAGCTTTTACTGTTGGAAACGTGACAAGAGCTTGGCGTAAGCAATCAGCCAAGTCCAAGGAAAAGCAAGACCTTTAAGAACCACTAAGGTCAGCAGTTCAAGTTCCAAGTACCACACTAAACCACCTTACATGAGGCCGTAGCTGGTTTTGGAGCCAGTGATTGAGCTGTTACTCTTCTGAAGATCGCCAGCAGCTCCACACCTCTGGAAGCCCTCTGCCTGCCCTGGCCCAGCTGGGGAAGCAGATCCACCCTCTGTGCTCCTATCAGTCCTGACAGGAAAAACCTTGCAGTGCCAGCCTTGTTTCCAGATGAGCTGCGTTCAACAGGCCCAGACAACAGGAGCCCATCTGCTTGGCTCTCTAGTGGTAGAGCACTTGGGCTTGCAAGCTCCTCCTTCAACCTTCTCCTCGTAGAGGCTTCAGAGGTGCCTGTCCTGGCTAGTGCTTATCCCGGGATGAGAAACTGCCAGATGTAGGGCTGATCCCTGCTGCATCTCCACGTTCCTCAAACTGGCCTATTTTTCTTTCCAGCTCAGGCTCCAGTGTTTACGACCAAATTTTTTCAGAGTGAAATTTTTCCTGTCCAAGAGGTGTAGCGAGAGACTGCTGCAGGCTGTTGGCTGACGTGCTGCCTGCGATGAGCACAAGGCTCTGGAAAGAGGCTGGTGACATTTGATTATCACTGAGATCAGGGGAGAGAAGGAAAGCGACTTTCAAAGGCAGCGCTGACACCGTTGCAAACGCTAGCAGAAATGACCTTCACGCACAGCAAGCCCTCCCTGCTGCCAAGAACGATCCTCTCAGCCACTGTCATCTTCATCGCCGCACACCTGAGGCAGTGCAGCCTTACATCAGCTGCTGCTGCTGTGAAATCCAAGGGCTTTTCGCCGGGCTGGGAAAAAGGGTGCACAGCAGGCACCGTCCATAGAGCAGCTTTTACCCAGCAAAACAAACTGCTGGCCTGCAGCTCCAGCGTCCAGCACAAGCGCTCAGTGCTTTGCTGAGGAAGTGCCTTTAGCATCACGTGGCTGAACACCACCAGAGGAAGTCAAAGAGAAGGCACGGTTATGCCTGAACTGGAATCTCCATCTGGCCCATCAGCATTCAGGCAGGACGAGCTCAAGAGACCACAAAGCACCGGAAAGGCTCAGGCCTTTCTTTAGGACCTGAGCTCACCAAGAGCCAACTAAAGACCAATCCATGCTTAAGTCTCAGCCCAGCTTCTGGAGGAGGAGGAGGTGATGCAGCAGGTGATGTGAGGACACAGGAGAAGCAAGCCTGATAAATCTAAGCAGCATGGGACTCATCCCAGAGTCTGCAACAAGAGCTTTTCTGTTCCCTGCATCACATGACTGCTTGATAAATTGTCTTTCCTAATAAATCCATCCCTCATTGTACACATACGGAATCCGTTGCTCTAAGTAGCCACTGAGGTGCTGTCAGGGTCATTAAATATCATTATCTGGGGCAGCTGTTCGCCAGCATACTGACGCAGGAATCAATCAGGCTAAAGCATGAATTTCTCCTACACTTCTCCAAACATTGCCTTTGTCCCTCTCCATCAAGCAATAGAAAAGAGGCAGCTCTGCATTTATGCCAAGGTTTAGCAGTCCTCCTACTGGAGGGAAGGCAGTGGCAGAGCAGACAGGCATCAGGTTGTCACAGGGACAGGATGAGGTCTGACTGATGGCTGTACCGGGAAAGAGGCAACTGAGTGACTGGAAGCAGACCAGCATGCTGAAGAGATGACTCTTTTTACAAAACTTCCTTTAATAGCCCCTTAATGAGATAACCCCTCCCTCTGAAGGACATAGGGGCTTTCAAACCTTCCATGTGCTCAGACAGTAATGGGGGAAAAAATGGACATTCGGGATTTTCACACCACGCGAGGTCAGCATTTGTTACCTCAAGCTGTTCAGCATCTGAGACTTGAGGGCCTGAGACCCAACCTCATCTTGCTGGGTGATGACTGCTTAACCCCACCTCAGATATTCTCTGGAACAGGCTCTCTGTGCCGCTGCAGTGACTGCCAGCCATTTCCAAACAGGATTACAGGCCTTTGAACTCAGGGAAGAGGAATATGATCCCCGGGCTGAAGTCAGGTCAAATGTGTGTGTGGTGGGAAACAGCCTTGGAACCGACTCTCCTTCCTAAGCCAGGCCAGCGATGGGTACAAGCAGCACATCGTGTGCTCAGGTGGTCTGGGCCCACGAATCAGCAGACTTCCACCCTCCCAAAAGGCGACTGGTGCTGTAAAGCTGTCAGCCCTGAATACCAGTTACCTGTAGGTTATGCAGACCAAGACAAAGCCGTGCACACATAGAAACCAGAGGTAAGGCAGCTGGATCTCCGGATGGTAACAACACTGCCAACACTGATGTCTTATTTCCCTTCAGGGAATTCTGCCTACTCAGAAGTGCTTGGCTGCAAGATTTTGGAGAGCTAGTGAGAGTGGGGCTTCCCAAGGACAACATATGTTGGTTTAGCAGTTTTTAGACAAGCAAACATGATGAAAGGTCAGAAATTCTTACAGAAGTACTTTTAATTGTCAGACCAGAACTATGGTTGTTTAAAATCTCTTGCACGCTCCATTGCTGGAACTGTAACTAGTGGGTACCATATTAGCCCAGACACAGGAGACTCTTCCAAATCCCCTCTACCTCTCACTTAAGCCAAGTTAAAACTTCATGTACCAGATTGCATCTGATTGAGGATATTTTGTTTCAATCAGAGCTTTCATCCTAGAACAAAATTCCTTTGTTTCACTGGGGATATCGAGTCTGGGCAGCCTTCCTCAAAGACCTTGTTTTGACAGGCGCTTGCTTCCAAACAGGCGCATCCTGCCAAAAAGATGCATCAGTAGCATGACTCAGGTTCCACCTACAGAGAAGAGGTGGGGGCCTGCCAAGACTCACCTATCCATCTCATCAGAGACGTCACGATCTGAAGATACTTGGTCTTCTGCACATTGAAGAAGGTAAAAGGACCCAAGAGAAGAGTGAATGCTGCCTGGAAGGACAACAGAAAACATGCACTGGTTAAAAAACAAACACTGTATTAGTAAGATGAATTTATCAGTAAAGCGAAGCTTGCCTTGAAAGTTCACCTCCAGACACGTCCGTCTGTCACGGAGCTTTCTTTGTCGCTTAATTTTACAGCTAGGTTGGCTGCAATACAAGGGGTCAAGCAAACTGCTTGGTATCAGAGAACATGCCTGAGGCAGGAGCAGAGCATGGGATTCTCTTGGCACTCAGCTGCCTGCTATCATTGCTACAGCATGTCTTTACTGACACATTTCAGTATAAGCTCTCAATGCAGTTTTATGGAACATAAATATTGAATGGTGGCCTCTCTGTCCAGGCACACGCTCAGTTTAGGTCTGGATAGCAACAGCTGTGACCAGACTGCTTGCATTAACATAGACAGCTAGCTTTGAGGTGTCTGAGGCTGAACAACAATGGAATAAAAAGGTTTTCCCTACATTGTTGCGTGCCTTACAGCAGGAAGCTTACAGCTTAACAGTTAAGCTGTTGACTTGGATGCTGAAAGCCTGTGCAAAGCAAAGAGGAAAAAAACCAGATAGTCGTAAGAACTTCATCCAATGAAATTCAGCATACTGATAGGAGTCTCTTCACTGCCCTTGGATGTCTGCTGAGAGTTCAGCGAGTCTCAGCAAGCTTAACTGGGGAGCAGCACAGCAACCCATCTGCTGCACCTCTTCCAGCAGGGTTGTAAAAACCATCCATTAGAACTGGAAACATCGAGACTGATATCCTGCACAAGCTTTGTTCAGCACTGTCCTGCAGCACACAACACATTCACGCCGTCAGCCCACACCTGGAGGAGCAACACTCCATGCAGCATCCAGAGCCCACCTCACCCAGGGTAAAAAGGGGAGAAAAAGCTTTACTGCAGGAAATGACAGACCTTAGTTCAGTTCAGACTGAGGTCTGAACGTGAACTAAGAGAAGCTACGTGCAGACAAGAGACAAGATGGGTGCTGCAACAGAGATGCCTACCTGCAAGCCGTGGATTGGACTACCAGCTGCCACAGCTGTGAGCTAGCAATACACAGCAGGTCCAAAGCAGTGGGTAAGCAGTATCTAGAAGGCCACAGTGCACAGCTGTGCAGTTTCGATCAGCATTTGAAAGGGATTCCAAAGACAAACGCTCAACTTTAATATTTACACACAATTCTTTTTCATGACTTCTTACAGCAGTTCCCAACAAAAGGTGTCACCAGCAGGGAAGAGCTGCGACTCGAAAGGGCAGGCTGCAGAGCCCCAGGTCTCTGTCGACCCCAACAGCGTCAGCAGCAGAACAGAAACCAGGCTATTTTAAGGCTAGCATGACCCCAGGAAACTTCTCTTGAGACTGTCTGAGAACATCTGCAAGGCAAATTGGAAACTCCTCACATCACAAGTATTCTCAGATGACTCAAGTCAATCCAGGAAGGGGAGCAAAGGAAAGAGCCCGCAGGTCTCACTCACTGCTCGGTCAAGACATTCTGACCCGGGGCCATCATTGACACTTGGTTTTGGTTGTTTTTTTTTTTGCAAGCAGAAAAACAGAGACAAAACACATACAGAATTCTGATTAGTGAAATAATTCAGGCTCCAAGGAGCAAGTGCTGAAATCACACACAATACAGCATTATAGGCACGCCTGACGAGAGGAGCCAGAACAGCCTGAACTACCGTGACATTTCAAAGGCACGTCAGTCAGTTACAAGCCTTCCATGCTGCTTCCTCCTCTTGTTCCTTTCTCTCCTAAGCAGGAACTCAAACTTGCCATTCCTTCCATCCTCTCCTACAGACTGCCACAGTTGGTCTCAGGGTAGTACACAAGGACAAACTTCAGCCTACAGAGATGCAGCTTAAGGACCGAGAGCAAACCAAAGCAGATGGAAACCAGAAATTACTCTCAAGTTTGTGATGAATTTGTCCCAAACTCCACCTCTCAACATGCACACACTGCTCCAAGCCTCCTTCCAGATCATGTTATTAGCTCGCACATCAGAAGGAGCTGAAACAGGAGACAGAGGAAGGATGATGATAATTAAGGAACAGGTGTTCCCAGCAAATCAGAATGCACCAGAACCAATTGGCAAAACAGCACCTCAAACCAAATCAAGAATTGACAGATCACCGAGCACCTAACAGCTGGGGCTTCAGCACTGAAGAGAGAATTGCATTAGAGGAGATTTGGGGCTCAACTACTGAAGAGCATTAGAAGCGTTGTTAGTTGCTGGAAGAATTGAGGTCTCCTTTACACTCCAACTACCATCAAAGTAGAAGGAATTCCACTCCACTTTCTGCAATTATCTTCAGCAACCTCCGGAGCTCAGCATGTCCTGAACAGCCAAATCCACTGAGCAGCTCTTCCAGCACTCTCTCTTCTCTGCATGCCCTGTGACTCGAGGCATGGTGGAGGGGAGCAGAAAGGTCAGGTTCTTCCCACATCCTTTAAGATGAGCAGTGTCTTCTCTTCCAGATATCAGAACTGGTCCTAAAGAACCAACTGAGAAATGAGTTCAAGTGCAACAGAAATATATTATCTTTTCCACTTGATGCCTATTAGGGAACCAAGATGGGTACTACGGATCAATGCAAACGATGCTAAGGCTTAGAAGGAGATGAGGCTGCACTGCTCTGCAGAGATTGTGCCACCCACTTTTAGGAAAGGAACTCGCAGCACACACTGAACTGTTGGAGAGGGGAAAGGCAGAGCAGAAGATGCCATTAAACATCAAGATTAACGTCCCTTCAAAGTGAAGTTGTGTACAGATCCAGCACAGGTCAGGAGGACGACACAATTCTTCTTCAATATCCAGGACACGTGGGGCAAAGGCTCAGTCCCTGCATTAGACTGAATCTCATCAAACCTCAGAAGCGTCCCAGGGCCAGGAAGCCTACTTACAGCCATCACTAACAGGGTGAGAAGAGTTGCAATGCCTCCAGTGAGGACATTTAATTTCTCTGCCTTGCTGCACCAGACACTGAATGCTCTTCCTGCTTAGGAAGTCAATTAGTTTCCTAACTTCTCCCCAGGGAAGAAGTAAGCCCAAATAAGCACCTCAGACATATACCAAAATTTCTACCTGATGTTTTCTAAGCTCAAGGTTTTCTCCAGAGGAATATAATTAATGGAGTGCTTCATTAGATGCACAATTCAAACAACTCGATGCCTGCCGCACCAGGTAGCCCTGCCAAAAGTCAAGTACACAGAGCTCTTAGATTGAAAAGCTCTCCAGACTTTTCCAGCTCTTCAGCTAGCTTAGACATTACAGAGTTTATCCTTCTCTTCCTGAACTTCAGCAACTTAACCCAAGGCAGAATGAGCACAGTCTAAGCTTCCTATGTTTTCACCCATCGCCGGAGTTCAGAACCATTCCCCAGTCTCTCCTCCAGCCAACAGGCAATGCCAGACAAGCAGCAGGCCTGCTGCATGGGGTGCACAGAATGCTCATAGAACAAATAAAAGCAACAGATGTGGACGTGTTTACTTCTTCTTCCTTATGCTGGTGAACAGTATGCAGGTACAGCACATTAACTGCAAGTGTTTCTCACTTTCACCAGTGTTTTCAGCCAAAACATTAGCAGCTGACTAGCACAGAACAGCAGCTTATCCCCAGTTACACTCTGCCCTGCAGGCTACCAGGGCCATGAGCTGTACATCACCCTGCTTGTGCCCTTAGCAAGCTCTTAAAAACCAATTCCTCCCACTGAGCCAAGGCACACAGACGCAGCAGGCACCCCAGCCCCGCGCCTCTCAGCTCTCAGTGCTTCAAACTGAGATGCAGGCTGGGCAACTCGAGCCGTCTCGCCATAGGGAAAGCTGGCTGGGGTTTACCATTGCCCAGAATGCATATTCTTGAAAGTATATTTATAGAAGTGTGTTTTATCAAAGCTGTTGTGTTAAAACTTGACTACCTAACCTTGCTTATTGGGTCATCTCAAAAATGCAAGAGTAAGATCAAGCGTTAACAGGACATCAGCCTGTTGAATCAGCTCAGCCTCAGCCAAGAGGCCCGCCGCCACAGCTCTCAACCACGAGGGAGGTCACACACCACCAAAAGGCCTTCAGCCTGCACAACTGTGCTTTACACCAAATTCAGGGGGCTGTATTGACTCCACAGTTCTTTATTGACCTGAAGAGCACACACATCACCCCAGACCAGTACAGTTCAATAGTTCAGTGGCTTCCATCTGCTTCCCAGAACGTAGCTGTTACACAAAAAGCCAACCCGGCTCAGGAAGCGCAGTCAGCAGCCAGGCTGAGCCGATCCACGCATCAGATGCAGCAGTTCAGGCACAATGGCCTGCATACATTTGCAAGAGTACCAACTAAAAGCCAGCTTCTTTCACTACTGCCATCAGAACTTGCTTGTTCTCAGGCTCCACAAACTCATCTGCAAGATTAGCATCTGCACTTGATGCTTGCTAAGCAGTGAATTAAGAACAGTAGCTACTGTTTTCTGTCGATTCAGAACCTGGAAACTTTCAGGCAGGCTCAGTAGAAGCAGGATATTTACCTGAGAAAAGTGTAACAGCGAAGACCAACGTCGCTGAAAGAAGCAGCTGCTCCTAGAGCAGGGTAAAAAGCGTTGGAGAATTTTTGGACAAATGTACACTGAGTACTCAATACAACTTGTATTTGAGTGGCACAAAGCTGTCGTACCGGTATGAAGTGAACAGGTCTCAGGTATTGGCTAGGACTGCTCAGCTTTAACACGGGGTGACAAATGTCACAGCACTCTCTCCTTCAATGCCTCCCTTCAGGCTGAGGCCCCAGCCACCCCTTCCTTCCTATTTCTACCTGCTCCCCCTCATTCAGCAGAGCTTGCTCCAAATTCCCCCTTGGAGGCTTTTGCTTCTCCTTGACAGCAGTGCCAGCATCTCACAAACTCTGCTCAATGCACAACGGTAACAACTCCACCTCTCCAGACAGCAATGCCTACACTTCTTAAGCACCGAGTAACAGTGCTGCTAGCCAAAATCAGTACAGCTAATAGCTTCACTCTTCTGGTGAGCATTTAAACAGCCACTGGTTTAAGTAAACGGATCGCTCTCCTTGGAAGACTTTGTCACCTTGCTTGGAAAACTGAACGCTTCATGCAGGATACGGGTATGGAACATCCCTGTAAAGCAAGATAATGACAGATACAGGCTCTACTGAATGAGCACCTCCCAGAGAAAGGCTGCTTTGATTCAGTGCTCAGACAACACAAGTCTCCTTGAACACTGTAGGAAAAAGCAGACATTTCACATGTGCTGTCAGAAATGGCAATTCTGACATCCCTTCTGCTTCTGCAAGAAGTCCCTGAGCTCACAGCTATTCCACGACCCAGATGAGTTCCAGAAGGGACAAAACAATACGAGAAACCAGTCTGCTCTTTGTACTTATGCAAGCAAGATGTCAGGAGAGCCCAGGGGCTCTGCTCTCTGTCAGGTGCTCTCCTCCACACTGTCTACAGAGACATCACTGGAGGTAAAAACCACCAAACCCAAAAGCCATTTTGCCTGCACTGACACAGGTCACAGGTTTTACTTTTTGTTGGAAGCTTGAACCAGCCCTATTGTCTTCAGCAGAAGTAGTTCCTTATGAATTGGTGCTCCTATCCACGTCCTTGGGGAGCTGCTAGGGCTGACTTTGGACAGAACCGTTAAATCTGAAATGCCTTCCTCACTCTTATTTCACTTTGAAATGAAAAAAGCACAACTTTAAACTCTTAAGGTCACCTGCAACTTCACCCACGAGCCTCTCTGCAGCTGCTCTGCACACAGTTCAAGTTGTGGCAGTCACTACAACACCCAGCAGCAGCTCTACACCTAGCAGTCACTCACACCGAGGCTTCCACAATTTTCAGCTGAAGCCCAACAAGAGCGAGGGGTCTGGAGCACAGCAACACGTTTTCCCCTTCTGCCACCTCTCCTCCCCTTTGCTCCTGTGACAAGAGGCCACATTTCTGCATGAGCTCATATCTCCACAAAGGAGCCAGATGGCACATCACTGAGGGCTGCCGTCCAAGCTTTCGTTGGTGAAGCTTTACCCCTTGCAGAGAACAGTACAAATATAAATACACGAAAGGAGCCCGATTGGTCAGGAAGGAGTTTTTTAGAGAGCCAAAGAAATATAAAGCTGAAGATCCACAACCTCTCCAGGCTGGAAGCTGGGACTGTGTGACAGGCAGCGTGCTATCAGCAGATAAGTGATTATGGAGCTCTTCAAGTTGGTCAAAAAGAGAATCCAACAACACAACAAGGATCGCTCAAAGAAGCTGAGACACAAGAAGGATTTTAATTTCCAGATCCCTCCACAGAGCAACGAAGTCACCACGGAAGGAGGACTCAGCTGCCAGACATCCCACAAGCAACATTTATGGATAAGGAAAGAAGGCTGGTCACGCTTTGACTGCAGCAGACATCTGCTGCCACAGCGGCTCCAGCAATGAAGGCGCCGCTCCTGGACACCCGGCAGCAGCTCACATCCATCCCTCACGTGGAGCAACTGCCCGCACCAGGAGTCCTCACTCGCCTTTCTCCCCAGCACACTAAGGCAGGAGCAGGTATCCCCCGAGAGCCCAGCTGCTGTCACAAGTTCTTGCCAGCAAAGGCAGTGGCATTTCAGCCACCCGCAGTCGCGGCGCCCTGTAAGCCACACACCACCTCCTGTCATCCCTGCGGCAGCGCTCTCAGTGCTTTTTCCAAAAGGAAGACGTCCTGCAAAACACAAGAAAGCATCTCCAGTTCCAAAGCTACTTAGCTGGGTGGAAGCAAGTACATGGCAATGCTTTTTTCTCCCTGCTGACTCATGGCAGGGCTTCAAAAGCTGGCCCAGCCTTGCTAAGAGCTTTAAGTTTTTCAGCCTGGAAAGAAAATCCTGGAAAAATAGTTATTCCTCCCCCTAAACTGAAGAAATCCAGGCTCAAAGTCATTCAGTGCAAGGATTGCAGTCCCTGGCACACCTGGATATGTAGGATCGTAGCCAGCAGCAAGCTTGCATGCACTCTCGGGCAGATACAATTCCATAATCATTTCTGCAAAAGGAGAAAGATGGAGGCCAGCAACAACCCCGAGGTGACTGGCATCTAATTTTTCATCATTGCAGTATTTATGGCAACACCATTTGCAGCATCTTGTAATCACTTCAGCTCCTCCTTGACCCCTGGCTCTCCCTTACTCTGCATCTCCTAATTGCATCTGAACAAGCAGGAGGGAAGCAGCAAAGTGGATGGATGCAGGAGAGCCGAATGGCTGCTCGGTGACACTTGGAAGGACAGCAGTGGAGCCGCAGAGCCGGGGCCGGCTGCACCCCATCACCAGCCTGCTGTGACCTCTCACAGGCTACAAAACAGGCATCCTCCTCCTCCCGACACTGGGGGACTCAAGGTTACCCAATTCCCAATTTAATGAGTTCCCACCGATGAAGTCTGAGGGCATAATCATTACTAAACAGAGACTGCGCCAAATCCCTGCATATTCACTGCCTCTTCTTTCAGAGTATTGGCAACTCAAACTGTGTTTGTATCGACCCCAAAAGCCCCTGGGTTAGACAGCACACATGCAGAGAGACGCGGGCCAGCACGACACGGATGCACAGAGGGCCCTGCAAACGCATCGATCCATGAAGTGCCAGGGTGACAGGGTGTGTGAGACCAGCGAGGTCTGCTCCTGAAGGCCACCAACCCGTGTGCCACAGTGCAGTGGGTGGCTCTGTCTCAGCCATCACGTTCCCTTTCCCCTTGACTTTTTGCCCCCATGAACTCCTTGAATTTCACAGAATTCTCCAGCTGCCTGGAGGATGCGATTTCATGGATAGCATCATCCCAATCACTGTGCATTGCCAGGCAGGAATTGCTTGGAGGAAAAGGAAATGTCCCACACTTTAACTGCTCTGCAGCAGCACAAAAGCAAGAGAAAAAGCCACGTCGCTTGGGGCAAGCAGGCAGTCTGCTTACTGCCAGCCTGTGCCTTGCGTGAGCCTTGCAGCATGCACCAAGCTGGTGCAACAGGCTTCAGAGATCAGATCTGCCTGAGAGTATTATACCGAGTTCAACTTACAAGATAAATCCCAGCTGCATTATTTGTATTTATAGTCCTGCTTACAGAAGCATGAGCCACGTGTGGGATTTGCTGATGCAGTCCAAAAATCCACATTTTTGGACAAGAACGTCAGTGATCTCAACCAGACATAATGTGCAATTTAGGAGGATGTTAAGAAGTTGTAGACTTATTTAGGAGCCTGAAGAGATATCATTCTGTTCAGAGCTTCATCCCTCCGCTGCCTCTGGCAACATTTAGAGTGGCATAACTGCACAGTTCTGCAGCCCTGGTAATTTCTATCTGTATATTAAGGAATTAATGAAAATTTCAGTGGAGGAAAGATCAGGACTGCTGCCTTACTTGATGAAAATGCTGATGAAGCCAGGCGGGCAGCAAAGTCGGCGCTCTGTTTAGAAACAAGACTGGTGTTAAAACACCAAACAAAATACTGGAAAATATGCTGTTGAAAAGAAGGCCTGCATTGAACCTCCCAGGGTAGTGCTCAGTCAACTGAACACGTCTCCTCCAGCCCTGGGCTTCAGATGTTGTCACTACCACTGCACAGCATAACACTGCACAGGGGAAAGCATTTATAACTTGCTTTCCCAAACTGACAGATGAGGGAACCTCCTGCACCAGCCCAGGACAGGAATCTTAAATGGCCCTTTTAAAACCCTTCCACCTTGTGCAGAGAACCGGTGATCACCAACAGATATCAGTTCTGACACCTGCCCCATTTAGGAGAGACTGGGCTCCAATACCCAGAGAACAGCGCCAGCTTTGGCGCCTTGCTCCCCAGGTGAGCTGACTCCAGAGGACAGCTTTGTTTAGAAAAGCAGCATCATGGCCTCTCAGCCTTGCTGGGAACATCTCTGCCGGGCAGCAAGGGCTGCAGTTCAAACACAATGAACAGCTTTGACAAATTCAAAACCGCAGAAGTGCACAAAAGCAAACAGACGTCCAGAGCGACTTCTTCACCCAATTGGTTCACAGGATTTGCTACTAAGGCTTATCCCACCATCCATCACCACATAAGCCCAGTCAGGCACTGAAGAGTGCAGAGTGCTCCTGTACGTGGGAGCAGAGCACGTGTGAGCTCAGCAGGGGCCTCCACCAGTCGCACCAGCACTTCCCTTGTGCTGGCAGTGCCTGCAGCACACCGACCAGGCGCACACCCTGCATCTGCACATGGGGAGCAGCCCAGCAGCACTCCTTCCTCCCACACAGTCCTTGCAGCCGTGAAGTGAGCAGACAGCTCTGTGCAGAGCACACATTTCAGCCCCCTACACTATTGATTTTGCTGTGAAAAGAGACAAGCTAATCCTTTAAAGTTAGTTGCTTCAATCTTGCCGTTTCTCCTCCATTATACCAAAGGCTGCTCTCCTCCCCAGCTGTAGCAGCAGGGAGACTTGCCTCCTACCAGATGTTTCTTTTAGTCCAAGTTCAGCTGGTTACAAGAAAGGTGAGCCCACCCACAGCAACAAAACAAACACCCACGCTCCAGCTGACCTCTGCGTCACCAATCAACTTTATATTCCCCCTCCACAAGGCTATGCTCCTTTCACTACTCCTCCTGTCAGGCCAGGAAAAACCTCTTACTTGTAAGACCGGTTACCACCTGAAGTCCCCCAGCAGTAGGAAACACAAAGTATTTGGGAAACTGTGAAACAGCTGGTTTGCGTGCCAGAGGCACATGATGAGTGAGCAATTGAGAGGATTTATCGACAAGCCCACAGAAGAAGAACAGACGAGGATGAAGGAGACAGGATTTATGCCATATTAACAAGGCTGTGCGCCAATTTCAACCATATTAGTTTCACAATAAGAACGCTGAGAATTGCCTTCCTATCCCACACCCAGACACCATTTATTTTAAACAGAATTGGCTCCTATCTTTCCTCAAAGAAAAGTAACTAACCCACCTCCTTTTTCAGAAGCTGAGAAGCATGAGAGGACTTTAATCAGCCCTCAAGACCAGGCTTGCAGCCAAGCCAAGCTGTATTTTTGAGGCATCTGTAACAAACAGTTAGGGTTACTGGTATTTATGCTTAATGCAGTACTTGTTCCTCTCCTCCACAGTAACAGCTCAAAGCCCAGGTGCCTGCACACACAGAAATGGCACGGTACTCTCGATTCTTTGGAGGAGATTCCTTGCTTTCCAAGCTTCCAGAACAGGATTTACACATAGAAGAAGTAGTCATTTTTGCACATTTGTTTCTGTTTCCATATCAGTATCATAATAAAAAACATTAGAATGTTTGTGGTAGGGAATATAGTGCAATAAATCTGGCAAGAAGGTCTTACTGTGAATGACTTATTGTACAATACACTGGGCAACGTGCTAATAGCATCCCAGCTGCATCCTTATCCTTACTGTAAGCTGAAACACCACAGTATGAGATTTGTTTAAACAAGATGATGGCTTCCTACCAGTAGGGTGGGCTTCCAGCAGCCTGTCTTCCCTTCCCCTATCTTACCCTGGGAGCTCGAGGCGCCCCAAACCTTGACTGCTGTGCTGTGCTATCAGCCCTTTCTGCTCCAGACATCTCACCTGCCACTGAAGCAGCTACCTCCACCACTGCTGGTTCTCAAGGGCTCTAGACAGCGCAACCTGTAAGAATAAATATCCAGGAGACGGCAGCTGTGACCCATTTACTACCGGATGCTGCTGCAGGGCACAGCTGAGGAAGGCAGGACAGAGGAAAAGCACTTGCTGCAAAGAGAACGAGAGGAGCAAACCCAGGTGTCCTTGGAAAACGCACTCCGTTTGCAGCACTGCTCCAGCTCTGCTGCTTCAACTCCCTGTTGGCCAGAGATGGTTTACCTCAAGCACGGATGTTTGAGTATCACCACGAGGGGTCCCTCAGAGCCGCTGGGAGGTTCAGACGATAAAAATTCTGGGTGCCTGTGCTCAGTGCAGAGGAGCAGGCTCACATGAGGCGCACCCAGGGAGGAGAGAACCTGAGGGGAAAGCAAGGAGCTCCCGCCTGCAGCCGAGGGCACATGGAGACAGAGCTACATCAACACTTATCAGTTCAGCCTTCGCATCTGCCGATCAAGTTCTGCTGGCACCGAGCAGTCCTACGTGTCCTCATCCCACCTCCTGCCCCCCTGCACGGCCTCACGTGGCTGCAGCCCGGCATTCCGATCAGAGCGCCAGGCTGGGTGACATTGTCCCCTTCTGATGAGGGATGGTAAGTGCCGGTGAGCTCGCTCATTTTATTCACTGCAAAGCACGTTTCCAACTGGGATAATCTCCATTAAACCATCTGCGCTCCCATCTCCGCCCTGCCCACACCCGCTGGGCTGCCTGCGATGCTGCAGCATCCGCGAACCTGCAACAGCGGATGCTGCGTCCCTTTCCCAATCAGCCACAGAACCAACAGGGACGCAGACAGAACAGATGCACTGGTAGCTCTGACACACTACTGAGCCAGGCTACGGGGGCACCCGTGCCAACGCCTCTTTCCCAAAAGGTCTATGGCTTCCCCTGAGAATAAGCCATTTCCTTCCCATTATGGGAAGACACCGCATCCCAAACTGCCAGAAAAGGAGGGTTGAGTGGAGAGTAGAGATTTTAGCTACAACGGCTGCCCCGGTGCAGAAGTGCGCTGCTTGCCAGGTCGTGAAAGCATTTTGGATCAGACACTCTGAATGGCTGCTGATTCCCAGGATTAAATCTTTTATTTCAGTATCTGCTTTCTAGAAACTGCAACAGAAAGACCAGAAGTCTCCTAGAAGAGAGATCTGAAACTTAAACCCACTGCCCCTTCCCCTCAAGTCTACACAGAAGACACTCAGCTGACCTTACAGAGAGGATGATTAAGAAACTGCACCGAAGCATGAATCCAGCACAGAGGACTGAATGCTGCCCTTAGCACTGGCACTCGACAGCCAAGGGACTCAGGACTCAGCTATCAGGAGCACGACAGAGTTGAATGATCTGAAGCGGAGCTGGAAACCCATCGATCTGCTTTAACTGTAATCAGTGCTTGCCTTCCCCAATGTCTCTGGGCCATGAGACACGTGCCTTCCTCCCATCCGACTGGCCCTGCATGCTCTGGCCCTGCCAGGCTTGGAAGCGCCCTGCAAAGCCTTCAAACCTTCCAGGACTCCTGAGGTGCAAAGGGGAGGCAAACAGCAGCAGCAAGAGATGGGTTGCGAACAAGAGATTATTCCAGTACTTCCTGCACTCGCCTCCACTTATTTACTTTGCAAGCCCTTATTTTCCAAGGCAATTTACAAACAAGTAGCAAGTTAACCATTTGTTCAGACAAAGGTTAATAGGGGTCTAGTGGTCTCTGAGGACTCTGCAGACACACTGAGGTGAGAAAATTTGGAGCAGCAATAAAGACGCTGCGCAGACAAGCAGATCTCAGGAGAAGGCTTTAATCTGTCTAAATATTCTCATTATGTGCGTTCTTCAGCTCCCATTCAGTGATCAGAGCAGAGACCGCTTCCAGTGGCTTTTTGGGACAATAAACCATGAAATAGGATTTTTACATCAGTCATCCTTCCTTTCTCCCTGCAGCTGAAGAGTCAATGTTTAAAATAGTTTTTGTTGTTCTCCTTATTAAAGAGAAGCCAGTAACGGGAGAAAAAGAGTCAATAGGATGAAGGCAGGACAGATCCTTGGCAGACCGAGGCACTTGGCACAAGAGAGCTATTGGCACCATTTTTGCAGAAAACCTCAAATAGACTATTTGTCCTGGTAGTCCAAAAAAGGGTTTCTGGGGGCCTTGCACATGGTGAGAGATACAGCACTACATCCACAGACCTGCTTCAGAGGGAACAGATTCTAAATACGATCACCCATCGTGCTCCTACAGCTGCCCCAGACCTACATACAGGACAGGGCAAAGTGAGAGGAGAAGAGGCAGGCATCTGGGACAGCAGCACCGACCCAAAACCTCAAACGCTTTCTCTGGGGATCGCAGGGTTCGTCTGCCCCCTTGTCGTGGGGGAACTTGGCCTGCAAAAAGAGACTTTGTCCACTGAAACATGGAGCCAGAATTATTCCAACAAAAGAAAATGTTAAGAAAGTGAAGGCCAAGAAAACAGAGCAAGTTCTCTAAAGGCTGTGATTCCCATAGGGCCGAAGCCTAGTAAGATGCCCTTGATGCATCCCACCCCACCTCACTCCTGCAATCTCTTTTCCACCACAGACAGGCAGGCTGCAGCTTCTCCTGCACGTTCCAGACTCCACTTCTATACATAAGCAGCTCAGACAGTTTGAAGACAGACACAGTTCCCTGTGCTGGAAAGAACAGGGAGAGAAACTGCGGCCTTGCTTATAAATCCGAGAAATATTTGTCAGACCTCTCGTTCTGCTCCCACATCAACCCATCACGGAACGCGACGCCCCAGAACCCCACGCAGCTCCCAGGTAAGGCTGAGCACCGGCCGCCTGCTGAGCGCGGTGACCCTGGGACAACCCCTCCCCCCGTAATCCACCACAGACTTATTTCCTCCCACAAGCAATCCATCCCCACTTGTAAGAAGGAGCACAAAGGCACCGAAGCCCTCCGCTCAATTACAGGGCAGGAAGGATTAACCACTACCAAAAGACTCTGCAGATATTTATTCTCCAAATCCACACAAGGAGACAAACAGGGAAACGTGCCTCCGAGGGCTGTGTACACAGCCAGTACATCCAATGCTTCCTTTGGTTGGGCTTTTTTTTTTTTCAATTTTTCAGGTCTTAACAATTATCTTCATGAATTATAGACATAATATCTGAGAGACACAGGCAATAATTAACACACGCCTGCTTTCTCTGACTAGCTCATTCTGCTGGGTCAGGCAGAGTTATTGAGATTCAGGGAAGAAATCCTCAATCTTGTGAAAATTTTAAGGAAGGAGATCAAGACAATTTAATAAAGCAATAATCTTTCTCTTAAATAATTAACTAGGCTTTGACATTCAGTAATACTTCTGAATCCCAGCTCTTACTTTTGCAATAATGCTACACTCAGATGTGATCTGCTGCACGTCCAAAACGCAGCAACTGCTAAATGGCTGCACACAGCTTTTGCCCCTTTCTCCGCACACAAGGCATCTCCAAACACAGATTCCTTCCTCTTTCTTCTTAAAACTCCCACTGAGAGCTCTAACACCACTGTCCAAAGTGCACACGAGGCACTGCTTTACACCTTCTTCTCATTTTGCTCTGCTAACACTTATCCCCAGGTTTGAGCACTCAGCTTTTGCCAAACACGAGTCCAGCAGTGTTTGTTACCCTTTGGGAAACCCCTGGCTTCGGAGCAGAACCACAGCTCAGGAATAGATGCTATGAAGAATCCTGAACTAGACAACCAGCTACTACTAAAGCAGCATACAGCATGGGTGTTAAGTGGTCTGTTTACATCACCTCTCAAAAAGCAGATTTTCCAGCAGCGTAAACAATTTTATTCACATAAAGAATGCACTCAAAAGACGTGAACATACTTGAGTACATTGAGAACAATCATCTCAAAACAACTACTTCAGCCAGCCACCAAGGACACCCCATGGGCACAGACACATCACCCACTCAGGCAACATAATACTAACCATCAAGAACAGAAGCGATGAGCCAACTGCAACACAGCCATGTCTCGTGCTAGAGACAAAGTGCTTAGCTAACAAGGCCGGACTGAACGGAAAGCTTCACATTCTGTTACTCACATGCACATTACCTCAAGGAAAAGAACCCTACCCAGCAGAAAGAAAACTGTATGGGAAATAAAGGTCACAGCACTTTCAGAAACTTACCAGATACAGCCTGTAAGCATCAATCCTTCGAATTGGCCCCCAGCACTTGTCTGTATCATTATACTTTGTGCCATCTCCAACACTGCAGGAATGGTTGCCAATGGCACTGCTGGAAAAGGAGGAGGGAGAAACAAAAGACGGTAATTAAT
Source organism: Lagopus leucura (assembly GCF_019238085.1). NCBI lineage: Eukaryota > Metazoa > Chordata > Aves > Galliformes > Phasianidae > Lagopus > Lagopus leucura. The sequence goes on along the minus strand of NW_024962259.1, from coordinate 4,541,846 downwards.
TCCCAGCAGATGCCTTCCCCTTCCCTGCATTCATGAAAGAGGAATGGTCAGAGGCCCAAACTGCATGCTTCTCCCCCCCCCACGAGGGCATGCACTCCTCAATTTCTGGGCTGTGTAACACAGCAGGTCAGTGTACACTGCGCGTTTGAAGGCAAACCCCTTGATTGCGCCCAGACACTTGGACACTCAGAATTAGCAAATCTCAAGCTCACATAAGGGTCATCAAGCTTTTCCGTTTCCAAGTCTTGAGACCAGGGGCAGCCCAGCCCAGATTCAATCCAACTACTCTCCTTCATTGGTTATTTTTTAGCAGGAGGAAATTGGCTGCATTTACTCAGTGAGCTCTGGGCTTCAGACAAGTAGTGTCACAATGATCACAGGGTTGATAAGCATCACACGTCTCAGCTCATAATCAGAGTCATAAAAGGTAAAATACTGCACAGGGAACAGCAATCAAACCAGAGAACAACAAGTCCCATGTCTACAAGGTGCAGAAGTTAGCAATACTTCACAGCTGAGGACTGAGGAAATCAGGTCAGGTGCTTTTCAGACATCCAACAACAGCTAAACTTGGAGCAGGCTCCTGTACGTGGCAGCTTCGCCTTCCCAGCCACGAGTCATTGAGTCATTTGTCTGCTCCAGCCCTCAGGAGGCAGAACTGATCCCGGTCAGACCTATCATCCCATCAAAACCAAAAACCTGCTCTCCTTTCTGGTACTGCATAACTGCACAGCAGCCAGCACACTTACCAGGTCACCTGCATGAGAGAGACTGGCACAGCCGCTGCATAGATTGCCAGGTCCCCATAGAGGTAGATAATGATGCAGAAATAGAAGAGGTTGACACCCACTGCAGGAAAAGGAAACATTTTTACTGACTTACAGTACACAGGGGTTCTTGAACTTTACACTCTAAATTAACAGTCCGCAGAACTGCTTCTCAAGGTCTTGAAATCACAATTTCCCTCCACAGTTCAGTTCTGCAGCACGTTCCACACAAGGGTCACATGAGCAGCATAGGGAACTTCGCTGCAGCTCAAGAACTGATAAGAACCGATGCCTCAGCGCTGAACCACCTGCCTTCACACCAGGCACTCATCTAAGCCCACCCTGCAGTCACCAGTCAAGGCCAACAGGCCTCACCCAAGTCATCTGCCAGGTGAAACTGTCAACCTGGAACAACCACGGGCAAACATCCAGCTGACGGCAACAGATTTGGTGAGAACGCAGCTTGAAGAACAGATAAATGAAGAAACACACACTTTTATAGCGTTCCACTGATTCCAAACCCTGTGCTTGCAAACCCTCAGTTCCTTCACATTAAGGTTTTGGCCCTGCAGAGATCCATTTCCACAGGGCTGAAGTGGAACTGCGTTTGGGAATTCCTCAGCATCACCATCCTGACTCAGACTTCAAACCTGCAAAGCAGAAAAGCACTCTTCCTGCTCCCTGGTCTTTTGTTTTCTTATGTCTGCTCTGCATTTAACTACGAGAATTAGAAGTTCTTACATGGGAGACAGAAAACAGCCTTGCCTGGACTCAGGGAGACACTGGCATGGAGAGCTGAAATCAGCAGCTGAAATCAGAGATGATTGATGAGACTCTCAGATTCTTTTCTTTCAAGAGAGCCCCAACGTTTCACCGTGTGTTTTGCCATCACATTTCCCCTTCATATACAGTCAGGCAATTCCGTATAGGTTCCCCTTTGTCTTTACCCCCCCAGCTCTATGAAAGATTCTGGATGACTGCACAGCTAAGAAGTCTGCATCATTCTGAAGACAACAGCAAGTTCCATCAGCTTTCTCCAATTTCCATTAGAAAGGGTTGGATGTTATAACAAGTTTCTGATGTAGGACGGACGTCGCAAGATCCACTAAGCACGGGAACAGACAGGCCTGGGACAGATTCTGATTTGGGGACCTGGATGTCAGGTCTCAGACACTCCCTGGAGGCGTTAAGGCTCGCACAAGCCGTGCTGCAGCACCAGCGATCCACCAGCACTGCGCTCCTGCTGCAACACCGGCTGTGCAGCCCAGATGACGGCCCTCTCACAAAACTCATCCCTGCAAAGGCAGGAAGACTTTATTGCCAATTCTTTTATAAACTGCTACTGATCCTCCCTAATCAATACTTTCATTACTAGACAAAAAATGGGAAAATCAATGACTTCCTGTGGGGATACAGCATGATAGATGTGTCCAGAATCCATTACTGCAATAAATGACTGCTCAGTCCCAGAAGAAAGCACCCAACACTGCAAATTAAAAAAAAATAAAAATGCACCACACCAAAAAGCGTCCTTCAGAGCCAGCTCTATGGAAAGAGCACACAAACCATCACAGCCTGAGCTGGTCAGCTCCCTTTAAGAAAGCAGACAGTCTGAGATGGAGATTTATCCCCAGCTTACCTCCCAGGACTGCAGATTCAACTCCTGTCAGATTGTTTAAGGGAAAAAAAGCAAGAAAAAAGAACAGAGAACGATAGATATCAGAGGCTTTAAGGTCTGTCGCAAAGCCTTCCTCAGCCTTCCCTCTGAAGGCTGCCCAGACACAGAGGCCTTGGTTTTGTATCCACACTTTGCATGTTGTGGGAAAAGCCCGCTCACTCATGTGGTAGCTGTCAGAGTGCAGAGGTTGGTGCCTGGAGCCAGGACTCCCCAAGCACGGCCCAGTTCCTCAGCACTATGCAGCAGCAACTGGTCACTGAGCAACTGTCCTTCGTCAGGGCCTTTCTGTGCAACCCTCAGCAGAAAGCACCTCAGCAAGGACCTGCAGAGGGAGGGACTTTGCTCATCCCTTCTTGCAACTGCACAGCAGACCAGAAAGTGTCTCTGAATGAGGGCTCAGCAGCCGCCCACTGCTAAGCACAGAGGAAGGCAAAGCAGCAAGTGAGTGACAGCTGCCCCATGCCTTCACTGCACACAAGTGTCATCTCCTCTCACAAGCTATGTTTCAAGCCATGGTCTGCTGCTGTTCCAGCTGACTTCTTGCAGATTCATCCCTTGGCATTGGGCTGAGTTAGTCCCAGGGAAGATCCTTAACACAAAAGTCAGATCACTCACTAAAGCAACATTAAGAAGAGGGATTAACATCCAGAACACTAAGCAGTTTATATCACTTTGCTAGGAAACGTTTCCCAGCACCAGAGGCCGTGTATTTCCAGCACCCTCTACTGGTTGCGATCACCTAGCAGCAAGGCAGAGGGCAATATTCCAATACCTGGCCCTGTTGAGGGGTCATCCTCACGTCCTCCTGAAGCGCCTGACAAGAGCCTTCTGAAGCTTGCTTACAGGAGCCCTACCGCCTGTGTTCCACCAGCCTGTCAGCAGCTGAGCAAGCCTCCATAGCCGAATGCCCAGTGACACTGATAAGCCACAACATACTTTCTTTCAAAGCAAGACCTAAATACTGCTGCTCCTCAGATGACTACTGAGGGGTAGGGGAGCATCTGCAGCGTTTTACAGATGGCAAGGAACACAAGAAAACTCATCCAAACTCAGGGTAACTCAGTACAACAGGCAAGATTAGGAACAAGATGCTTCTAGATCTCCAAGCACACGGATAAGTCACCTCTCTTCCACTGTGAGTAGAAAAGTAGCACTGATTCAGTGTGGGTTTTGATGCTTGAGTGACGGAAGCTGACAAAGGAAGCAGAGCATACAGGGAAGTCAAGCTTATTTTCAACCAGACTCCGAAGACCAGCAATAATGTAGCTCCTTGAGCCCAGCTGTCCCTCAGAGAAAGTCTTACACTGGTATAAAGATGACATAAGGCAGAGGAGTAAAACAGCCCACCATGCCTCTGTAAGGTGGCCAGTGAGCGAGGGAAAACGTTACTTTCCACAAGAAATGGAGCCTGACAGGCTTAAAACGGCACATCTATAATGTCTGATGACTTTCTGGCTCTGCACACCATTTCAAGTGCACTCTTCACCGAGTTTCAGAATTGTAGCTTGCATTTCTATTACACACAGCAGTGGATATGGCTTTATCGCAGTGCAGTTACAGGCTTGCTCCCTAACATACAATCAAAGATACTTAACAGCAAAAAAAGACAACTGCCTACCAGATGCTCACCAGAAACCTTTCCAACCCAGCAGCTCGTTCCCTTGCAGCTCTCTTGGTGTCAGCCCCCCACCAGACACACGTAGTTCTTAGGAATTCTCCCCAGAAGCCTCCTATCCTTCAGATGGAGGTTTACAGGGCTCAGGGAGGACCAAACATCTTGTTCTCAGGTGCTACCAAGATGGAACTAGTGACCTTTACTGCTGTATATAGCTGAAACTCAGGATGCAAGCTCACAATGAGGAGCACTCAGATTTGAGGAAGACATGTACACAATACACAGCAGGACCAGAAAGGACTTAAAAACATGAATCACTTACCTTTATTGAAGAACATGGAAGCCATCTGGCCCATCTCCACTCTTTCTGTGATTTCAAAGATATTTGGTGATCCGCGTCTCTCTGAAAGTTAAAAACAAGAAGTGCTTCAACCAGACCCTCCAATAAGCCCAGAGGCCAGGCTGCCTGAAGACACTCAAGCAGCTCTACGAACAGCATGAAGGTCAGTACGTACTATCTACCACTGCACAGCTGCAGTCACTGGTCCAATGACTCTGCTGAAGTCAAAGCGTTTTCAAAGTAAGGTACTCTCATCTTAGCGACTTAGAAAGAAAAGATCTTTATCAGACTGCAGAAGGTAAACTGAATTCTCAATGAGTCTTATCTTGCAAGTGCTAAGGACTTTGGGATGCAAATATACAGAACTAAGGGCAAAATGGACAGAAGAGCCCTACTGCACTTCCTAGAGCCCACCAGAGCGCAGTCTGTGAAGACCAGGTGTCAAAGCACAGAGCAGGTACTTACGAACGGACAGGATGGGCCGCGTCTCTGCTCGCTCGTAGCTATCTCGGAGGAGAACATCACTGTCAGACACTCCAGAAGAAGAATCCTCATCCTCATCATCCTCCTGGAAGAAGAGATCAGACAGACCACTGCTGAGATTTCCTCCAACCACAACAAGAGTTACAGCATCACCAGCACCGTGGTCTCACTTCCAGTATCTCAAAGATCCCCAGCAGGGCAGGACAGGCCAGCAAACAGCAGCAATGCCAGGGAGCTGGCAGCCCACACCTGGGATGCTGCAGAGAGCAGAAATGAGTGCTAGCAGAGCAGGCGAAGGTGAGTGACACTCTGCTGTCCTAGCAGGCCTTACACACAGCAACACTGCCCAATACACACTGTGACATGTGGCACAAGGAAGTAAAAGAACCTGTCAGATCCACACAGTTGCAGAACTGGTTTAAAAAAAAAGTCCTGACGTTTTTATTGCCACAGCCAGTCAGAAGAGAAACACCCATCTCATAACTCCAGCCCACTAACATACAGGCAGGAACCTAAATCACTGCAATTATACCTTGCCCAGACCCAGAAAAGCCACTAACGCCAGAATCCAAGAAGCCACAAGTCAATTTTACAGCAAGGACATTCCTCAGGACTGTCCACTCCCTAGAATACATCCTTACTGGCAGCAAGGACATTCCTGCCTGTCCCAGTCAAATGACCTGAGATAAGCAAGGATTTACAGACACTCCAAATGGCACCACTACATTGGCTGCCACCTCTCCACACTCACTGAGCAGTGCTTCAGGGCAAGGAGAGCACAATCAGTGAGAGATGAGAGCAGCACAAGGGATTTTTCAAAGCTGGAGCAGAAAATCCTGCCTTTAATGAGCAACCCCACAGGGAAGCAACAGCCATATTTTACAAAGCAAAGTTAACTAGAGTAGAAATTTATTCCTTTAATGGAGTTACTAATGAAGCGAGGCAAAGACAGGAAGGAATCTCAGGCAAGCCTTATGTGACACAAGAACTCCAGAAAAATGGAAAGTTAAACCCACACAAACCTTGCGTTTTTCCATTCTCTTCCATCGCAGCTGGGCATTTGCAGCAGCCATGGCTTCCACCACAAAAGTAGTAGTCATATAGCTTGAGAGAGATATTCAGTTAATATCAACCATAGTCAAGCAGTACTGCTGAAATGACAGTAATTTTCAATGCTTGCAGGAGTAAACAAACCAAACAGCTATTTCCCCCAACCTTACCCCCTGCACACTGCCTGTTTCATAAGGAATTTCATCAGCACCAGTGCTGCTATCTCCTCTTGTTGTTCTGTGTTCAACCACAGAAAAAAATGCAGTAAAAAAAAATGCACGTTTCTTTAGCTAAAAGGAGACATTAAACATCTGGAAAACACCTCGCTAGTGGTGTTAGGAAGAAAAAGAGCTTTTCCTTTGTTAGAAAGCAAGCCTCCTTCCCTCTTTTAGGAATTAGGGCCTAAGAGTAGCACCATATTATTACAAAGTTTATCCACTGCAGCCTTTGGCAAAGGCACAACCCACCCTACAGATGTTACAAATGGCATTAGGAGCAAAGCAGCAGCACAGCACAAGGGGAGGCCACAAGTGCCTGCACACAGCTGGCTGCAGCCACACGGCCCAGGGGCACTGTTACAGCATCCACAGAAGGAATGTCATTATCTCAGCTTAACAGTCCTGTAATAAAAAAAGTCAAATTAATCTTATTTAAGGCTTTAAAGTGGTTTTCCACTGTTTCACAAACGGGACTCATTTATCAAGCTCAACTTTGCCAGAATGAAAGAAAGCAGCCCTCTCCTGAGGCCCACCCAGCAATTTCCTCTTGCACTGAAGGGTCCCCAGAGGGCAAGGGGAAGTCACAAGCACCAGCACTGCAACGAAAGCAGCAGGGCAGCACAGCTCCCACGGATCCTAATACTGCCATCTGTGTTTCCAGTTTATTTTGATGTGGTTTCAGTACCCAGGAAGGCTGTGCTCTCCCGCTGACCTTGAAGGCTCGTCAGCTATTGCTGCACTTCAGAAGATAAACTGACATTTTTCAATAACTCTCCAAAGGGATTGCTTCCAAATCTACCAGTCCCTGGTTCTGCCACGGTTTACATTTTAATCAAGCCTATGAAACATGCAGCTTTGAGGTGGGGAACTAAGAAACAGTAATACAATTAGTATTGAGCGTGGCTACCTCTACAGAGCAGCACCTAACAAATCTCAAGAGCACTGCCTCCAGACCAAAGGCACGTCCAAGCTGACAGAACTGGTTATCCACAAGAAAGAAACTTCTGAATCCTGATTCTACAATCAGCAGCAGGGGGATTTTATTCTTATTTTTAAACCAAGCCAGAAGAAATTCTATTAATAACCAGAGAATCTCAAGCTATTTGGACATCACTGCTCTACCAACAGTCTTCAGCTCCACCTGCTGTTCCAGCAAGGAGACAGACATCTGGGCAGAAGCTCATGGCAAGCCAGCACGAAAGTCATGAGACCAGCTCCAAGATCTCAGTCCAGCAACAGGCGAGGGGATAAATGGTCCAGTGTGCAGTGGTGATCAACTTATGCAACTTATAAATGGTTAATGTTTAGGGAATTATCAGTGACACAGGCAAGCACAGGACATTTCCAAAAGACTCCAGACTAGAGAAAAAGTCTTCATCAGACAAGACATGGGCCTTAGCATCCCTCCAAATAAGGTCCGCAGGCAACACAGCTGCAGAGATCAGGGCTCAAACAGCAGGGAGACAGGATAACTCAGAAAGCAGCATAAGCCTCAGCACTGATACAGCTCCATCTAACCAACCCCCCCGTGTCCTGGAGACACACACTCACATCCTACCTCATAAAGCCCAGGAACATGAGGAGAACGAGGCTGACGAGCCACCCTGCAGTTGCAAACGCCTTTGGCATGGTTAGGGCTCCTGTCCCAACAATGAGGTTGAACATGTAAACCAGACCAACCTGCAATCATCCACACAGTGCAACGTGAATTTACAGCTATGCCAGAGATCATCCACATCACCTCACAAACAACTTAAATAGAGAGCAGTCGCTGTGAGCAAGTTAAGTGTGAGCCCATGTTAGAGGTAAACACAGGAGGACACTGATAACCACAGAGAACAAAGCAAGTTACAGCACATATTTGTGAAACTGATACCCCTCTGTTTTTCTAATTCTTTAAGTACGTTTCTACCTTTCAAAGTTAGAAAGCACATGAGCTTTTCGTTTGTTTTCAAACCCATTGCCTTTTACCAGAAGAGTTCTACAGCACGGTTTTGGGTCTCTCCTTATTTTCTGACCTCAGTCTAACTAATTATGGCTACACACAAAAGTTCCCTTTCAGAATGCCTTATTCTCCACTATTCTTAGGACACACTCAAGCAGAACTGTAATTTATAGCTTGCTTGTCATTTTACCAGCAAGCTGATCAGCACACTCTGAAAAAGGTAACGTGCTTCTGGAAAGGAAAGTATTTCACCATCCCTAGCAAGCATTTTTCTTCTAGTCAGGAGCAAAAACAGAACTGTGTACCTGGAGAAGACATCTCAGACTAAATTTAGCTGAAATCAGGATCAAGAAATGCCCCAACATTTGTTGGTTTGTTGTTGTTGCTTTAAATATAGGAGGAAACTCCAGAGCAAAGAGTTAAAGAGCTGCATGTGAGCGCATTTTTTTGAGTGTGGAGAAATGAACACTGGGAGAACTATTTCCTACAAATCCTGCAAGAGCTCCTGTCCTACATTTACTAACAGTACAGCAGAGTCATCTTTCAGTGGTTCTCCCAGGATAAAAATCAGCCATCACAGCTTGTCAGAAAGCCCTTTTCATTCAGCCAGCACAGCCATCATTCCCTAAGCACAGCTCCTGCTCAAGTGCCCAGGGCTGTGACTTACATCACTGAAGGACTCTAAAATAAAACACTCAGGTGCTTCTGACTTTGGTCAAGTAGGCAGAGATGGGACTGCTGTGTACATGGAGTAGCTGGGTGTCTTCAGGGAAAAATGAGAGTGCTCCACACTTTGAGATAGCATTCTGTGCGATTCCTGGAACACTAACAGGATGAAAGAGTTGGTGACATCCACCCTTAGGAGCCCAGATGTCCCAGTTACTGTCTTGTTCTCTGTTCTCCCAGCTGTGGCCTATTTCTGTAGCCTAAACTCCAGTCACTCTAAATTCAATCATTAATATAAGGATGAACACTTTAGAGTATTTGAAAGCCAACGATGTTGATTTCAGTACTAGTTCTATATTTAGCAGTCTGCGAGTTCATGTCAGCAGGGGAAAATGTGTTTGCAAGCACTCATTAAGAGCTGACACTACATGAACACTTGTGGCTATGAAAATCATGTTTCTGGCAACATAGCAAAGGAGTAACTGGTTGTGTGTATTCACAGGACATTACAGCAGAAATATCGTGTCTGATTATTTTAAGTGAAGGGGATTAAAGTGACTGAAAGAACAGTTACAAATAGGTAGAATTCAGTAATCTGATGAACATCAAACAAACCCAAAGCTCAGACAAACCCAGCATCATTTCCACACGACAGCTTCCCCTTTTAAGGAAGCTTCACGTGACAACGTGCGCTGATGGAAGCAGAGTACGAGAGCAGCAGGCAGAAGAACACAGAGATATCGGCACAGCGCCGCTCTCAACGCATTTCAAAACGTATCTCAGCACACAGCAGCCCTCGTGGTCCAGGATGCGTCTGCGCTCTTATTTTCAGGCAGCCCGCAGCACTGAGGCCGCACGCAGGGCAGCGGTGAGCCCCGAGCCCGGTACTCACATACGGAGAGTAGAGCTCTCCCGTATCCGTGATGCCGCCGGCCATGGCGAGACAGCTGGGAGAACCGCAGAAACGAGGGCGGCGTTTTCAACCTCTGCTATCGTTAACCTGGGAAAACCACAATGCGGCGTCAGCTCAGCAGAAAGAGCGGCACTCGAGCCGGCCTCGGCCACGCACAGCTCGGGGCGCTCCGCCCGCATCGAGCCGCTCCGAGGCGCGGAGACGAGCCGCACTACGGGCGGGGCGGCGCTCCGGGAACCGCGGCTCCCAAAGCAGCGGCTCCGGGGAACCCGGCGGGATCCCGAGCGGCACCGGCCAAGCGCAGCCCTCCCCGCCGTCCTCACAGCAACGGCCACACGCCTCTCCTGGCAGAGCAGCGCCCTGCGGCACGAGCAGAGGACGGCGAGGTTGGCACAGCGGCACAGCCGCCCCGTGAGCCCCGACCCACCCCGGTACCTCAGCAGCCACAGCTCCCGCCCCCACCGGGCTCTTACGGCGCACGCGCGGCCCGCCGGGGGCTCCTTCCGCACACGTGACCGGCCCGTTTCCAATGGGGAGAGAGGGGTGTAAGCAGCTCGCCTGCGATTGGGGGATGAGGTGCGGTCACGTGCTCGCCGAGCGGACGCGACGATGACGATGAGGAAGGAAGTGGAGTTTGTGCGCATGCGTGCGGTAGCGGTCAGCTGCCGTCCGCGTCGACACAGCGCCCCCCTGGGCCCCGCCGTGCCGCGACACCGACAGGGCGCTGCGCTCGCAGGGAGGCGGCTCTGAGGGCATCGCTACGAGCCGGGCTCTGTCCGTTACGAGTCCGTGCCGCCGAGCCGCCTTCCAGAGCGCTCCTCCTGCCCTGGGCCGCCCGGCGATGGCAGCGGGGCCATGAGGATCAACCAGAGCACCGCGCTGCAGGGCGGGAAGGTGACGCTGGTGCCGTACGGCCCGGCACACGTGGCCCGGTACGCGGCTCTCGCCCTGCTACTCTGCGCTGTCCGGCTTCGCTTCTGCGCTGCAGGAAGATGGCCGCTCTGCAGCGCGCGACCCTCGCCGCTCCGTGTCCGGATGTCCGCTCGCTGATGCCGTTCCCTGCCGGGGACGGCTGGGTGAGGAGAGGCGCTGTGCGGGCGGGCTGTGTGCAGTTACTCCGGTGTCAGCAGAGCGGTGATGCTGTATGAAATCAGTATGAGATGCGGTGGGACTTGGTGCTGCTGGGTCCGTGCTCTTGGCTCAGGCTCGCGTTACGGCGCTCTTCAGACAAAGCTGCAGGATCAGCAGACGTTGCTGAATGTCCAAGGGGAATGCCCATCCCTGTTTTATATTAAAAAGAGATTTGCAGATGCTTTTAAGGTGCTGTGGATGCCAGGCTGGCATTTCTAGACCAGCTTGCTGACAGGTGACGGGCAGATCCTCGGAGCACTTGTGGAAATCTGACTGCAGTACCGTCATTAAGCCTGGTTCTGGGTCTCTTTTCAGGTACCATGAGTGGATGCAGTCAGAGGAGCTGCAGCGCCTGACCGCCTCAGAACCACTGAGCCTGGAGCAGGAGTACGAGATGCAGCGCAGCTGGAGGGATGATGCAGACAGTGAGGGTCTTAAATGTTCTCTGAGGGCGGGTGGAAGGGCTGACAGGGACCCTTTCAGTGCTGGAAGGGACACGCAGTGGGCTGGGAGTGCCTGCTGAGTGGGCTTTGCCAGCAACCAGAGCAGAGGCTGGCTTTCTGTTCAGCAGACAGCTTTGCCTTAGTGCTGCAGCACATTGGCTTACTCTGTTCATCTTTACAGTTTCTGTATTTTGTGGGTTCCTTCATTTTCAGTATTTGGAGTGAATAATGGCAGTTTAAAGCAAGGGGAGCACAGCTGTGGTGACTTTCTAGGGAGGCCAGGGCGTATTTATAGCCAATATATGCTCAGTGAATTAGAGAACATCCAGGGCTGTTGGTGTCCTCCTTCTGTGGTTTTTCAAAGATAACTGATTTGCTTTACGCAGCATTATCTGATAATGCTGCACAGTCACCACTCCCCAGTTCTGACTGTCATAAAAGCATGGAAGGGAGTTGTGTTTTTCCCTGAGAAACGGAATGGCTTTATAATTACCTGGTTGAGATGTGTTGTCGGAATTGGTTCCCTGGCTGCGTTACAGGTAATGAATCACTGCCCATAAAAGCCTTGTAGAAGTACAGTGAGCAGCAAAATACCGAGGCTGGTGAAGATCTCAGCCTGGAACGTTTGTCTCAGCTGGCATTAAAAGCCCTGCTGAAAGCAGCAGTTTGACTGGTGAATCACTAAGTCTTGATGTCTTGTGCACCAAACAATTCTTTGCCCAGACTTGCTGCAGAAAGAGAAAGCAATGAGACCTCCGTCAGGGAATGAGGATTTCCGTGCTCCTTCCATGCTTGTTTCTAGTCTTAGTGCCTCCATAAGCAGTGATTTCTAGTGATTTCCATTTCTAGCGATGGGAGTCGGTGTGCTGGAGACGGAAAGTTCAGCTATTACCACTTCCTCATTGTTAACATGTAGAAACTGCTGTCACTTTGTCCATTGCACGGCTTTACTTTCAGCCTTCAGTACTGCGTAAGTAACTCTTAACGTGCCCTAAAAAAGTGTTTTTGTTCTCCCCAGAGTGCACCTTCATCGTGCTGGACGCAGAGCGGTGGTCTGAGCAGGCGTGTGGGGATGAGGAGTGCATGGTGGGGGATGTCAATCTCTTCCTCACTGACGCTGAGGATCCAACTTTGGGCGAGATTGAAATAATGATTGCAGGTGAGGTTTTGCTTGCTGCCTCGGGTCTTTGTCACCTTGGCTAAAGGCCGCTACAGACAGATCACAGAATCACAGATATGATTGCAGTGTTTTGTTCTCATTGCATTACCTTGACTGTTCAGCCCTGGATGGCATTCATTGCTGCTCTGGGTCACGGTATTTTCTGAAAAGCATCCAGCACAGATGCTTTGTTTCGTGTAACGGGATGCTGACTTCTGCAGCTCTGTCTTTCAGAACCCAGCTATCGTGGCAGAGGATTTGGCAAGGAGGCGACTCTGATGATGATGTCCTATGGTAAGGATGGCTCAAGGCAAGGGTAAAGTTGTGCTGTGGTCAGGAGGCGCAAACTCCTGGTGATGTACACAGGGTATTAAGAGGAGTATCTGCCTTAGAAGTTGCAGCCCTGTGTCTTTGTAGATATGGCAGCCAAGCAGGTAACAGTAATTTTTGTCTTTCTGGTTTCTTTTGTAGGAGTGACAGACCTAGGCATCACCAAATTTGAGGCGAAGATTGGTCAGGAAAATGAAGCCAGCATCTGCATGTTCAAGAAGCTTCATTTTAAGGAGGTGTGTTGACAGCCTAGCTTCTAACCCCAATGTGAGCAGTGTTTGTTCTATGGTTGGAATGGAGCTCTATTTCTTCTGTGTGGACAGGTTTCTGTGAACAGTGTTTTCCAAGAGGTGACACTGAGGCTGGATGTCAGTGACCAAGAGAAACAGTGGCTCCTGGACCAGACAAAGCATGTGAAGAAGAAAAGCTACATTGAAGAGAAGCTGCCAGCTGGGGTGCAGGAAACTGACAGAGCCAGGTTTCAGGGAAAGGTTGGACCTTGTGAGGTCTGACTGTGAATGACAGGGCTGCACTTGACTGTTTTGATCTGTTTCCTTTGTCATCTTGTCACTTTTCCACTTTGTTGCAATAGCTGAGAACGCTGCCTGAAGTTTGGACCTGGAGAACAGCCGCTAATTCACAGACTGGATTAGGAACAACTCCATGACTTTAACATTGGGATCCAATGGGATCACCAGCAGTTAATTGATTCCTGGCACAACCAGTTTCTGGACAAGCAGCAACCCGTGTTCCCACTTCCTCTGCCCTCAGAGCAAGATTTGTCACTGTTGCAGAGGAAACCTGAGTGCTCAGGTAGCTCCATCTGTCCTCTGTTAAATAGTGATTAAAAAATAAAAATCTCAGGTGCCTCTGAAAGCAATCTGGGAGCAGTGGGGCTTTCTTTGGCTGGTGAAAATCTAGCTGGAAGTTAAAGAAGACTGCAGCAACTCTTTCAACCCCTTTTAATGGGGTGTGGGGTGAGCACGATCAGAAGGAAGGCGCTGGTTCACCTCTCAGCTCTGGAGGATGATCCAGAGGGGATGGGGAATCAGTGAGGAGCACCTGAGTGCTGTGCTCAGCTGAAAGAGGGCCAGGAAATCATTCTTAGAAGCAAAGATGACACAGTGCAGGGAGATGGCACAGCCCTTCTGAGCCCACCTGACGGCCACTAATTGAACATAGGAGTACAAAGAGGAGTTGTCAAACTATTAACATGATTAAAATCGCTAATACAAGTCAAGCGAGAGCCGAGCTCAGTCTCTGTGATCTCTACAGAAGGGAACTGGCAGCTGCAGGAGGCTTTGGAGACAAAATCTCTTGCTCAGCTCAGAACTGCTTTGGCACGCTGATGGCTGTTATGTGTGTGGCCCTGGAGACCTCAGGCCATCAGCAAAACGATGCTCTTGGGTCTGCTGTTAGTGCAGCAAGAAGAAAGACACACCTGAAAGAAGGCAGAATGGTGACTTCCTTCCTTCAGGCGGCTCAGGACTTCCTCTGCAAGGCCTGGAGCAGCCTGCTGCTCTCCAGTGAGCTGAGGGTGAGGCAGCACTGCTACTGGAGCAGACACCTTCAGGGGAAGTCAGCCTGTGATACTTCAGAGGCCTGTTCCCAAAGAAGAGGTGCTTGTCTGGCTAGCACTGGACAGACTTTTAATGCAGTTATTTAACCTGACCTTTCCTGCCCCACTCAGCATGCTTTCCACAGCAGGGAAGCTAAAAGAAAAGGTAAGGAGGTTAACTGCTGCTCCTGGGTGCTTTCCCACTGTAACAGCAGCCAGAGAGGCTAATTTTAGACCAGAAATGATTTGTTCCAGGTATAAGGTATCAGATAATGACATCCCTGTGCAAATCTGAAGGCTATTATCTGGTAGACTCTACAGTTTTTAGTGTTACTTTGTATTTTTAGGACCTGTGAGTTGTAGTTTCCCACTTTTAGTTCATTCAAATAAAATCATCCTGTGACTAATGTTAAAACCAAGTGCAGGAACCAAGCGTGTGTCGTATTTTAAACCACAAGTATTTAACATTGATTTTGTTGTAGCAAAAGCTTTGTGCAGTGATAAAGAAAAGAGCAGCTTCACTTCCAGCTGAGATTAAAGTTACAAGGTCTATTAATCCTCCTGCTCTTCTTCCCTTGCTGCAGGCAGGGATGGATTCACAGAATCCCCCTGGGCAGTGTTTGCAGCATTTGTGTACTACCAGCTTGCAAGGTGCTGCAGCATCGCTGGGTTTCTAACCAAGGGGTTGGGGTCACGGAAGCAGCACGCGCTGCTCCAGCACAAAGCACACCCCCAGGCCTCGGCTTACGGGGACACACATCTCCGTGCAGATGCAGGTGGTGAAATTGAGCAGTGTTCCTAAAGCCCAGCGTGTGCTGTGCGTGAGGCAGGAGGGCTGGGCGCTGTCACAGCCATTCCCCAGGCTTGGAAGAAGGATCAAAGATGACCTTACCTCCAGCAGAGCGCAGTGTCAGCACTTCTTTGACTCCTGCAGGTTCCTGACACCAGGTGGGGGCTGAGGGCTATTTCATTCAAGAGCTGGGAGGACAAAGTCCTCTGTGGGTAAGTGCATGCAGGGAATGGGTGCTGATGCTGGAAAGCACGGCAGCTCCACCCCGTGTGACTGCTGTGGGGTTTGGGGATGGTCACAGGACCTGCTGATGAGCTCCTAGCCTACCCTAGGCACTCCTCACTGCTGCCAGCACGCAGCCCTACCAGCACAGCGGCTGCCCAGGCTCCTTCAGTGCTCCCATCGCACCAGGAATGCATCCCTGGGGGTTCACATCCATCTCCACCTGGAAGCTGCTTTTCTGGCCCTCACCCAGCTCTGGAGCAGCAGCAACAACTGGAAGAGGCAGGATAAGAGACCAGTCTTGTCCTTCCGTTGCCCAGCCCAACCTGGAACAGGGCAGCTCAAGGGTTTTCTCATCCTGTTTCACATGAGAGCCTTGCTTTGAGGGCCGCAGTTCCACGTACCCTGAGGACACAGGGTGCTGCTCCAGCTGCACCAGCGCAGTGGTTGCTCGGCATCAGCCAGCACTGCATTCGGCATCCCTGGTGTCCAGGCAACGCCAGGGCACTCCCTGCCTCCCCGGCAGCCGGGAAAAGCCTTCACCCTGACAACCCAAAACAACATCAGGTCTGTCCTGGAAACCCCTTGAGGGAGGGTGGCTCAACACATCCACACCGCAGTGCTCGGGATTTCCAAGTGAGCCACGCTCCTGCTGGCAGGGAAGGATCCGTTCCCCCCACGCTCCTCCGCTGCAGCAGGAGGGCTTAGCGCAGAGCTGCATAAGCCGTCCCAGTACACAGGGCTTAAAAATAGCTGTATGAGCCCAGCATGGCGGGCACCGCAGCCTCACAGCCTTCAGCTGCAGGCTCCATCCTGCACAGAAGGGGTCAGCCCCTGCCCCCGGGCTGCCAAAGCACTCAGAGGCCCCACTCAGGACAGGCAGCGCCCTGCCCGCCTCCAGCCTGCTCTCAGAATGCAGCCCCGGTGCTTGGGCTCAGCCCACACCTCATTGGGGCAGTGGGGGCAGTTTGGGGTTGGGGCAGCCCCCAGCAACGCTGCCTCCCTCCAGCCCAGCAGCCACGTCCCTACGCTGGGCAGATTAGAGCAGGCACGCGGTAGCCTGGAACCACCCCCTCTGTGGGATTAAAGCCCTTTAATCGTCCCAAGGCATTAAGCCGCACTGGGACCAGCCCAGCCTTCTCCATTACTCCATCCTGCACCAAACCAGACCCCGTGTCAGCTCACTACGGCTCGACTCCTCCAGGGGTTCATTCAAACAAACTCAGACTCCAGGTGTCTGCCCACAGCCAGGACTCAGTGTGCACAGCCACTTTCACAAGGGATGATGCCCTGCAGCCCCTGCGCCCTGGCACTGTGCCCTGGGATCCACAGCTCCGCAAGGATTTGGCCTCCAGCTGGACATGTGAAGTCGGGAACATTTATTCCAGTAAAGAATTTCTCTTCAGCTTGACAATACAACACCTGATTGCAAAACACAGAAACAAAACATCCACGGGAAGAATTTTCCACAAAATACATTAAAAAAAAAAAAAAAACAAACCACGTGATTGGAAAACCTCTCATTTTGGACAAAGACGACAGTCTATTGAGAACCCTTTTGAACTAAGCAGTGTAGAATGCAAACCGTGATTGGCTTTGTCTCCAGGAGAAGCAGCAGCACAGGGGGTGATTATTGCTTGCTGTGCTGGTTCCAGACACCTCTCCTCTCCTAGAACAACCCTGGGGCAGGGGCTGTGGGATGCCCAAGTGCCTCCAAGGGCAGCTCCGGGGGCACAGGAATGAAGGGATGGGGTCATCGTGGACGGACACTGCAAGGTCAAGAGTGCCAACCCCAGGAGGAATTGCTGCAGCATAGGGCTTGGTGAAAGTCACCAAAAGCCTCAAGAAAGGGAGATTATCAGGGGGTGAAACAGAAGTGGGTTTTGGGATGGGAGAAGAAGAGCTGGCAGAGGAGATGAGAAGCACTGGGCATCAAACCCGGCCACTCCGAGTCACCAAACCTCCCCACAGCTCCACACACAGCCGGGCGCACAAAGCTTCACGCCAGGGCTGGAGGAGACCGAGGGCACCATCACCATCCTCAGCAGGGATGCTCTCTGACCCCGAGCCCCGTCCTCCCTGTCAGGGTGGTGGGGACGAAGGGGATGGGGGAGAGCCGGTGTCCCTGCCGCAGGGTGGATTCACAGGTTGCTGAACAGTTCGTTTTTCTTGCTCCAGTCCATCTGGGGAGCCCGCTTGCTGGTGCGCTTCTGGTGCGCCCGCTCCTTGGCCACGGCCAGCGGGATGTCGAGGTCCAGCAGGGAGTTGGGCGCAGAGCTGCGCTTGTCCCCTTCCTGCATATCGGGCTGTGGAGAGAGAGAGCTCAGCCTCGGCGTGGGGGCTTTGCCCATCCCCCCTCCTCAGCCGTTATCCCCAGCCCTACCTCACTGTGGGTCTCGCTGCCTTCGGGGGTCGTGGCCAGCGCAGGGCTGGGAGGTCTCTCTGACACAGAGTTCAGCCGCGGCTCTCTGCCGTTTTCCTGGGGGCAGCAGAGCAGGAAGAGGGGCTGAGGTTTGGGAACCATCCCCGGGGCTGCCGCCGTCCCTCCTGGCAGCTGTCAGATCCTTCCTCCCTGCATGTAATCCGCTGAGAGCTCCGTGCTAATAAACACCTCCTGCGTTGCCCATGCAGGGTTGGGAGGATTAAACCTGACTTCCCAGCTGCAGCAGCAGCAGGAGGGCTGTGGGATGGAATGTTGCTTCCCTGAAGCATGAGGGCTCCTTCCCGGCCAGGCAGCATTGTGCAAGCAAAGCAAACCTGCAAGCAAACCCCTTCCTGGGGGCCACAACTTCCCACTCCCCTTCCCAGCATGGCACCTGCTCTTGTGCGACAGCATGGGGGCCTCATCCCTGGACCACGGGTCACCCAAACGCCTACAGGCAAAGGATAAAGGGGCACCCAAACCTATAGGCTCCTACAGACCATCGTAGGTGGGATTCAGAAGGGACAAAAAACGGAATTTATCTCACCTTCTCTATATCACCATTGGCAATGGGTTCTGGCAAGGGACCTGCAGAGAGGACATGGTGTCAGGTGGGGGGCAGGCTCACACCAGGGCCGTGAACATCAACGCCCATAGGCACGACAGCTCTGGGGCGGCCAGTGAGGGCCGCATCCTGCCAGCAATAGAGGTAGGGAGGGAGCCAAGGTCGAGCCAAGGCTGGAGCTGAGTGAAGGACACCCACACGCCCTCTGTTCACTCCCTGAGCCATAAGTCCTGTCAAAGTGTAACCCGCAGAGCCATAAACCCTGCCCAGCACACACCCCACAGCCACGTGCCAGCTGCAGGCCAGGCAGGAAGGTGCCAACCAGTCCCCCGTCCCTGCACAAGGGGACACCCCACACCCAGCTCCAGGGATGGCACCGGACCCACCTGCCAGGTGCGCCTCCGAGGGCAGAACCCTGCACTTCTTGAAGAACTCATCGGCCAACATGCCCACCACCAGCAGTTTGGTCTCGTCGCCACCCGCCTTGATGGCCGCCACCACATCTGCGTGCTGTTTGCCCTCCACGGACGTCCCATTCACCTGTGGGCATCACAGTGACAGGGGACGTGCCTCAGCCCAGCACCGGCTGCAGCCCCCCACGGATGTCCGGAGACGTGCGGGGATTAGCAGCAAAACCTCATTAAAAGCAGATTTTCTCAGAGTGATTAGCACAGGGCTCTATGGGGAGCGGGGCAGCGCCAGGGTCTGGGTGGCACGGGGCGGCCGTCCCCAGCGTGGTGAGCACTGCCAGCCCAGGAGCCGCACAGCCACCGCACGCCCTCACATCTGCGCCCTGCCGCCCCAGGACAGCGGTGCTCCATCGCTGACAGAGGCTGACGTGCAGAGCGGGGCTCAGCCCGGCTGCACCCAGGGGTGGAGCAGCTCTGCTCTGAGTCACCACCAGCACTCAGAGCAGGGGATGCCCCAGGGGAGCAACGCCCTGGCACTGCCCGCCCATCCCGTATGTCAGGGACACACCATACCTCCGGCCTGCCCCCGACCCCATCACCCACCTCAACAATGCGGTCCTGGGCGCGCAGCCCCGCGGCCTCGGCTGGTGAGTTGGGGTCCACAGCGCGCACATACTGCCCCGGGCGGCTCTTGTCACTGTGCAGGTTGAAGCCGTAGCCGTTGGGGCCCTTCTTGATGTGGCACAGCCGGGGACGCAGCTCCTGCGAGGGCACAGCGAAGGGACGGCCATGAGATGGCTGCTCTCAGACCCACCCCGCTATGGCACAGGGCTGCAGACCCATGTGGGCCAGGCATGGAGATCAGAACAGCCAGCGAGCCATGGCCCCAGCTAATTAGGCACAGGGCACAGTAATTGCAGCGTTCCATTAAGGAAGCCTGTCATTATGCACATCCTCAGACAGGGCTCTTCCTTTCGGGATTAAGATTGCCCGGTGAAGGTGGAGGAGGAAGCAGCCTGGACGGAGGGCAGGCACCCACCTCCACCCCACACAGGAGTCGCGGGCCAGAGGTCCTGCAGACAAAAAGACTGCATCACCCCCTGCCTGGGGGCGGCACCAAAGGGACCCTGGCACTCACAGAGCAGCACCCACACGGAGCACCCCAACCTATAGCTGCAGCAAACCAGGACCTGCGGAGCAGAGCAGCAGCACGTGGGGCATTCACCTCCTGGAGGCACCACCCTGGCCTGACTCGATGGCCAACTGTTCCACATTTGTAGAATCATGGGATCATTAAGGTTGGAAAAGACCTCTAAGATAACAAATCCAACCCAACTCCTCCCCACTGAGCGCATCCCTCAGTGCTGGGAACCCCACAGCGCTCCCCTGCTCCCTGAGCATTGCTGCTCTATGGGGAAATTGTTCCTCATGCCCAACCTGAGTCTCCTGGCACAGTGCAGAGCCATCACCTCTCATCCTACCGAGATAATAGATATATAATGACACTGTCTTAATCGTTAGCTCCTGATCACTGGGAGGGATTTTCCAATGGCCAAGCCACAATGGAGTTCTTAAAATATCCCTCACCAAGGGGTTTCATCACTTATTATTCCCTTTATCTGTCCTACTTCAGAACCCAAACCAGCCCCAGGGACAGGCAGGAATTCCCCCTCATGCATGCTCTGTGCTGCTCCTTGCCCACAGCACCTCCACATCATGCTACGAAATTCCCTTGGCCAGCCCTGATCCTTGGGGCTGGCACCGAGGAGAGACACAAGGCGCTGGTGAGGGTGACACATTGGCAGCAGCCTGATAAGCACAGCCTGTGTGACGGTCCCACAGCTGTTATCAGCCCCGTCCCTGTTGCACAATACTGTGGGGTCAAGGCTCACCAGGTTAGCACACCTCACCAACACCCAGCTGGGGACCAAAGGTGACAACAGGATGTGCCAGCAGCCAGCTGTGCCCACGTGCTGGCCGGCAGCTGCCCAGTGCCTCCCCTGCCCTCTGCATGGGACTGCAACACACCCACCAGCATGGCTGCTGCGTGGTCCAGCTGGTTCGTGGTGTACTTAATCCCAAAGCCAAGCCCAAAAAGCAGAGCTGGCAGAGCCTGGAGGGAGCAGAGCTGCAGCACATCGGGTTCCATCCGTGGCTGCAGGAGCACCTCCAAGCAGAGGTCCCTTGTGCAGAGAGACTGAGGCCTTCCATGCATAGGAACAGGCTGCCCTGGGGCGAGGGTTCTGAGAAGATCTCCCCCCCACCTGAGGGATAGGAGACACCTGCAGTGCCCACAGCTCCCAGTACAGTAACGACACCTGCAGAGCAGCAGCCGCAGCCCCAGCTTGCAGGAAGCTCCCCGCAGCCCTGTGAGCAGCAACAAGCTGCAGGCAGCCCACAGCAGCCACCTTCTGAGCTTTGCTCAGAAAGAAACATGGGCTGCGAGGACAGCCAGGCCAGCAAATTCACACGGGTCCTGAAATCTGGCACACGCACCGGGGCCCCATACAAAGGGGATGCAAAGCAGCCTCTTGCGGCATCCCTGTCACGTAGCGCCGGGCTGGAGCTGCTTTTCATGCAGCCCACTCCTGCTCCCAAGCACAGTTGGCTCGAGAAGAAATTTAATTCATTTCCCAGTTCAACTCCCTGCACAATGCACCCAGCTGCCCCCATGACACTTCAAGCCACACCCGGGGGGCTCGGATGGGTTTTGCAGGGGAGCAAGCACTGCATTCAGCATCTGAGCACTACAGTGCACCGGGCACAGCTGGCACTGGGCAGCAGGAGCCGTGCCGTGGTGGAAGCAGCACCAGGCAGCTGCACAGAGCTGTCTCAAAGCACTCGCATGCAGCTGAAGCCTCCGGAAACACAGTGTGGGGCGAGGGGGGGGGTGGGGGGTGGGAAAGGAAACACAGCAGGCTGCCGCCACCCACAGTCAAACGCAGGGGACGGTCCCGTGCGGTGCAAAGCCCTCCAGCAGCGGGGCTGAAGTTGCGTTCAGCCACCTGGTGCCACTGCCAGGGCTCTAACACCACTCCTGCTATGGGGGGGAGGGGGTGTGCGCTCATGGGTGCTCCAAAGCTCCCCACTTCCCACTGGGGTGGCATCCAGATGCAGGGCAGGGAGCCGTGGCGACGCTGCTCGGTTTGGGGGGGTCGTATCCTGCCTGAAGCGTTAAACGCTCGGAGCAGAGCAGCACAGAGCAGGAAGGCTGACAGCCGGCCGCTGGCAGCACGCGTCTCCAAGCCTGCATGCAAATAAAGGCGAGCCCTGCCCCACAAAGCAAACAGGACTCTGACACACACAGACCTCCTGTGCTCCCTGCCGGCACCGATCCTGGGAGAATCCCCACAGAGAGGAGGAAGGGCGCAGCCCAGGGGCACAATTCCCTCCGCTCGGTGGCACCGCTCCCAGTGCGCTGTCTTGGCACGGCCGCTCCGGGTTTCCCCAGGCTGGGAACAACCAGCCCCAGCCCCACGGCTTCCGGCTACCTGTTGAGAAACCACCCGGGCGGCAGGCGGGTGAGCAGCAGTATCAGCCCATGTCAGCAGCGTCACCGACTTCCTGCTCCCGTACCGACAAACTGTCAGCGGTAACCGCACGGTAACCGTCCCACCCGCACACGGAGCTGCGCGGCCCCGCGGCAGAGCAGGGCGCTCCCCCGGCCGCATCAGCCGCGGCCCCATGAATTCTTCCAGCTCACGGAGCGACCTGCGCACAGCACAGAAGGACTCGGTGGCCGGAGGGGACGCCGGCACTGTGGCACGTGGAGGATGCCGGGGGAGCAGAGCCTGCTCGTTCCCATGCAGCCTTGTGACCCCAGATGGGGCGACGAGCACCGCTGTGGCCGCCAGACCCCACCGACGGCCCACGGGAGCGATGCTTTCACGCGTCCTACAGCAAGGGAAGAGTCAGCATCGGGTGACAGCAACACCTCACCCTGCAGGAGGGCAGCTCAGCACCAAAGTCCATCCGGAACTCAGCACCAACCCCGCAGCAGTGCCACCACGTCGGCACTACGGGCGGGTTCCAGGAGCCGAGCACGGCTCTGTGTCACAGCTTCCCAGGAAGCGCCTCGGTCGCAACAACAAATACTTGTTTTCACCGAGCAAACAAAAAGCGGCATTATCCGCGGCAGCCCCAAGCGTTCCTTCGAAACTGCTGCGGGCAGGAAAGGTCAGCTGGGTCTCCATTCCTCACCCCTTTGCATCGCTCTGTTTGTGCAACCGCTGACTCCTACGTGCTGCTCCAGGCCGACATTCTGAAACCGTGTCGGTCCGCACCGAAGGGCTCTGTGCTCCCCTTCCCCATAGTGCGGCTGAGGCCGCGCAGCTCAGGGCACGAGGAGCAGCCACAGCACAACACCTCCCCTTGCCAAACGCTTTTTGCATTTTAGAGGCGGTTAACGCCAAAAGCCTCGGGGCAACCCGGCACCTGCTCTCAGGAGGTGAAGACGCAGCAGGGCTGGGGCTGGAACTCAGAACTCCCGGAGCAAAACCAAACCGAGCTCCCAAAGCACAGATGATGACACAGGGGACGGACTGGGCAGCACCCCGCGCCCACGAGTCGCCATCAGCCTCCCCCCCTTGTCCCCCTCGCGCGCCTGACCCCGTTTCGCTCCTCCTGCAACACAAAGACGGAGCAGGAGGGGCACGACCCGACGTGCTGCGACTGGAGCAGGGAGGAGAGCACCGGGGGCACCGTCCCGGGACCGCCCGGCCCTACAGGACAGCAAAGGCCGCCCGTACCGCCCCGCACTCACCCGCTCCTCGGGTTCTCCGCTCCGCTCCGCCACCGGGGGTTCCGCCGCCGGCACCTCCCGCTGCGCTTCGCCGTCGGGGTCACTGTGGGTCTTAGGCGGCTGCTCCTCGGGTTGGGGCTGCACCACGAGCAGGCGCACAGCCCCGGGGGCGGCACGGATGCGTTCCACCACCTGCTGGTGGCTCTCCCGCTCCACGTTCGTTCCGTCCACCTCCAGCAGCCGGTCCCCGGCACGCAGCCCCGAGCGCTCGGCCGGCGAGCCCGCCTCCACCAGCCGGATGAACTGGCCCGGCTTGCCTTTCTCGCCGTGCAAGTGGAAGCCGTACCCGTCCGGGCCCTTCTCCAGGCAGCACAGCCGCGGCGCGGCGGGGCCCGGCGGAGCGCTGCTCATGGCGGCGTCGCCTCCCGGCCCGCACCCCTCCGTGTGAGGCCGCCCGCGCCCGGCGGCGGCTTTTAGAGCGCGAGGCGGGGCCCGAGGGGCCGCCGTCCAATTAGAGAGGGAGTGGGCGGGCCCTGAGCCGAACAGGGCGGGGTTATGCAAATAACAGACGGCTTGACGCGTTGTTATGCAAATAGAGGGTGGGCGGGGTTTTGGAAACGCGGCCCCGAGGGCGCGGGCACCGCGGGGGCAGCGGAGCCGCAACGTTCCCGCGGGTCGCCCCGCGTCCCCCCGCCCCACCCAGCATCGCTAACGCCGCTGCCGCGCCTCGCAGTTTCTCCAAAGCCGGTGCTGAATGCGTGCGGGGAGCTACAAAACGCACCGAGCGGATGGGAGAGCCGAGCGCGGGTGGGGAAGCAGCGCGGGGGGCCGAGCGCTCCGGGATCGCTGCGCGGCGGAAGCGGGAGCGCGGCCCGACCGCTCCGAGCGGCCCCGGCCCGGCCAGGCACCGACTGCGGGCGCCGCTGGGGCTGCTGGCGCGGGCCGGGAGCCGGGGAAACCCCGGGACTGCGGCTCAGTCCGCAAGCAGAAGCGGCGGGAGGTCACGGGAGGTCGCGGCAGTGCGAAGCGCGGGGCTGCGGGGTCGGGCGGGGCGAGCCGGGGCTGCGGGCGCTGCGAGCGGGGAGGGCGGTGCTGCCCTCGGTCTTTTCCCGCCGGCCGGAGGGCTGCGGGGCGGTTGGCGTCGCGATGAGCCGCGTCCGAACCGAGCGGGGGGCAGCGGGGGCATCCATAGCGAGCCCCGACCGCAGCACGTGGCAGGGGACTGGGAAGCGGTGGGCGGAGCGGGGGGGTGAGGGGGGGTCAGCCGCTGCCTCCGCTCCGCTGAGCATTCACCCCGCTGCCGCTCAGCCCTGAGAAACGCAGCCGAAACGAATCCCACGGCGGCAGCAGACGCTTGCGGAGAAAACCAGGGCGAGCCCGTGGCATCGCGCAGCCGTCAGCCCGGCGCGGCCCCTTGGGCTGCAGAGAAACGCTCCCGTTTCGTTCGGAGAGGGGAGGGAGGGTGCGCTTTTGGGGAACGCTCCTCTCATTCAGGAAACAAACCCCGGCCCCGATAGGGATGGTTGCAGCGTGGGGCTGCGATAAGGAACGAACGCAGCAGAAAAGGAAACAGACAGCGCTGCTTTTGAGTCCCGCTCGGACTCCATCTGCGCCCGGCAGAGCACGGCCGAATCCTGGCAGGAGCCTGCAGAGCTCCTGCAGCGCTGGGAGAGCCCGGGCTGAGGGGTGGGAAACAGCGCAGAGCCAACGGCTGCTTGTGCTGAAGCTCTCCAGCATTTTTTGCAGACATCAGCCGAGAGGCAGCAGCAATGCCATTGGTGGGAAGACAGAGTTATTTGGGGAATGCTGGACTCCGCACTATGAGAGCAGCAGGGGAGGAGGTTGGTTTTAATTTAACAGGCCGTGTTTATTCTTCCCCTCTCACCTTTGGACTGTCTGAAATGCGCAGCCAAGCGCTGGGAGGAGGAGGGGGCTGTGGGCTCTTCCCCCGCTGCATGCCCCACATCCCGCTCCCTGCCGTGCTGTACAGCCTCCCACGTGGAGGGCCCGGGGCAGGGATTTCTCACGCAGAGAAAAACCAGGCAGATGCAAAGCCTTGAAAATATCCAGCTTTAATCTGTACACTTGCAAAGAAAGATCCAAGGGGAGCACAGGAGTGAAGGGGGCTGCGGGGCAGGGAGGGCCCTCGTGGGGATGGATGTGCCCGATTGACCCCAACTGCATCAGAGTTGTGCCCTCTGCAGCTGCCCTTGGCATCTTGAGCAGCACACCCGAATATTCCTTGTCTCCGCGCCCTGTGCAGCACAGCGCCCGAGGGTGCGACCCGTGGGCTGCTTCAGCCCCATCCGGAAAGAAAAAAGCGTTCCCCTCAAAGGGAAGTAAATAACAATAGAAAAGCTTCAGCTGCAAGAGGGGGAAAGCAAAGCTTTTCCAAAGTGCTGCGTGTACTGGAAGTGCCCTCGGCGATCACCGGGTGCTCCGGGGCTGTCTGCATGTTGTGGTGCCAACTGCAGCAGGGCGGACAGGCAGGGACACCGCAGCACGTGGTGGTGAGGGGCGCCGCTCAGGGCCAGCGGCTCTGCAGAGGGCAGCGGGGCGGATCGGGGCCTGTGTGGCCGAGGAGTGCAGCATGGAGTGCACAGCAGGGGAGGAGCCAGGCGCCGGGTCTGCATCCTGCACCCTGCGTCCTGCTGGGGCAGCGGTGGCATCACCTCCGGTGATCGGCTGGGCTGATGCCGACAGCGCGGTTGGGGCACTCGGGGTGATCCTGGCACAGCCCCACGCGGCAACGGGATCCGATCCTGCTCAGAGCCCTGCAGGAGCAGAGCCGTGACCCTCTGTTCCATCGTAGGCAGGATCCGGCCCTGCTCCTCCCAGCCCGCCGTTCCCGGGGCGTTGCTCCTGTCCCCATCAAACGAAGGCGCAGCAGCCGGATCTCTTCTGCTGCGCCTCGATGTAGTTGTGGATCTGGAAGCGGGGCTCGTCTGGCAGCTGCATCGCTCTCTGCTTCAGCTCCCTGGGGACAGTGGGGACGTGTCACCCTGTGGGGACAGCCTTTGCTCTGCACCCCACCCTGCACTCACCGGGCGATGGCCAGGAAGGCCAACTCCACATTCATGCCGGTCTTGGCACTCGTCTCCATGAAGGGCACCCCATATTCCTGGGAGGGCAGAACGGGCCCATTAGTATCCAGCCCTAAAACACCACTTTGAACTGCACCCTTCCTGCATCCCCTCCCTGCTGTGCCCCAGTGCTGTGCTGCCTGTGCCACATAGAGCATGGAGCACAGGAGGTGGCACAGCCGTGAAGTCCCCAAGCCGTGTGCCAGTGTCTGGGGCACCATGGCGTGCAGCAGGGGATGTGGCCAGATTAGGTTCAGGTTCAGCTCACCCTGGC
Organism: Lagopus leucura; assembly: GCF_019238085.1. Classification (NCBI taxonomy): domain Eukaryota; kingdom Metazoa; phylum Chordata; class Aves; order Galliformes; family Phasianidae; genus Lagopus; species Lagopus leucura. The sequence goes on along the minus strand of NW_024962259.1, from coordinate 4,515,043 downwards.
CAGTGAGGCTCCATCCTCTGTCCTCACCATTCTCTCACTGCTCACGTCGGCCTGTGAGAGAGGGACAGCATCACCACTGTGCCCTGTCAGCATGGGGGGGCTTCCAGGAACTCCAGGAGCTGGCTTCAGGGAGCCAGGAACCCGCAGTGCCCAGAGGAGAATGCCGAGCTCATTGAGCATTTGACACCTGGTGGCATCTGGGATAGGGAGCATTCAGCACCCAGAGGGACATCTGGTACCAAGCATCATTCTGAATTCCAGGAGGCAACCAGGGGAAAACTCAGCTCCCAGTTGGACCCTGTGTACGTGGCAGCGTTTGAGACCCCAGGAGACAATGTGAGACACGGTTGGGCATCTGAGATCTGGGGACGTGCATCCGGGATCTAGCTGGACAACCCGTGCAGCAGCATCCCAGACTGGGAGCATCCGCACTAGGAACCTCCCACACCCGGCGCTCAGCCCCGTGCTGCCCTCCACTGGCTGCCGGGAACGCGGCCGCCCTCAGCCCTCCAGCACTTTGGGGTCACCTCCGTGCCTGGGAAAGCCCGGCAGGGAACCCCAGGGCCCCGTCCGGCCGTGGGGACAGCATGGCAGGGAAGGGACGGCGGGAGGTGAGGCAGGACCAGGGCACGCATGCACCTTATTGCCCAGCAGCATGATGACCACGTCCCTCTGGGCATACTCGTGGATCTCTGTCAGCCAGGCCTGTGGGGACAGCAAGAACTGCGTTGAGGTGGAACCTTCGCCCCACACAACCCAGACATCCCCAACCCCAGGGACAGACACTCTCGTGCCAGGCAGTGGGGACACTCACGCGGATGTTGTCAAAGGACATTTTGCTGGTGATGTCGTAGAGCAGGAGTAGGGCTGGAAGGGAAGGGGCAGAGGGCACAGATGCCGCAGGGCAGCACACGTATGGGGCTCAGCCCCGCTGACCCCAAACCCACCTTGGGCATCCCTGTAGTAGGCGTGGGTCACACTGCGGAACCGCTCCTGTCCTGCTGTGTCCCAGATCTGCTGGGAGACGCCCCAGTGAGGGTGGGAGGGGACGTCCCATGGCTCAGCCTGGTGTGGGCTGGGCAGCGCGGCTGGGAATTGCTCATCCACTCCCAAAACTCACCTGCAGCTTCACCTTCACCCCATCCACAGCCACCACCTTGTTCTGCAGGAGAGAAGGACAGGAGCTTGTCAGCACGACGTGCATCCCGGACTGGAGCTGCCCAGTGCAGGGCTCTGCATTCCCTGCTCAGGGCATGGAGCTGAGCTGCCCAACTTGCTTCAGATCTTGCTCATCTCCCAAGAGCTCCCTGTTCCACTGGTGAGCCAGCTAATGACACGGCAAACCCCAAGGCACACCGACCTGCCCAGCAGCAGCAGCCCCACGCCTGCAGCCCTCACCCTGGCTGTGGGAAACCCTGCAGGGTTGGGCAAGTGCGAGGTCTTGCATGAACTGCAAACAAATGTGTATTTATTTGTATGTTTGTTTACTCTTATGATGGTTGCCCCATGTAAAGCTTTGCTCAGGAAGCACTGCGCCTCAGGGGCTGCTCCTGCTCCAAACCCTGATCCCACCACCCCCAGCACAGGCTGGGCAATGAGTGGGGAAGGCAGCTCTGGGGGTGAAGCAATTGCTGCTGTGAATGCAGAAGCACAGGGACTTCCTTCTAGACGCCGGTGTGGTGCAAGTGAAAAGGCAACTTGCCCAAAGAGTATTTTCAGGATCTTTTAAAGAATGGCACTTCCAGTGATAAGGATGAGTATAAACAATTTGGTTGCACAGAACTGTTTGAAGTGGAAATGCAGGCAAGAAGGGGATGACAACAGTTGAGGGATAGCTCAGAAAATGGGCATGGGACTGCTCCCCCCCCGGCTCTCAGCCCGTGTGGTGCGGACCGCTCTTCCTGCCTGCATGTTACAACGCTGCATCAGCTGAAGTCAGCAAACAGAACGAGACGGTAGGGGGGGGGGGGGGGTTGTGGAGGGGGGGTGGTTGGACGAGATCTGATGGCCTCAGCAAGCAGGATCTGCTGAGAACAACTCCTCAACTTGGAATTCTGGCTCACACATCCAGAACTGGGGCAGGCTGCTGTGCTCTCACCCGGAAATCTATGCCCACGGTGGCCATGAACGTCCCGGAGAGAAAGGCCCCGTCTTTGAACTGGAGCAGGAAGCAGGTTTTCCCCACGCCTGAGTCTCCGAGTAACATCACCTGCAAGACGGGCGCAGGGTGAGGTGTCAGCAGGGCGGCCCCTCTGCCCCGACCCTGCGTCCTTCTGTCCCCAGGGCACGTCCTTCTGTAGGGCACCCAGGGTGCAGCCCCGCAGCGCATCCCGATGGAGAGGAGCAGACAGTGGAGAAGGGAAGGGATCCGCTGGGGACGCAGCACTGAGAAGTGCTTCCTGACTGTCTCCGGAGCATCTCCAGCCTTGAACTGCCCGTGGGTATGGGGTTACATGGGGCAGCCCTGTGCCGGTGCCCTGCTTGGACAAACCTTGCTGGATTCCCAGGGCCCTGCCTGCCACAGACACCAAAGCAAACACGGTGCCTTGTCCCCTCCTGCAAAGCAAACAGGCCCCAGCCAGGCACTGCCTTGCTCCACCCGGCACAGCTCTAGGCTCTGCCCCGATGCTGCGCTCCCCTCTGTGCTCATCCACTGCAGCCCTTTCCCTCACAGCAGTGAGATGCTGCTCCTCTTGCCCCCTGCCACTCCTCCCCCCCCTCAGCCCTGCTCCTTCCCAGCGCAGCAAGATGAAGCAGATGGCCCCAGGTCCCCCCCGGCCTTCATCGCCTCATTGCCCCCCACCTTTCCAGCCAGCTCATAGTCCTGCAGGGATGCTGGGGGGATCCCGTTGCCCCCTGCTCCGCTCATGGTGTGTCTGAGCAGATCTGCGGAGTCCCGGCCCTCCCTCCTCCTCCTCCTCCTCCTCTTCCTCCACCTCGGGCAGTGCCTCCTGCCGGGCTGCGCTCCGGCCCTGTTACCGCCCTACGCGGGATGAGGAAGAGGAGGTGCAGCCGGATCCCTGTCCCAGAGCGCCAATGGGGAGAAGAGGCCGCTCACCCCCAGCTGAGCAGTCCCCTGCCCCACAGGGATGCTGCAACATCAGTGGGGGCTGCGGCTTGCAGGGTACGGGCTGCCCCTGCTCATCCCGAAGCCCACTCCGAGGGTGGGGGCACTCCAGCACTGCGGGCCCCCCCTTAGCCCCGAGGCGCAGAGGAAGCCAGCGGCGGCCGTTAGCAGGAAGCCACAGGCTGCGGCGAGGTGCTGCGCCTGCGTCTTGCACAAGATTAGTGCTGGGGCTCCTGTCCCCCGCGGGACCCTCACACAGCCCCCAGCATCCTCCACGGACCTTTGGATCACCTTCATCTCACGCACAATCTGGGAAAAGGCCAAGCATGGGAATAGGAGAGGTCCCGCAGGGGTGGCTGAGCACGGTGCGTTACCCGAACATCTCTCTCCGCAAAGCCCCATCCGAGCCCACGCGTTAAGGCTGCTGGAGACACGGCAGGCGGTGCCCATCAACACCTCCGATTGATTTGCCCCAGGACCCCCAACCCATCTCCACAGCGGTCCTTCCGACCCCATACTGGGCCGATCCCAGCGCGAATCCATCGGCCCCGCCGGGATCAGACACCCCCGTTTGCGCCCCCGGAGCCGCGTCCCGCGCTGCTCCCCCAGCCGGGGGCGGGCACGGCGCGGGGGGTCCGATGGCAGAGATACGCCCGCAGCGGCACCGCCTCCAGCCGCAGCCAACCCTTCCTCGGCCCCTCGGGAAACGCCGAGAGATGGAACCTGTATTTCCAGTCCCGTAACTGCTCGTGCCGAGAGGGGGGGACGCAGAAGTTCCGTGCGCTGTGCTGCTGGGGGGCTGCCCGGAGCTGAGACACGCGGAGCTGCGCTGCAGGGCTCACCCAACATCCCCACACCGCCCGGTCGCAGCCTACAGCAGGCCGTGGATGGGACTGGATGGGGACAGGGAACGGGACTGCGTGCTGCAGGGCTGGGTGGAACCGGGCTCAGCGGGCCGCCTTTGGGGAGCACCACGCTCCTCTGGCAGCGCTGCTGTGAGCTGAGCTGGCCGCGTGCCGCCGGAGCTGCTGCTCTGAGCGTCCCAAGCAAGGAGCGAGAGCCCGGCCGAGCAGCACTGCGTGTGCTGTCGTTTTTCATGAGACAAATGAGTTGAGGAGGTTGGCTGAGCCCTCTGCCTCTCGGGGGTACGGCCCTGCATCTATCCCTGCTTCCTTGGCCTGAACAGAGGAGCCAGCCTGCCTTGCCACACCGCCACATGGGGCTGCACGTGAGGTCCTGAACTTGGGTCTCTGTTTCCCAGGTCTGGGGCCGTGTGCCAGCCCTGCTGCCAGCCCCGCAGCAGCACTGCAAATAGTTCTGGATGGCTGCTGAGAGCAACTGCCAGCACTGCTGCCATCTGCCTGAGCTTCCAAGGGCCTGGAGCTGCTCACCAGGGCACGGCCAGCTGCTGCAGGACCACTCTGTGAGCAGCTGCTGGGAGCAATGGGCCCAGCACCACTGGGATCAACGGGCATTGCACCACAGCAGGTTTCACAGCATTAAGCCTCCCTCCACCCCCAGCAGCCCCCAGCACAACTCCAGCAGCATGTAGCAGGCTGAGCTCTGCTCACAGTGACACAACCCTCCCCAGTTTTCAACGCTTAGCATCACTGACACCAATGGAGTCATTTCCTGACAGTGCACAGTGTTACCCAGCCCAGCACCAAGGGTTTGGTCCTTACCGTAAACCCAATGCCCACGGTGGCAGAGAAGGAGCCTGGAATGAACTTGCCCTGGTCAAACTGGACCAGCAGAGACGTCTTCCCCACACCGCTGTCTCCAACCAGGATGGTCTGCGAGAGATCAATGAAGTGGCATCAGCACATCGGGACCGAGCGTGTCCCAGCCCTGGGGCGCAGCACATGGCCGAGGTGCTGGCTTCGGGGGCTGCAGCAAATGCAGCGGGGGCAGCACTGCAGAGCCGCCAGCAGCCCCGCCGAACAGCAGATCGCCCCCACGGGCTGCTTGCTGGGCGCTGCACCCAACCAGACGGCTCATCCCGCTGTGCCCCACTTTGCCGTCCCCTTTGGTCCCACCGCCCACCTGGGGAGGGACCCCGGCACCCTGAGTGTCTGCAATGCACGAACTCTGCCCCAGGCTGAGCTCCGGGCTCTGAACACGGAAGAGAAAATCTCGGTGTGCACAGCCCTGCTGAGGAAGAAGGAATCTGGCAGAGCTGGACCGGGTCCAGAATGATTTAGTGAAGAGAGCTTCTCCCCTGGCTGCTGCACACAACAGCCGCTGTGTGTTGATAAAGCACGGAGCCTTTCTGGGGCAGCGCTGTCCTCACGCTGCATTAACGCTGTGCCACCGCAACGCTCCCGTTGGCAGCGCTGCATCTGAAGCAACGTGACCATCGCACACAGAGCCCTTCTGCCCCCCGTCCCATCGTGCAAACCCCCAAGCTCTCCTGCAAGGGGCAGAGCTGTTGTCGGAGGCTGTGCAGGTGGCAGAGCGGAGCACTGCCATCGCCTCCCGAGCTGCTGCTCCACATCCCAGGCAGCCCCTGCTCCCTCCAGCCCTGACCTTTCCCTTCTGTTCACTGCCTGCCCACATTCCTCCAAATCCCAGGCCTGAGGGAGACCAGCAGTGTGAACACAAACGCCTCCCAACCTTCTCTGCCAGACCTGGGTGTTGCTTGCAAAGCCGTGCATGCAGACGTTCCCATCCTTTCAGGAAACCGAGGCACTCTGAGCAATTTCCCAGGGACATGAGGAAAAATAAACACTCTGCTCACAGACTTCTTGCTCAGAAGTGGACTTGGCCCCATCCTTTGGGATGTGGGAGTTCCCATGGCTGCAGCCATGCCTCCGCCATGCTCCATGCTCCATGTTTGTCCCTACCAGACAAACTTGCCCTACAGCTCCACTCCATCCTGGCTCAGCTCCTCATCCCTGCTCAGGATAAGCCCCCAGAGGAGGAGCATCCCACCCCAGGCTCACTTCCCCCCCCGGGGGTATTTCCCTGCCCCCAGCCTCCCCGCTCTGCTCCCCAGCCCCCGGGCCACCCCCCCCCCCCCCCCCCCCATGCACAGAGCTGGATCTGCTCTGGAGATAACAAATGGAAATACATCTGGGGAGTTCAGTGCCACAGTGAGCCCAACTGCTGCGGAGCTCCGTATCCCCCTGCCTTGGCAGTGCCTCAGAGCAGTTCTCCTGCACCCAGCACAGAGCCAGGCCTTTTTTGTTTTCAGCCAAATGATTCTTTGGATCTGAAATAAAATTGCCCACAAAAACCCTCTGGGGACCAAAACCCGTATATAATTCCGGGCTGAGGGAGCTCTCACCATTCCCTGCGTGGGCAGAAGGAACTCCACCTCCCGTGGCCCCACAGCTGCTCAGCTGCTCCACCACTGTCCTTGCAGAGAAATGAGCACAACGTGCCACGGACTGACAGCACTGCTGCCAGCTCTGCCACCCCACGGCTCCCATTGGGGGCTAATGCAGACAAACAGCCCTGCTGGGTTGGTGTGGGCTGCAGAGACACGGCAGAGCAATGGTGAGAGTGAGCCCAAGCAGTGAATGCACAACGACTTCCTCTGCCTGTGCTGGCAGTAACTGAGCAAAGAAGATATTCTGGGTTAAAGCGCCTGCAGAAGAGAGGTCTTACATGGCTGTCAAGGCAGCTTAGAGAGGAGCAGCTCCAGAGCCAGCCGGGTGGTATGAGATGGGGAAGAGCAAGTGCGTGGCTTTAGATTGCTTTTTCGGTTCAGTTTGGAGCTTAAGCATGCAGCGGCTGGACCCGAGCTCAAACTGCAACGGATGGGAGCACAGCAAGGTGTGACTCCAGCCTGCTGAGAGAGCACAGGGAGGGGACAGAACTTTTTGTGGCCCATTACCTGCTCCATATACAGGATGCAGGCAGCTCCTCGGGGCAGCTGGGTGCTGCCTCAAGCCTGTGCTGTGCAGGGAGCTGCAGCCCACCTTGCCCAGATGGTGCCGCACCACATCTGTGCCCTCTTGGCGTGCGCTTGGCCCACAGCCCAGGACCCTCTGCCAGCTGCAGCTGAGGCAGCGTCTCAGTCCTGAGATGTGAGCTGTAGGGCTGCACATCAGACCAAAGCTGCCCTGGAGCATCTGGCTTCCAACCCCCCTCTAGCACCACGGATCACATCTCGCTCCCCGTTTCTTGTTCCATCTGAGCACCCTATGGAAAGCAGAAGAATTTGGCAATGGGTCAAATCACCCAAATGCAGAATCAGTCATTTTGTGAACAGTAAAAGTTTTCTGGAACAGCCCAGAACAAACTTTTGTTACCCCTGTTCTGATTTCTTCTTGGTCTGTTTCCTCCCCAGACCTAGGGTTGGCCACCAACCAGAAATCAGTTAACCTTTGTTTCTAGAATGATCTCTCCCAGGGTTTTTCAGCATGCTTGAAATTTGATTCCTTGGTCGGAAACCGTGTCTGTTGAGATATTTGCTGCCTCATGTCCCAGGAGCAAGAGGAGAGTTGCTTCTGCATGACAAGCAATCCAGGCAGCAGTGACAGCAAAATCCCAATGGAAATGACAGACAGTGTGGAGCTGGATGGTAACTTGCCCAGGCAGCTACCCCGCCTGGAAATTCATTTCCAACAATGTTGATTCTTAACTGCAGCAGCTCCATGCTGAAGAGGAGAGAGTTAAGAGATTGCAAAGAATCGGAGTTTCTTGAGTCATCCCTGGAGGCACATCCTATGTTCTCAGTGCACAACAGAACTGAGCGTGGTGGTAATTGATATTTTCCTGCTAATCAACGGCTGGGCACACTGCCCCGAGTAAAGCAGGATGTAAAATAGGCAGATTTGAGGTGAGAATTCGACTGAGCTGCCCCCTTTCCCCAGCTCCCTGGAGGTGCCTGCACCTGCACAGTCACACTTGGGGCTGCAGAGAAGCAGTGTGAGGACAGACAGAAAGAGATGCATGGATCCGGCAGAGATCAGCATCTGCCACATCTCCTGGAGCTGCAGGGCAGTGCCAGCACGGGGAGAGGATGCTGTGCTCCAGCAAAGCCTTCCGCAGACCCTGAGGCACACCCAGGCTTTGCAGGGACAGCAGCAACTCCAGTCATCCTCTGTGCAACGTGGAGTTATGAAACGATCCCGGGGACTCCGCAGAAAACAACGATTTTAAAGCAAGAAGGAGAGGAGCAGACATCCCCGGCTCCCTGCTGTTCCGTGGCAGGGAAGTCCCATCTCCTTACCACGGCCCCGGCGGGGAGCCCCGGGGTGCAGCTCTCTCTGAGCAGCGCACAGCAGCGGGAGCAGCCGGACTGCGCTGCGGGCCGTGCCGCTGGGCTGGCCCCTTTCCAGCGCTCCCTCTCGTTCCTCTTTGCAAGAACGCTGCCGAGCCTGCAGCCCCTCCCCATCGCCACCCCACGTCGGGACCGAGCCCCCTCGGCCGCACGGGGCGGCAGATGGACCCCGCGGAGGAAAGAGGAGCGAGGGGGAGAAGCGGAATGGAGTTTGCTGGAGAAGTTGAAGCGGTCGCCCGCCCCGGCGGTGACCCTCGCACTTCCCCAGCGTTCCCCCCGCGCACTCGGCGGCTCCCCCGCCCTCCGAGCGCGCGGCCCTACCTTGTGCAGCAGGGCCTCGTTGTAGCCGGTGCCCGCCGAGCCTGCGGCGCGGGGCTCCATGGCCGGGACTCATGGGCCGGCCGCGGCCGCGGGGGGGCGGGCGGGTCCGGGACGCGCCGCTCCCTGCAGCACCGCGGACAGCGGCAGCGCCGCCTCCAGCACCGCGGGCAGCGCCCGGATCCGACCCGCGCCGCGCGGCTCTGCGCTCCGCGCTCCGGCGCCGCCCCTTCGGGCTGTGCTCGGCTCCGTCCCGCTCAGCACGGCTCGGCTCGGCTCGGCTCGGCTCGGCTCGGCTCTCTGCGGCCGCTCCCTGGAGCAGCGCCCGGCTCCTCGCCGCTGCCGTGTCCGCCCTGCCCGCGGCCCTTCCCAGTCCCGGGGTTGGGGAGGAGGCGGTCCGGCCCGGGAGCCGGGAAGGCTGCGGGATCGCCCCTCGGCTCGGGCAGCTCCCGCACGACCGCCGGTCCCTCTCTCGTCCTCCCACCTCCGCCGGCAGTTAAATTGCGCCCTGCCCCGCACAGCCCGGGGCTCCCAGCCCGAGGGCGCGGCCGTCTCTCGCCCTCATACCGGGAAACGCTGCTCTCGTTCCCCGCCCCCGCCGCGGGAGCTGCCCGAGGGGATGGCAGAGATGCTTCCTGCTGCTCCGATCAACCACTGAGTTGAGAGAACGAGGCCAGGTCCGCTGTGCTGATTGAGCAGTGCTTCGTGCTCAGCTCATCCTCACTCGGTTAGGGAGACCCGAACCGCACAGGGCTTCTCCATCTGACACCTCTCCAGCCATCAACCCATGCCGCCATCGGGCAGAGCACAGCTGCAGGGTCATCGGGGCGGTGGTTGATGCTGGGCAGACTATTTCAGCTTCTCGGCAACCCCAGGGCTATCTGGTGCCCGGCTGTCCCAGCAGCTTCCCTTTGCAAACACACTGCATTCAGAGAGCAGAGGTAGGAATTTGTTAGGAGAAAAAAAAAAAAGCAAAAACAAAAACAAAAACAAAAACAAAAACAAAAAAAAACACACCCCAAAAATAACACAAATCGTGTTGAGAAACAAGAGGGATCTGTACCTAAACCTGGAGGTGAAAGTAAATATCTAATTGAGATCTTCTTACTAACAACTCTCTTTAGAACAATCTGGTGCTTTTGATTAGACTGGAACCAAACAAACCTCTGCTGGGAAACTTATTTAAGTTGTGCTGTCTCTGTCCCCTCCTTCCGGATCAGCAGACGGCCCCCAGCCGGAGGAGCAGACCATGTTTCCAAGAGCCATCTGCACCCATTCAATTGCTGGTTTACTGTCTGTGCCTGACATTGCTAATTATATCTACCCATTAATTCCTCTGACAGCAGAGATGGTTCTGCCAGGTCGGAGGATCAGCCTTGGCAACAAAGCTAGAAAAAGAAGAAAATCAACCCAGCGTGCCAGGGGTTTGCGGCTGGCCAAGGCCAGGAACTTGTCCCAGCAAGGAGGCGTGAAGCCCCCAGAATAGCACCAGGTCTGAAGCTGCAGGCCTGCTCACTTCAGGGTGGGGGTTCCTGGCACAGCTCTGCTGCAGGAAGGGCTTGCAGGACGTTCTCTGGCTGCTCTCCATTCCAGCAATATTTGTTCTCATTTCCTGAGTCATGAAGGAGAGCAGTGAGGAGCGGAGGAGCCGGCGGGAAGCACGGCCCCGGGCTCTGCTGTCCCACACAGGCACTGTGTGGGGATGTGCTCAGCCCTGCAGGGCTGACAGTGCAGGGGAGAAGAGCTTTCCTCCTTCATTGTGCTACTGCCAAACGTGGTGCTGCTCTACCAGACAGCGCGGATCGCTGGCAGAAGGGAGGCAGGAGCAGTGAGAAGCACACAGCTCTCCAGCAGCATGGATGGGCGCTGCTCCAAAGGCTGTATGGCACTTTATGGCTGCTGAGGACCTGACCCGTTACAGATAATCACAGAATCACAGAATCACAGAATTGTAGGGGTTGGAAGGGACCTCCAGAGATCATCGAGTCCAACCCCCTGCCAAAGCAGTTCCCTACAGCAGGTCGCACAGGTCGGCATCCAGGCAGGTCTTGAACATCTCCAGAGAAGGAGACTCCACCACCTCCCTGGGCAGCCTGTTCCAGTGCTCCGTCACCCTCACTGTAAAGAAGTTCTTGCGCATGTTTGTGCGGAACTTCCTATGCTGCAGTTTCCAGCCGTTTCCCCTTGTCCTGTCTCCACTCACCACTGAAAAGAGTCCGGCCTCGCCATTCTGCCCCCCACACCTTAGATATTTATAGACCTGGATCAGGTCCCCTCTCAGTCTCCTTTTCTCAAGGCTGAACAGACCCAGATCACTCAGCCTTTCCTCATAGGAGAGATGCTCCAGGCCCTTCACCATCTTCGTGGCCCTCCGCTGGACTCTTTCCAAGAGATCCCTGTCTGTTTTGTACTGGGGAGCCCAGAACTGGACGCAGTGCTCCAGATGAGGTCTTACCAGGGCAGAGTAGAGGGGGAGGATCACCTCCTTTGACCTGCTGGCCACGCTCTTTTTAATGCACCCCAGGATGCCATTGGCCTTTTTGGCCACAAGGGCACACTGCTGGCTCATGGCCGACCTGTCGTCCACCAGGACACCCAGGTCCCTCTCCGCAGAGCTCCCCTCCAGCAGCTCATCCCCCAACCTGTACTGGTGCATGGAATTATTCCTCCCCAGATGCAAGACTCTACACTTGCTTTTGTTAAACCTCATCCGGTTTTTTTCTGCCCAGCTCTCCAGCCTGTCCAGGTCTTGTTGAATGGCAGCACAGCCTTCAGGCTGTCAGCCAATCCTCCCAACTTCGTATCATCAGCAAACTTGCTGAGGGTGGCCACCATCCCCTCATCAAGGTCATTGATGAAGATGTTGAACAAGACCAGACCCAGCACAGACCCCTGAGGAACACCGCTGGTTACAGGTCTCCAGCCGGACTCTGCACCACCAACGACGACCCTCTGTGCTCTGCCAGTCAGCCAGTTCTCAACCCACCTCACTGTCCACTCATCTATCCCACACTTCCTCAGCTTTGTTATAAGGACGTCATGGGGGACAGTATCAAATGCCTTGCTGGAATCAAGGCAGACTACATCCACTGCTCTCCCCCCATCCACCCAGCCAGAGACAACATCATAGAAGGCTACCAGGTTGGTCAAGCACGACCTCCCCCTTGTGATAAGTGATGTCAGCAGCTTAATTGGAGCTCGGCTGCCTGACACCCAGAGCACCCCCCGTCCTTAACACAAGGACTGCCTTTCCCCACCTCAGAAGATAAAATAAAATAGAACTCCAACCTCTCCAGCCCCTCACAGACCTGAGCAGAGGCTCCTGGTGGCCGCAGAGCACTTTATGGCCCCGTGTGGGTGCTGAGCAGCTGGAATCAGTGCAGATCAGTGAAATGAGAGGAGGTGGACTGCAAATGACAGGAGCGATGTCAAGTGAGCCTGCCTATTGCCTGGCCTTGCTTGTTGGCAGGCCATACCTCTGATCATCTATGTGTCTATTTGCCCTTGGAAGGTTCTGGAAGGTTCTGGGCACTGTAAGGTCCACGTCCTGCTGCTCTGTCTCCCTTTCCCACTCCCACTCATTCTCTGCTGCCCAACCCCATTAATTGTCTCTCTGTCCACTGAGCTGCTTGTGCAATGCCGTGTGAGCCCTGCTGAAGCTGTTCCTTCTCCTAAAACAGGAAAAATCAGATCTTTTCCACGCCGCATCGTTAAGTTTTGCTTCCTGAATTTCGCTGCAATAACAAGCCCCTGGTTTACAGCCTTTCTGGCTAAGTCAGCCCGAGGCACGGCCCACAGCAAGGCCTTCATTGCAATGCTGCCCGCAAGGATCTCTCTTTTGCTAGCTTTGCTAAATCAGCACATCTGAGGATGATTTGGGTTTATCTGGGGTATCAGAGATGGCAGCAGAACAGAGCGATCAGATGCTGTGTGCTCCATCAGCCAACAGAGCCGCGTTAGCTACAGCAACATTCAGCCTTATTTCAGCAGGACAATTCCACCTAAGTGTGCAAAGCAGAACATGAAAGTGCTGTCTGAAAAGTGCAGATTGTTTTTCAAAGGCACCAGACGGAATAAGAGAATCTGGGGTTAGGAAATGCCACTGAAGCCAAGAGCAGAGGAGGGTCTGACACAGCCGAGGTGCTGCTGTGAGGTATGCAGGGATGGGAGCTGTTGGCTCAGGGCTCCCAGGAGCTCTCACACAATCATGCATCAGCTGAGTCAATTTCTGCCCATCCCAGCAGTGCTTGCAGTCTTCTTGCTAAGGCCACTGCCAGGGCAGAACCCACTGCACTTCTCAGAGGTCTGACTGCATCATCCTTGTCCCACGGCCACAGAGCAGCGACTGCAGGAGGGCCATATGGCCAGCTCTGCTCCAGCTCCAAACGTGGCCAAGAGGAAAGCACTGCTTTGTGCCTGTCGGGATGCATCACTGGGCACCGAGCAGCGCTTCAGCAGCACTGCATTCTGAGGCAGCAGCCCTGCCCTGAGCTGCTCTGCTCCTCACCGCTCAGCGCAGGACTCCGGCTCTTCTCTGACCGCATCCGTCCCAGAAGCCAAACCTGAAACAGAAAATGAAGGGGAAGCAATACTTCTTATCTGATGAGAGCAGCAAGGATGTGCTTGGAAAATTGCTTCCATGATCTCTAGAAAAGTAGCTTTCTGAAAAAATGCTTCTGACTGCTTTCAGGTCACTGAGCTGCCCTGGGAATTCTCCATCAGCGAATGCCTTTGTAGGCACTCACCCTGTGCTGTGTTCCATGCCACTCTGAGCCTGTGCCACACCAGCAGCACGTGCAGCCTCTGTGCCCCTCCACGTGCAGACACAGAGCAGTGCAGCCTCACTTGTTCACCACCTTTCCTGCCTGGTGGTTTCTGGTCAGCTGATGCCTTTGTTTGGTTTATGAAGAACTCGGGTGTTCCCCACACCTCAGTGTTGCATTATTTCAGCATCTCTCACATGCAGCCAGCAGTGCCATTGCCCTACTTGTGTCGGGGCTTGCTCCTGTGTTGGCGCTTCTGCATGTGCTTGTGTTCGTCCTGGTGTCTGAGCTTCTCCAATTCTCCGGTTCAGGAGAATGAAAAGAGAGGCAGAGCTCCCTCTTACAGCATGGAAGGCCTTGCCCTGTCTCTTCAGTCCATCTCCACGAGGTCTCTCTGTGAGAAAGTAGACATGTGTGACATTTGCCATGCGTTGGTGTTCACAGCAGTGCTGTGTGCTGCCCCTGCAGCAGCGATGTGAGGTGAGGTCCCCCTGTGCCACCCCGCTGTGCTCTGTGGGCTCTGCATCCTCACACCCCAGTCAGGCTCAGGGAAGGCTGCACTTTGCTGCCTCCCCTCCCTGCTGACCCCGAGCACAAGGCCTCAGTGCCTCCAGGTGGGTCAGTTTGAAAAAAGCCACTCAGAGGCTCATTTCCCACAGCAGACAAATCCCCGGCCCCGGGGTGAAGCTCTCCCAGACAAAAATAACCCAACCAGAGCCATGTGCTGTAACTCAATTTGAACAAGGAAGCCGCAGAAAAGCAGAGCTGCACACCATCTCAGCATCCTCAGTCCCACTGCGGCACACAGCGCACACCGTGCTCCTGGCTGATGCCAGTGGGGTGGAGCAGGAGGATGGGGGTACGGCCAGGATGGGGCTGGCTCCTTCTCCCAGGTGAGGATGGGCAGAGCTGAGGGGCTGGGGCTGTTGCTCCCACAGGTGCGGGCTCCCCTTTGGGTGTCAGCCCTGTGGGGATAAGCAGGCAGCCAGGGCCCCCGATGGGTGCCGGTTCCTCTCTGCTGTGCAGGAGCACCTCGGGGGAAGGCGGCCCGCACACTGATGTGCTGTTTCTCTCCTTTGGTGCTGTGGGGATTCTCCGCAGTTTGCCAGGCTCTGGTTGTCTCCAGGGAGGTGAGCGGCCGGGAGGGCGAGACGCTTTCCCTGCGCTGTTGGTACGCGAGGGGCTACGAGGGCTACAATAAGTACTGGTGCCGCGGGGCCGCGCGGGGCTCCTGCCACAAAGTGGTGGAGACTGCGGGGCGAGAAGTGCCGCGCCAAAACGGCCGCGTCTCCATCACGGACAACCACGTCTTCTGCGTGGTGCTGCTCACCGTAGAGGAGCTCTGCATGGAGGACGCTGGGAGCTACTGGTGCGGGGTGGAGCGGGCAGGCAGGGACATCATGGAGCCGGTCACCGTGAGGGTGAGACCAGGTGAGCGCTGGCATCGAGTTGGCTCGTGTTTGTGCTGGGCAGAGAGCGGGGGGCCGCTGGGTCGCGCCAAGAAGGAACGGTGATGTGGGGAACAGCCCCTCAGCCCTGCTGCAGTTACAGCAGTTGGCACCCGGTGTAAAGCAGCAGCAGGGTTGGCAGGAGATGGGTTGGTGCTCACAGATGGATGCGGAGCGCTGGAGACCCGTGCAGGGTTTGCAGCACCGTGGCTGCCTGGGCTCCAGCATGGACTGCACACAGGAAGGACGGAAATCCGCTGCCTAAAATCGGCAGCGAGAGCCTGCAGCTGAGCCACAGTGCTGCAGCCAGAGAGCCTGCAGGGCCTCTGAAAATGAAAGCAGGGCTGTGACACAACGTCTGAGTTTGTAGCTGAGGAAAAGGGGCAGATCCAACTCCTCCAGCTTTGGGAAAGCTCCGTTTCACGGCTGTCAGATTGATGCTGGGAATGGCATCCCACAGGGATGTGGGCAGGGTAGGGGTAAGCACTCACCTCCTGCCAGCTGAGGTGTAGGGGCTTGAGCTCCCCTCCAGGGCACAACTCCCACCAGGGCCGTCCCTGATGCAGCCATACCCACAGCTCCCAGCCCTGAGCCCTGGCTCTCCAACACCACAACGGAGTTCCCCCACACTACGAACATCTCTGCTGCAGGGTGAGTCCATGGCAGGGAGTGCGGTGGGGTCACAGTGATTGGGCACCACATTCCCGGCATGGTGGGTCATGGAGACACGATGGAGCCCATGTGCTCTGGGGCAAAGCAGCAGGGACTGAAGCGTGATCTCAGGCTGCTTGCCCTGCTTTGTGGTCCATCCCACAGTGCGGGGCTGCAGAAGGAAAACACCAGCCTTCAGAAGGGTCAGGAACCCCCCTCCTCTCCTCCCAGCCTCTCCAGGCTAGCCCTGCAGGTCCTGCTGCCCACCGTGGTGCTGCTGTTCCTCCTGGCTGTGGCTGGCTCTGCTGGGCTCATCCACGCTCTGCGGAGGAGGAGGAGAAGTAAGGAAGGTAATGGCACTGGAGCACGACTAGGATTCCCTGCCCAGAGGGGACAAGGCACGATCCCAGCCTTACCTCCCTGAGGAACGTGAGCTTTGATGGTCCCTTCTCCCTGACTCCAGCCCTACAGAAAACCCTGGGATTGGTGGGAAGCTCCCAGCTGCGCTCACTGGCAGTGCAGGCACAGCAGCACCATCACGTAAGTGCACAACTGGCCCATGGAGCCACAGCCCCCAAATGTCCCCTGTAGCTCCAGGCTGCTGCGGCTGCACAGGGGCAGGGCTGAAAGCAGTGGGGACACGAGTGGGGCCGTGACCCACACTGCAGCCCGGTGCCGGACAGGCTGCTAGGGAAACCCCACCGCCTCGCACCAAAGGCCTCGCAGCCCCCAAACAGCCAGGCGATACCGCAGAGCTGGACGCCATCTACGACAATGAGCTGCACCTCAGGAAGGTGAGAGCCCGGCCCGAGCAGTGCTGGCGCTGCAGGGAGGTGTGTGCAGCACGGGCAGGGGCCACGCAGGTCGGCAACCCCCAGGGCACCCGCACTGACAGCAGTGACACAGAGGAGCAGCGCAGTGAGCTGGGGGACGACGGAATCTACATCAACAGCTGATGCTCGAAAGGATTCCCTGCAGTCCTTATGGGACGTCGCTTGTGGGCGTCCCTTCAGGCTTTGCTCTGAGCAGGGCAGGGAGCAGCAGCCCCCTCCCCGTGTCCTCGCTGCAGTCTCACCATTGTGACGACCTCTGCCATGGGGCTCTGACCCTGCTCCAGCCCAGCTTCCCTCCTCTGCTTTGCTGCTGTGGATTGAGCGGTGCCCCCAGGATGGGAGGAACCCAGATCCCCATTCCTTTGTATGGTGATGCACAGGGCATCCTCCTGGCTTGGCAGCACATGGGTTGCTTTAGATGTATGTAAACAGCAATAAAGAAACACCCTACAGGGCTCAGTGCAGAGAGATGAAGATCCTGAAGTGAAAAAAGGACCACGGGGCACACGGCTGGTGCTGGGGCTGTCAGTGAGTGGACAGGGTGAGCAGGGAGAGGGGAACGGAAAGAACACGGAGCAAGGAAAGCCAGAGGTGAATGGGGATGGGGCAGCAGCTGAGGCTTCACTGCCCAGGATTCCCCATGAGTTTTATCAGCAAAAACATGCTAGCAGTCATCGGCCATGTCTTGAACTTAGAACATGCTGCTGTGTGCAGTGACCTGGGGCCAGAAGGGTGGAAGCCGCTCACAGCCAAACTGCCCCAGGTCCCTGGGAACGGGGCTACGAGGAACAAAATGCAGAGCTTCCTCTTTCTGTGCCAGGGAAGGGCATGGGAGAGCGTGGGGCAAACGGGCAGGGTGGGAAGGAGCTGCCCTGAGGTCTTTTCAAGGGGCATTGAGGAAGAAAGGCGCTGGAAGGACACAGCCGTGCTTTGTGCAGAGTGTTTGGGTTCTGAAATTTTGCTGGAAACATTTAGAGAGAAAAACAATGTCACCCAGAAACCACATCTGTGCCAAAAAAGGCACCTTTCTGGGGAAGCAAGGCACTTCTGCTTGTTGCACCAAACAAAGGCAGCCGCCCTCACTGTGCCAGCACTGGAGATCTGTGCTGGGGGTTTGCACTGAGTTGGGGCTGGGGGTGGCAAAAGCCCCTCTGCTGGGCCCCCGAATCCCTCTGGGCTGCTTGGATGGGCACCACGGCTGGGAAAGCTCTCTGCATTATGGTGCTTTGCTGGAAACTGGTGGTGGTTCCAGAGAAAGGTCATGAGATCAGAGTGACTCACGGATAGGAGGAAGGAAGCAAATGCCTTTAAAAAAGACATACGGGGTCTCAAGCAAACATTGCCCAGGGAAACAGGCTTGGGAACCTCCTGGGCACACAGCAGCCTGCTCCGTCTGCCGGGAGCTCTGTGAATCACCGCGGGGAAGGGTCCATGTAAGCAGGGAGAAGCTGAAAAATGAGGATTATTCTGGTTTGGATGATTTTCCCAGGTAAGTGTGGGTCATGTTTGGGTCAGGGGAGGCAGAGGGGTGCAGCTGTGCAGCCAGGGGTGCCCACCACGCTGTGGGGCACAGCTCTGTTGCCGCCATCCTCCCCTGGCAGCTGCAGCACCCGGACAACTCCAGCCTGCGCTACCCCTTGTATTGCTGCTACAAGAGGCTTCTTCTGGCTTGCCACCGTGCTCACTGGGGGCTCTGTTCTTAAGGCTGGGGACATCCCTCAGCGCTGGCTGAGCTCACAGCCCCTCTCCTGTCCCCTGCAGGTGTCTGGGCGGTCTCAGGTCCCTCGCAGGTGACGGCCCGCCGGGGCAGCTCGCTGTCGGTGTCCTGCAGCTATCGGCTGGGCAACAAGCTCCACTCCAAGGTCTGGTGCAAACCATACTTTTTCAAGATCTTCTGCTCCTACATGGCCCAAACCAATGGCTCAGAGGCGGCGATGACACAGGGCAGGGTGTCCATCAGGGACAACCACACGGCACTTGTATTCACGGTGACGATGAGAGATGTGATGCCAGAGGATGCGGGCTGGTACTACTGCGGGGCAGTGAAGTCCCTGTGGCACATCACAGGCAATCGGTGGCACAAAACCGAGGTGCTTGTGTCTGAGGGTAAGGCAGAGGGTGCCCGGGGCTGGTGCTGGAGGAGGCAGAGGGAGGATGGAAAGCACTGCACAGAGCAGAACCTCTCCCTCCCTCCTTGGTAATGTCTCTGCTCCTCTGAGCCCACCCTTAAGGTTTCCAGTTCTCTCCAGCAGAGACTCTTTCTCTGGCTCCTGGGTGTGCCTGCACCACATCACAGCAGTGATGCTCTTCTCTTGCATAACATTTCTCCAAGTAAAACATAAACATCCTATTTCAGAGCATTGTGCCATCAGTACTTCCACTGTGGTTTTTTTCTGCAGCTCTCAGCACTTTCCTTACGCCCACAGGGATGGAGCTGACCCCGAGCAGCAGTGCTGTGCTGGGTACTGGGCCAGCACAGGGTGATGCCCACAGCCCTACAGGGGCCACGGACCCCCTCCATCTCCTCCAAGGTCCCTGGATGGTGACCCAGGGATGGGCTGTGGGGGTCCTGCATTGACTCTCTGCCTTCTCTGCACTCGTTTCAGCCACAGCCGAGGCCGGCGATGTGCACCCGCTGCCAAAGGCAGAGCCATCCCCCACTGGCTGCGAGGAGCCTCCAGCACTGTGAGTTGGGGCTCGGGGTCACACTGGCTGAGGCCACTCCCAGGGCATCCCACAGGGTGAGCGGGTGGAGGCTGGGCACGGGGATGCTGCAGCCCGCATCTTCCTTGCCCAGACCTGGTACAAGCTCTGTTGTTGTCTCGCTTCTCCTCCCCAGGTCCCAGCTTGACATCACCCTCCTGCTGCTCGTCCTCAGTGTGAAGGTGCCTGCGATCCTGGCCCTGCTGTGCGGGGCCATGTGGCTGAGGAGGTGGCACAGGAGCTGCAGCCCATGGGAAAACCTGCAGCAATCTGAGAAGTCCAGGAGCACTGCAGCACCGGGCAGCTCGGCCCCCCAGCAGCCTGACCCCCCGGCAGCACCACAGCATCCTTCTGGTCCCCTTCCCCACACCCTGCCAGGGCTGAGCCACTGCAGCTGCTCAGCATCAGGAAGCTCTCTCCATGCGAAGCCTCAGCCCCTCCTGATGCCCCCCAAGTTGCACGAGGGAAGGATTGCTGTGCAGAGATCTCGTGTCTGCTGAGCTTGAGGTGCCACCAAAAACCAATTTTGAAACAAAGCATGGGTATCCTGCAGGTGTCTGTCTGTCTGTCTGTCTCCAGCACTGGCTGGGGCTCCAGGGGCTGCCAATACAAACGTGTGGGGCTGTGCTGCTGTGCAGGGAGCCCCAGCTGGGGGGGCATGGTGTCACATGGGAGCCGTGCACTGCAGCCTGACTGAGCTGCCCACAATTTCAGTCCTGCCCCATGCAGCCACGCACCCACAACTGGCTGAGTTGTGTCTTCCCATGGCAGGACTGCCCATCCTGAGCCCAGGGCTCACAGCACACCTGGCTGCAGCGCTGCCTCCTCCCCTCGCTGCACCCCATCCATGGCTCTGCATCCATCCGCTGCTGAGCTCCACCAGGGATCACACTCCTTCCCATGCTCTGTGCTTGGCGGCAGCAGAAGCAGTGCTGCCATTCATGTGGGGCCCTTCAGTGCACACTGAGTCCTCTGCCAGGACATTTTTTGTGTCACAGAAGATAACTTGCCCAAACGGAGCTGGGGGAACCCCATCAGCCTGATGGAACCCCACTGCATGGGCATGCTGAGCCCAACCTGTCCTCCAGGGCAACGGCAAGGTGCATGAGGGACTGGAGCTGCGGGGGATGAGGTCTGGGGATGGGGAGAGGCCTGGAGACACACAGCTGAGGAAGAGGAATGTGATGGGTGAGGGTGGTTTTGGGGTGGAAGCTGGGCAGCGAGGCTCGAGGGGTGGGAACTGAGTGCTGCTGGTGACAGAGGGATGAAGGAAATGAACTGAGAGCAGAGGAAACCAGAACTGCACATTGCAGTTCGACTTCTGCAAGTGCCTGGCCATGAGTCAAGCAGAAAGGGGAAGGCACAGCCCTGAAGGACAGGCACAGAGCATGATCTGCACGAGGGCTGCCCGGGGCAGAAGTGCAGCCGATGCGGCCATGCGGCTGCTGCCGCTGCTCTGCTGCGCGGCTCTGTGCCTCCCCGGCCGGGCGGTGCGGGGACCCGGCACCGTGGAGGGGTACATCGGGGGGTCCCTCTCAGTGTCCTGCTCCTACCAGAAGGGGTACGAGAAGTACCCGAAATACTGGTGCTACCCTGGGACGATTAACACCTGCTTGTATAACACCCACCTTGTCATCACGTCGGAGCAGCAGCCCTGGGCTCAGCAGGGCCGAACCTCCATCTGGGACAACCGCACGGCGCGGGTGTTCATTGTGACCGTGAGAGACCTGACTGTGGGGGATGCAGGCACCTACCGCTGCGGGGTGCAAAAACACCGATGGCAGATGGATGTCGCCGATGAGGTGCGGGTAACCGTGTTCCCAGGTCAGTACTTGTGGGTCTGACGTTTCCCCCTGTGCCCAAGAAGTGCCAGGAGCAGAGCTGTGTGATGCAGCTGCCGGGAGGAGATGGGCACTGACATGGAGCTGCCCTGGGATGCATCACCAGGCTGTGCAGGCTGCCACCATGATAGGGGTCTCGGTACGGTCCCTTTTTCTTGCCCCACTTTCAGCTACCCCCCTCTCTGCAGGGCATCACCCTGCTCTCATGCTCCATTTTCACTCTGCTCTGATCCCACTGGCTCTCCCTGTGCTCCCCTGGCCCACATGTTGTGCCACCATGGAGTCCCTCATTCCCGCCCCATTTCCCACCAAGGAGCACCAGACCCCCGGATCAGGGCCATGCAGTACCTCTGCTGGGGTGTGTGTGTGTGCTGGGGGGACTGGGACTGCTGGGCCCCGCTGCAGCCCTAGGGAGGGGGCTTAGAGCCTCAGCTCTGGGGCTGTGTGCTCTGTGCAGAGGGGACTCCGTGTCCCTGGGGTGACTCTGAGTGCATCACCTCCCAGCCCACAGCATTTCCCACAGAGGCAGGCAGATGTGCTGAGTGCTTCCCATTCTTTCACAGGTCCTACCTCAGCATCACCCTCCACATCAGCCATTACCCCTGGCCCCATTTCGGGCCCCACATGTACGCCTTCCCAGCAGGAACCTGCAGAGCAGACCGCACGCCCCACTTCCTCCGGAGACCTCAGTGAAGGGCAGTGAGTACCACTCGTGGCCCACACTCAGGCTTAGACCTCCTGCCTTCAGAAGGCAGCCTTGTGTCCTGTCAGACAGCTGCTCAGTGCAGACATCAATGTGGGACCTGGCAGAGAGACACACCTGCCTGCTGGTGTTGAGCAGCACGAGGAAGCAACAGGTCATGGCTGTGTGAGAAGAGAGCTTGGGCTGCACCGCTGATCCCATTTCCTTCCTCATATCTCGAAGGGGTGTTTGCTTATGGGAAGCCACTTGTGCGCTGAGCTGGGTGCTGTTCTGCTTTGCAGTCACACATGGCCTCGCAGGGGCTGCCCAAGGGGCAGCAGCAGAGCTTCCCTTTTCCTCCGTCTCTCAGAGGTGATGCAAGATGTGGGGAAGGTTCCCATCAGTTCCCATCAGTGTGCATATGGGTGATCTTCTCTAAACCTGTCCCCCTGACACAGTGGCTGTGCCTTTGCTGGCAGCAAAGCAGGTCACCAAACAGTGCATCCAAACCGGAGCAGAACAATAGAGAGGCAGTGGCAATAAGTGGTTCTTAAAACACTGGAGGTGCTGCAGCTCTCAGAACAGTGTCCCATTTGCTGCTGCTCCTTGCAGGCCGAGGACCACCTGCCTGCTTCCCTTGCTCTCCAGGCAAGCCCTTTGCCCACAGCCATGACCAAGCCGAGCAAAGAGAGCAAAGTGAGCAGGAGCAGCTGCCCACATGCCTGCTCTGCAGTGGTTGCTGCTGGCTTTGCTGCTGAGCAGAGTGAGAGAACAGAAACTTTCCTCTTGCAGGTTGGACGTAGTCATGGGCATCCTCATCCCATGCATCGCAGTGGTTCTGTTTTTCCTCACACTTGCTGCTACCGTTTTGGTAATTCTGTCCTGGAAGAGGAAGAAGGGTGAGCGAAGCTGTCACCAGTGCCTTTTTCTGTCTAGATTTGGTGTGAATTTTGGTGCCAGCACAGGGAGGGGCAGAGGGCCGCCAGCTTTCTGCTGGGTCTGCGTTTGTTGCAGAGCTGCTTCGGGCCAGGCGCCCCGGGTCCCTTCCTGCTCTGCGGTGAGGTTGGCCTCAGCAGCACAGGGTTTCACACGCTGCTGTTCCTCTGCTTTCCCTTTTGTCTGACCATGACTGCATCTCACACAGCCCTCGCAGGAGCACCCATCGAGATGGGCAGCACTTGTGGCACAGCCAACGCGGTAAGGCGAACAGCACGGGCCTGGGGAGCTGTGCGGGAAGGGGGAAGCGCTGCACTCTGTGCTCCTGCCTCCATCCCAGCACTGATCACTGAGGGCAGCGGGATGGGAGATGCTGGAAGTGCACCCTGACTCTTCCTGGTTGGTTGCAGGAGGTGCTGCAGTACGCGGATATCAGCCACGCGGGCACGGAGCAGAGCCATCCGTACAGCAACGTCAGGGCTGCCCCTGCATCTCCACAGGCAGCCACTGAATATTCGGAGGTCAAGAAGCCGTGGCAGGTGGGAAATCTCAAGAAGGCAGCAGGAAGAAATCTCACTTGGGGGCTGTAATGGGGGCACCTGGTGTGGGGCAGGGCTGGGTCGGATGGGCGGGTTACAGGTGGATAATTGCCACAGATAACGAGGCTGCCCTCCTGCTCTCTGGTCCTGCAGCTGCAGTGGGCGCTTGAAAGGGATGGAAGAGGCTCTGGCGGATGGATGTTCCTTGGAGAAACCATGCCAATCATTTTTTATATTTTTTCCCTCTTTTTCCCAGGATTTAAAAGGGAGTACAGAGAGCCTTTACGCACAGGTGTGCAAAATCCCTCCGGAGGAGCAGGAACAGCTCTATGCCAACATGGCTCCCAGGCAGCAGCGTGCAGCACAGTGAGGATGGGGAGCCAGCACTGCTGTCTGCTGGGAGCTGCTTGGGACGCTGAGACCCACTTGGGGGCATCAGGACAGTGCGTGGGGCAGCCAGGAACCGGCTGCATGTCAGAGCTGCTGCTTTCCTAGGCTCCGCTGCTTCTTTGGTACCAAGACAGGAAGAGGTTGAGCAAGAGGCGACACCTGCGTTCGGAGACCTCGTGCCCCACGTGGCAACCGTGCTGGGAGCAGAAAATGGTCCCTGCACTTGTGCGGCCCCTGCTGGGGGGGCGGCCGGCAGAGATGCTCCCATTCGTCCCGCACGGCCGCTGGGAAACAGCCGCTCACATCCCCGTGCTCCCCAGGGCGGCTCCGTGCCCCACGGCCCCGCTGGGCGCGCACCCTGACGGGCCGCGGCTCAGCCCCCCCACCTCAGCCCATCGTTTACTCCCGGGCGCCCACTCGACGCATTATTCTCCATAAAACGTCTCTCTCAATTAACGCAGCTGATACTTCGGTGAATCCGTGGATAACTCCGGGGAGCCGGGCCCCGTTCCACCGCATCTGGGGATAATTTTCACAGCAAGAGCTGCTAAGAGCCGCTGCCGGGGGACAGCGGGCGCTGCGGGGCCAGGAGCCGCCCGAGATCTCAGTACAGACGGGGCGGAGACCCGCACAGCCGCCTCGTGGGGACGGAAAGCTCCGGCGCACCCTGCAGCCGGCGGCACCGCGAGGACGCGAGGCGCGCCCCCGCACACGAGCACGCGCACGGCCTGCCGCACACGTGGACGCGCGCAGCGCACGCGCAGGAAGGGACCGCTGCACGCGCGCACACGCGTCCGCTCCTCAGCAGCGCGCACGCGCTCCGGCACGCGCGCCGTGCTCGCGCCTTTGGCCCCGCCCGCCTCCGGCCGCGCGTGCGCGCCGCAGCCCGCCCCGCGCCGGCGGAGCGGCCGTGACGATGGGGGCGAGCGCCCGGGTGCGGAAGCTGGCCCGGCGGTACCGGCTGGCCGTGGCCACGGCCCTCGCCATCCTGCTGCTGCAGGGGCTCGTGCTCTGGAGCTCCGCCGGCCTCGACGAGGAGGGCCCGGCCGAGGTGCGGAGCGGGGGGACGGAGAACGGAACGGGCCGGGCCCGGGGCGGGGGGCGGGCCGGGGCCGCGGCCGCCGGTGGGTTCGGAGGCTCCGCTCGGGGCGCGGCCGGGCGGGGGCTGCGGGGTCGTTTGGGGCCGCGGGGGGTCCGGGCGCTGTACTGCGGGCCGCGGGTCTACGCGGTGTGCGGAGGGGAGGCGCGGAGCGGAGCGCGGGGCTGCGGAGCGCGGTGCCCGTGTGACGCTGCCCGCAGCCCCGACCTTCTCGCGCCTCGGGACGGCGCCGGCCGCGCGTTTTGCCTCGCGATCGCACGGCAAGCTGAGGCGGGGGCTGCGGGCAGGGCCGGCGCGTGCGGTCGTCGCTTCCACCTCCCGGCGGAGCTCTTCGCCTCCGGGCCGTTCGTGGCGTTGCGTTTATTTGTGGAGAGCCGCTCCGCTGTGCCCGGGCCTGGCCTGCTGCAGGGGGCGAGCGGCAGCGACGGCTCGTAACGCTGAGCACAAAGGGAGGGAAAGCAAGGAAGGAAAGGAGCTCCTCACCTCCGCTCCGTTGCCGCCTCCCTGGCTGCTGGAGCCGCCCCTGCGGCCGCAGGAGTTTCCCTGGACTAGAAACTTCTCCCCCGAGGGCAAAAAGGAATGGAGCAGCCACTGCAAGGAAGCAGGAGGAAAGTCTGTGGGTTGGTCACACGGCCAGCAGGTCGGTCGCCAGCCCCAGGGCTGGGTGAGCGCAGCAGTGAGTCAGAACCAGGATGTGGCAAGGAGAGCGGACACGGAGTTACCTTTGATTTGAAGATGCTGTGAGTGTGTGAGCTGTGCAGCCAGGTGTGACTGACAGCCCCGTCCTCTTTCCCTGACCTTGGCTGGACACTCATCCCAGCTGCCCTTTCTCTCTCTGCACCGGCCTACGTTGCTCCCCTGTCTGCCGTTATCACTTGGGCAGGCAGTTCCTGGTGCCACTGTCATCAGCTCTGCCTGCCTTTGCTCCTGCCCTGCGCAGCCTCCTTGTTCCTCCTGCTTTCCTCGTACCTCCCCCAGCACCGAGCTGGGCACTGACAGGTTTGGCTGTGGGCAGCCTCGTCTGTACTGGGGACAATTCGCCGCCACCAGTCTCACAGCTCATAAGATGGGAATGGAGAGGCCTCTCTGGAGAATGCAAGAAGCCTCATGAACTTCACTGACAGCTCAAACCCATCAGCAAGCTGGGAAGAATGCAGTAAACTGTTTTAGAAAGACAACAAAGCTCTTTGGTTCTGTGCCCTCCTGCAGTTTCTGCTTTTGGCCAGACCTGGAGGAGCCACTGTTCCCTGGGGTATTTCTGGTAGAGATGAAGGCAGAACTCTCCCTGGAGTACCTGACTTTGAAGGCTTGGATGGATCTGGGAAACTCTGGGATCTAATTGCTTGAGTAAATGGCTCCTTCCCACTAATGGACACTGCTCTAGCCTGGCTCATCCCCACCACAAGCCAACTGTGACTCGCAGGAGTGAGCACAAGACCACAGAGTGTCTTTGTGGGTGGAGGTGAGGAGCTGTCACTGGGGAGAGGTGTTGCAGCCCATTCATGTCTTTGTGCTCTCACCTCCCTCCTGTCCTCGCTGCAGGCAGCAGGCCCCTCTCTGGTGCTGGAGTGTTATGTGCTCAGCCTCCAGAGAAGCTTCCTACAAAACATCTTTTCTTCCAGCTTTGCTGAGATTTCTTGGGTTTTGTTTTTTTTTTTTTTTTTTCTCCAGCCAGCTTGTTTGTAGGAGCTGTGATTGAGTCCATTTGAATCATGAGTTCAGGGACCTGCTGCTGGCTGATCTAACAGCAGCTGAGCCTCACATTTCCCCAGTGACTTTGGAACATTTTGGCATTGGTTTTTCCTGATGAGAGCTGGTATTTGACAGGCACCAGGGTCAGTCAAGCCCACATGGAATGTTGCAGGACATCAGATGTCATTAACTCTGCTCCTCTCTCTCATCACTGTTTTTTGATGTGTGTTTGGGCCCTCTGCAGCATCCAGGACCTGGAGGCCCAGATGGATGCATCCTCTGTGTCCTGCAAAAAAGGGAGGAGATGCTTAGGAGGACTTGGCATCTGTGCTGAGAAGCTCCGGCAATGCAGGGGCTGTGATCCTAAGCTCACCTACTGCTTTCTAAAAGAAGTCCTGGGGCAGCCAGTCCCTGTACCCTTCCTTTCCCAGCAGTTTGGGCTCCATCTGCAGGAGCGAGGGAGGCAGGAGGGATGGGATGTGGGAATGGGCCATGGGGATGCGGCATCCTGGTGCTGCGCTGGAGGAAAGGTGCCATGGGGACGATGGCCACAGCGCCCTGCATGTGGGACGTGGTGCTTTAGTCGCCAGCTGGCAGGCAGTGCGAGGTCAGCCCTGCTCCAGGGAGGTGGGGTCTGGGTGCCTGCCCACGGCTCCATGGCACCGTGCAGACCTCAGTGGAGGCAGTGGGGATGCAGGATGGAGGAAGTGACCACTGGCAGGTGGCTGGAGTTGTCCATGTGTGCAGGGAGGAGGGACGGGCAGCTGCTGGCGCTCCCAGGAGCTCTGCCAGAGAGTCCTGTGCACGAGCCCTAAATACAGCAGAGCAACGTGGCTGAAGCTGTTCTCTGCCTGGCTGGGTGGAGGGATGGCTCTGCTGTGGTGCAGTAATTAGAAGCCATTCAGTTTGTTAGCTGGCAGCTCCAGAAAGGCTGGTGATGTTTCTGAGGAATTCCCTGCTGTGAATAGCAGCTGAGTTCCTTCCAGGGGACACGTGGGGTGCTGTGTGTGGGTGCCGTGCCGAGGCGTGCTGGCAGGGCCAGAGGGTCTTCCTGCAGGGCTGGGCTGAGTCTGTGGAGGAGACTCTTTGCTCATCACTTTCTGACTCCCTGCTCCTGTGACACGCTGAGGAAACAGGTCCATAACTCTCCAAACAGACGGGCCTGTGCTGTGCTAATGAGCTGCTCCCACCTGTCAGGGGCTGGTGGTGGCACCTGGCTGCGTGGCAGTGGGCTCACTTGTCCCTGCTCACATCAGCCCTGCGGGAGCCACGCAGCTCTGCGGCCCCTTCCTGCATGGCTGAGGATTGCAGGCTGTGGGGAGACCATTCAGCCCAGCACAGGAAGCTCAGGGACAGCGTGCTGGCTCTGCCTGTCGGCTGCTCACACAGGCTGGCTGGAACAGGCAGGTCTTGCCAGATGCTTTCTAGCCTTTGCGCAGCGTGATTTCTCCTGACCTTCCTGGCAGCTATGCCTGCAGGGAGGCTTGTGCAGCAAATTAACTTGGTCTCACCATCTCCGTGAGCATCTGTGCATCCTCAGAAGATGCTGCTCCCCCAGAGAAGCTCCCAGCACGTCTCACTGCCTGCGGTGACACTGGTTGGTGCTGTGCCGGTGGCCGTGCCAGCTAAAGCCCTTCCCCAGCCCTGGCCAGAATAACTCAGGGGCTCTGAGTGCATCTGATGGTGTCTGTCGTGCCAACCCTGCGGGCAGCTCCACTCCTTGGCCCTGCAGCTGCCTCCCTCATTGCTACCATCCAGACTCCTATGTGTCCAGGAACAACTCTTCGCTCTTCCCACGTCTAACTCATTTCTGCTAATCAGCCAGCCTGGCAGAGGTAATGAAGTGCAATTAACTTCCCTCTGCACACACTTGGCTCCTTGGGAAGGTTTGTTAAAGGGATTTCTAGAGAAGCTGGCAGTCACTGCATCCGCTCCAGGTGAGCACTGGAAGCCAGGAAACGGAGAAGGGAGCACAACAGGTTCTTCCCTTACACTTTCAGTCCCAATAAGTACAGCTGCCTCTTGTGTGGGACTCCATCCCTTGGATAAGCTGGGCTTCAGAGCCAGTTTGGGCTCACAGTGTGATTGTGACAGTGAGCAGCTGGTCTGTTTGCCAGCTGGCAGAGTCACAGCCACCAGCTAGGGGAGCCCTGTGCCTGTCCTTACTGCTCTCTGCCCACAAAAGACCCTGCAGTGTGGCAGGAAGGCAGAGGGGACCTTGGAGCAATGTCCTGGTTGTTTGTCTTGGGTGCTGCAGCCACAGGGGCCGCAGAGCGGTGTCACTTGCTGGAACATAGAGGCTTGGGGTCTGTCCCTGTGAGGAGGCAAAGCACCGTGCAGGGAGGTGCTGTGGGGCTGGAGTTGGGGGTTTTGGGTGGGGACTGGAGTGAAGGCCTCATTTGCTGCTGGAGCACCAGCCATGCTGCAGCACTGAGCTGCTGTACATGAAGCTAGTTATTCTGCTGGGGGCAGGGGTCAGATCACTGCTCTGGGCTTCTTCTGCTCAACCCTGAGGGGACACTGCCGTGAGGGGTACCTGTGCCTCCCTTGCTTGCAGCAGCCAGCCCTGCTGTGCTTCAGTGTGTCCTGAGGATGGCAGAGAAGGATGCTGGTTGTTGGGCTCCAGTGGGACACAGACGTTGAGCACTGGGAACAAGGATGCTCTGAGTGCATCGACAGCAGGCCTGAGTTAATACTGTGTCCTTTTCCGCATCCACCTGAAACAGGAGCGGCAGAAGAAAGCCAGGCTGCCCGAAAACGGCGATGGCTCCAAGGACTCTGACAGCTCTGCCGGGCGCCGGGGCAGCGCAGGACGGAAGCACGGGCGATGGCGAGGACGGCTGGACAGCCCCGGGGCTCTGGTGTCAAAGGTGGTGAGAGCTGTCACAGCGAGACACAAAGTGGGACGGCGGCTGCCAGCCGCACTGGACTCCAGCCGGAGGAACCTGACGGAGCCGCGCAGGGACGCCCAGCTGGCCGTCTTCCAGCAGGGTGACACAGGCAGCGTGGAGGGGGCTCCACAGCCCACCGAGAACAGCTTCACCCCCAAGTGTGAGATCACGGGCAAAGATGCCCTCTCTGCGCTGGCCAGAGCCAGCAGCAAGCAGTGCCAACAGGAAATTGCCAACGTGGTGTGTCTGCACCGGGCCGGCAGCCTCATGCCTCAGTCTGTGCCTCGCCACTGCCCGCTCTCCGGTAAGTCCTGCTCACGTGCCCAGGCTGCCTGTGGGCATCTGGAGCATCCTGGTGAGATGGGTGGGCCCCCTCCTTCGTGCCAGACAGTCCCACAGGGCCCAAAGCTGCCTCAACCTGTTGCTGATTCCCAAATTTCTGCTGCCTCTGTAATCCAATTAAAGCTGTGCCAGCCTCCTTAAACTGGGCTGTTCATCCCAAGCAGCAGCAGTTTTAGGGATCAGAGCCAGGTGCAGCTGCATCTTCTGTTTTGAATATCCAGAGGAGGTGTAGTGGAAATGCTAAGTCAGGGCTTGAGCCAGTGATGGAGCACCTGGTGGGGAGGCAGGGCCAACCCAGGGGAGCTCAGGTGCATGCAGTGTACCTGACTGAGCAGCAGGGATGGAGCCAGGATCCACCCCTTCCCAGCCCTTATTCAAGGGTTGGCAGTGGATGCGTGGGGGTCTCTAAGAGATCCCTGCCTACCTGAGGCCTTCCCAAGGTAAGCAGCTTCTTTCTCTTTCTGCCCCTGCTGCTGTTGTGTTTGAGTAAATTCTCACTTGCTGTGACCTGAGTTCTTGCTGTTCTGCTGTCGTTGCTGCACTTTCCATTGCATTATAGGAGGGCACCCCTCCTTTCCCAGCACGTTCCTGTCAGTGTTACACTAGGGACTGCTCGTGCCAAGGTGCCTTGCTGTGTGTGGTAGGGCAGTGGCATGCCCTGTGCTGTCTGGAGCCAAAGCCAGCAGGTTGCTGACAGCCCTCGCTTCCTCATGCAGGCAAGGTCAGCCCTGTGATCCAGTGGGATGAGAGCCGGCTGCAGCAGGTGCCCCCCAGCAACCCTGTGCGCATCGCCTACATGCTGGTGGTGCACGGCAGGGCCATTCGCCAGCTGAAGCGGCTCATCAAGGCTGTGTACCACCAGCAGCACTTCTTCTACATCCACGTCGATAAGGTACGTGAAGGGGGGAGGGAAGAAGGGAGAGGACGTGCTAATGGTGTCTGGATCCATCACCCAAGCAGTCCATAGAGGTGAGGGCGCAGACCAAACGAAGACAAGGCTTTGTCTCCTGTACAGGGTCTCCTGCATTGGAGGAAGTGACCGGGTGGGGTTTGTCATCACTGTGACTCTCCCACTGTTTCTGCCTCCCCAGAAATAGTAGAATCTGTCACCCTTGCCTGGAGCAGGGTGGTCTCAGCCCTTAGGGCCACAAGCAGCAAACAGTCTGTGCTCACCTTCCTCCAGTGCCACTTCCTTTCATGTGGCCAGGGGAAAGATTGTACTCCAGCCCAGAAGATGCAGTGCTCACACCCTGCTTCTCTGCTCTGTTATTTCTGTGCGTTGGCAACAGCCAAAAACAGCCCAAAGGCATGGCTAGTGCCAAAACACTCTCATAGATCATAGATTCCAAGATCCCAGGGAGACGTCACTTTGCCTGGTGGAAGGGAAAGGTCAGCTGGATCAGGCAGGCAACTCTGTTCTGGCTGCCCACTTTTTGTTTCAGCAGTATAAATGAAAGGGGCTGCTGTGCCCTGGGCAGGCAGCAGATCGTGGCTGCTGCTGCTCAGAGAGCCCTTCAGAGGTGGGCTGCCCAGCCTGCCAGCAGGGTTGGGGTCTGGGGGCATGGGGGGATGCTGGCAGCAGGTGGGGTCTGGCTGCCCTTTCCAGAGTTTCCAGTCCAACCCCTGAGAACAGCAGCATTGAAGTTTAGCTGTGGTGTGGCCTGGGGCACCACAGAGCTGCAGGGTCAGACTCTTGGTACTGCTCAGGAAGGCAGACGGGAGTGGGAGGGCAGAAGGACACAGAGCAGGGCTGGTGGTGAGGAGGACAGGGCCCTGGGAAGAGGAGTGCTCGCTGACCGTGAGCTTTGTCCCCTGCAGCGTTCCAACTACCTCCATCGAGAGGCAGTGGAGCTGGCCCAGCACTACCCCAACATCCGTGTGACGCCCTGGCGCATGGTGACCATCTGGGGAGGCGCCAGCCTGCTGAAGATGTACCTGCGTAGCATGAAGGACCTGCTGGAGCTGACTGAGTGGCCCTGGGACTTCTTCATCAACTTGAGTGCCACTGATTACCCCACGAGGTTGGGACCTTGTTGGATCAGGGAGGATGATGGAGGGGTTCGGGCTGCGTGGTTCCCCAGCAGCCTTGGGAGTAACATTGCTGGGAGGAGCAGGGAGCTCAAGGAAGAAGAGGTCAGAGTTGCACCCACGTGCTGGTGATGATACTTCAGGGCAAGGCTGGTCCCGTCTCTGTAGAGGAGCCCAGCCAGTACCTCAGAGGCCGTGCTTTCCCATTGCCTGGGTGTTGCAGGAGAATGTGCACGTGAACACATGTGAAGACATGGATGTGCACCAGTCCTGCAAACCTCAGCAGGTGCCAGGCAGCAGAGGCTGCATCTGCCCAGCAATGGAATAAGGGACCGAGTCAGCCCCTACCAGGCAGCCTGAGGCTCCTTGTGTCTGATGGCTGCTGCAGCCTGAGTGTTCACTGGGCTGCTTTATCCCACTAACACTTTCTAATTTACCTGTCAGGACCAACGAGGAGCTAGTGATGTTCCTGTCCAAATACCGAGACAAGAACTTCTTGAAGTCCCACGGCCGAGACAATGCCAGGTAATCCCAGTTAAAGACCAAGGGGAGGAACAGGAAAGTGGGGAGATGCGAGGGGAAAAAAACAGATCAGTTGTGCAGGGAGTTGTTTTAGCTGCAGCCGCTAGAGCTGAGCAGCCAGCCCTCTCACTGGTGTCAATCCACTGGTTTTACACTGCAAGAGATCAGCTTGTGTCCTGGTGAAGCGAGTGGTGTCCCTAACGCCTCGTGTTTGTCCCTCTGCCCAGGTTTATCAAGAAGCAGGGGCTGGACCGCCTGTTCCACGAGTGTGACTCCCACATGTGGAGGCTGGGTGAGCGGCACATCCCTGAGGGCATCGTGGTGGACGGTGGCTCCGACTGGTTCTCACTGACCCGCAGCTTCGTGCAGTACGTGGTGTATGCAGACGACCAGCTGGTGTCCCAGCTGCGGCAGTTCTACACCTACACGCTGCTGCCAGCCGAGGTGGGTGCTGCTGGGCTGCGGGGCTGCAGGCAGGGGAGCTCAGAGCTGCCTTCTCTGTGGGAGCTGCCTTCTTCTCTCAGCCTTATTCCTTCTCCCCAAGAAACGAACAAAAGATGGTGCTGGCTTTGGTGGGACTTTCTTCCCATTGTTCTGAACAACGCCCCGCTCCATCCGTGCCCCAGGTAGCTGGGAGGAGCGTTGCAGGTTCTGCTCATGCAGCTTTTGTGACTGTTGGTAGGAAAGAGGGGGCGGAGGAGCAGACTTGCCAAGGGTTGCGTTTGTATCCAGCCCCGTGCTTTGGGTCCAGACACTTGTGGGCTGGATAAGGAGTGATGTGCGTGAACGTTGTGGGTTGCTCTGTGCTGGGAACTGGGAGCTATCCAGGCCTCCCTGTTCTTCTGTGAGTGAGGGGCTCCGTTAAGCACCCACCCTCCATCCCCCCTGTGTCTCTGTCCCTTCTCTGCCATACAGTCCTTCTTCCACACGGTCCTGGAGAACAGCCACGCCTGCGAGACGCTGGTCGATAACAACCTCCGCGTGACCAACTGGAACCGCAAGCTGGGCTGTAAGTGCCAATATAAACACATAGTCGACTGGTGCGGGTGCTCCCCAAATGACTTCAAACCCCAGGACTTCCTCCGGCTACAGGTGAAAAAGATCCTCCTTTCTCCTCCTGCTCTTTCCCCTCCTCCCTCTCTCTGTCCCGGCTCTCCTCTGAGCTCCCCTGCAGATGCAGTGCCAGCTGCTCTGCACGAGCCTCACCCGACCCGGCAGGAACAGGAGCAGGATTGGCTCTCCGGCCCCCGTGGGGCTCAGCACAGATGTGGCTGAGCGCTCCGCTGGCGGGGTTGTGCTGACTGCCCTGCCTAGCAGCCGGGTTCTGCTTGCAATGCTGCTCCTTTTCCCAGACTCTTTCCCATTTCCCTGCTCTTTCTTTGCAGACCTATTGGGGCAAATATCTGTTCTTTAAAACCTGTGAAAAAAGTGCTGTCATCTTTGGTAGGACAAAATATTTTGACATCCTCCCGTGCTCTCGGCAAGCTGAGATGTAAACTGAACGGTGGAGGTTTGGGAGATCTCTGTCCCTCGGTGGGATTTTCCAGCGAGGGGCTGCAGTACTCCATGGTGCACAGCACTGATCCTGCAAGCTGTGCCACATGGCCAGGACTCTGCAGGTTGGCGGGTGGGAGCCCTTCTGAGCATAGCCAGATACAACAGATAAGGGGTGAATGACAAGTGGATGCTTGTGAGCACATAGAGGGGAAGGCAGTGGGAGAGATTGGAACCCATCTGCATTACCAGTAGCGATACTTTTTGCTACCACTGATCCTGCCACAGAGGATCCCACACACAGTCTGTGCTTTGCTGCTCCTTGGCCTGCGCCATCAGATGGGGCAGAATGGATCCTAGCATGCTTCTTCCCCCTGTGCCCCACACCTGGCTGCCCTGCTGAGGTGGGAGGGTGGAGGGGAAGCCGCCATTGCTGTTAGAAATGACTGTGTTGTTCCAGCAACTCTCCAGACCCACCTTCTTTGCCCGCAAGTTTGAGTCGACGGTGAATCAGGAGGTGCTGGAGATCCTGGACACCCACCTGTATGGCAGCTACCCCCCCAGCACGCCTGCCCTCAAGGCCTACTGGGAGAACGTCTACGACCGCGTCGATGGGCTCAGCGGCCTCAGCGACGTCACCCTCACCTTCTACACGGGCTTCTCCAGGCTGGGGCTCCGCAAAGCAGCATCTGTGGTGGCGCCAGAGCAGGAGAAGCTCTGCAGGTGGGGCACTGACCGTGGCTTGGCTCAGGCTCTGAGGGGTGGCTGCACGTCGTGCTGGGAGGATGCTGATGCTCAGTTGTGCAACCTCTGTCTTTCTCCAGATTTGAGCCCCGAGGTTTCCCATCCAGTGTTCACTTGTATTTCTATGACGACCGTTTCCAGGGCTACCTGGTGATGCAGGAAGTGCAGAACTCAGCCACGGGCCGGGCAGAGTCCCTGGAGGTGTGGATGATGCCCCAAGGAGCTCTGAAGCTGGCGGGTCATGGAGGACAGGCAAACCGGTTACAGAACCTTGAGGTATGGGAAGTTTCCCTCAGAACTCCTGCTTTCCTCCTGAGCTTTTCTACACCATGCTGCCCTTCTTTCTCTCCAAGCCTGCACACTGAGTGAGGCAGAGGGACACAGTGCCATTGTCATGGCTGAGAATGAACTTCTGTCCAGGAGTTTGGCTTCAGTTTGGAGCTGAACAGTGGGAAAAAAGGCTTTGAAGGGATCTTTGCAGTGGGGGGAGTTGAGGCAGCTGGTGGCAACACCTCTGGCTGCAGAGGGCATTACATGCAGCTGGATTGGCACTGATGTGGTGCAGGCGGACAGGAGAGCAGAGCAGGGTGGGTGTGCATCACTTTGGGCTCCAAAGCTCATTTCCTCTCAGGTTTGGGATGGTGAAGCACAAATCCCGAGCTGGTAGCATCTGTTTGCCCAGTGTCCCACTGCCTCATGCCTCTTGTCCCTGCAGGTGGGCACGGAGTGGGATCCCAAGGAAAGGCTCTTCCGCAATTTTGGAGGCTTGATGGGGCCTTTTGACGAGCCGATGGCCATGCAGAAGTGGTCGCGAGGCCCCAACCTGACAGCCACAGTGGTGTGGATTGACCCCACGTATGTTATTGCTGCCTCCTACGACATCACGGTGGATGCTGAGACTGAATTCACCCAGTACAAGCCGCCCCTGAACCGGCCTCTGCGCCCCGGCATCTGGACCATCCGCCTGCTCCAGTTCTGGGAACCCCTGGGGGAGAACCAGTTCTTGGTGGTGCCACAGACCTTCAACCGCAGGCAGCCTCTCAGAAAAGGTGAGGATGCTCTGGGATCGGGGCCGAGGTCTTTCTGCGGGCAGTCCCATGTGCTTCCCCCCGTGGTAGCCTCCAGCCTGCAGGAGCCATCCTCCTCTGCCCGTGTATCTGCATGTGTCAGACGAGGCTGATGTGTCTGCCACATCCGTCCTCCAGGTGCCTCCCTGTCCCTTGGGCTGGACTATGGGCTGCAAGGGGCCAGGATGCTGAGGGTGCTGGGAGGAGCAGCGGAGTGCTGGGATCAGCAGTGCTCACGGCTCTCTTTGTCCCCGTCCTGCACAGATGACAGCAGCTGGCTGCACGGCGGGCCCCCCCGCAATGAGTACATGGAGCAGAGCTTCCAGGGCCTGGGGGGGATCCTGAACCTGCCGCACCCCGAGGAGGCAGAGGCGGCGGCGGCACAGAAAGCACAGCTGACGGGGCGGGCGCTGGACGAGTGGGCAGACAGTGCCATCAGCACCTTCTGGTCCGTGGCGGACGTCTGTGTCGGCAGCGAATCCTCCTGCTCCTCCCTGGAGCTCTGCAGCAAAACCTCCTGGAGCTCACTGTCCCCGGACCCCAAATCAGAACTGGGGCCTGTCAAACCTGATGGGCGGCTGAGGTAGCAGGAGCAGCCGGGGGGCGGTGGGAGCTGGGGCCGTCCTGCATCACTGCCCTACGCGGGGCTCCAGGCTGCATCGCCCCGTGCAATTCGCACCGAAGTTACTTGAGGAAGAGAACGGGGAAGTGCCGGGCTGAGGGATCCTCCTGCGGGTTTCTTCTGGAGGAGGGGGAGGTGCTCTTGGCCATCTCCCCCAGGAATGGGCACTTGCCGGCCATGGGCAGCGTGCTGGGGTGCCCACCGCCGTGGGGCGCTGACGGGAGCTGCGTGGTTCTCAATCCAGGCCTTGGTGTCGTGGGAAGGGCTGGTGGAGGAGGGACGGAAGGCTGCCAGGGGCGGGCTCTGCACCAGCTCAGCGCCCTGCCCTCTCTGCCCTGCCCAGGCTCGATCTCTGCAGGATCAGCCCGGTGCCGCGGGCTGCTCCCCTGGAAGGCTGGCAGGGGACTCCAGGGCACGCAGGGACGTGCAGGAGCAGGATAGGTCAAAGCCCGCCCCGTGCATGGAGCTGCTGCTGGCCCAGGGCTTGCATCTCACCCCCTCGACCCCAACCCTTTAGTTTGTATTTTTATAAATGTATGTAGAAATATATATGATGCAAAGTGCAATAGAGACGAGACCCCCGTTGGCCGGGATGTCCTCGCGTCTCCACGTCCCCTGAGACTGTAACATACCTTGTTCTCTTGGCTGTCCTGGTGCTGCAGGACAGGGTGCTGGGTTGTTTACATTTTTTTTATTATTGTTTTGCTGTTTACCATTTCCTGCTGGGGGCTGAGGAGGGACCGCATCGCGCTGCCCTCAGGGCAGCTGCCCGACTGTGCCAAACATTTGGAGCTGCCGATGCTTGCTGTGCGACGGCTCAGAGGGCGGTTTGAGCCCCAGAAGCCGCTGTGGGACGTTGTGGCTTCCGTCTCTGCTCCACCCAGAGCTCCGGGGCGGGATGCGTCTCCTGCCAAAATGCAACGCGATGGCAGATGCCCTGCGCCACAGCCCGTCGGCCCCGCCCGCCCTGTTCTCCTGGGTCAGCAGAAGCTCTCAGGATCTGCTCTGCTTCCCCGGCTACAAAGCAAAGCAAGGAGATCCGGCCGGCTCCATCCGCTCTGTGCTGCTTCTGCTTCCCCCGTCCGGGGGAGCGGCGGCGCGCCCCGTTCCCAGCCACCCGCCGGCCCGGGCCCTGCCGGCGCCATTCCTCTCCGAGAGCAGCGCTGCGTGGGACGGCCGGCTTCAGTTTTCCACCCCGAGGAGCTGCTCCACCTGTGGAACTGCGACTGGAGTTCGTGAGCAGCCCGAGGACGGACGTTGCCTGTGCGAGGACGGGCGAGGGCTGCTGCTGGGGCAAGGGCCGCCCGCTCAGCACCTCCTGAGCCCCGTGCCGCCTTTCCCCCCGCTCCCCCCCAAGTTCCGCGGGCTGTGCGAGCTGCTCGCTGCCCATCGCTCGCCCTTTTCCCCCGCACCGCAGCTGCCGGAGCTGTGGGTACGCGCCGGGCCGGCACCGTGCGGAGCGCCAAAATTTGTGTCGGGAGCGTTATGTAAAGTTACCTTGAATATGCAACATCTCCACAAATATATCTATATCTGTACGGTGCGGTGTGGCGGCCCCGTGCGGGCTGTGGGTGCCCCCGGGCTCCGTTCTGCGGTATCGCTTCGTCCCGCGGCGCTCGGGGCGGGGGGCGATGCTCCCCTCCGCGCTCGCCGTTAATGAGCGGCTCTCCTTCCCGGTGCCCGCACGCGGCCCCGCCGCCCTCTCCCCTCCCGGCCGCTCCCTCCCGGGGCTCCGCCCGCGCGTCGCGTCGCCACGGCGACCTCCGGCCCCGCCACCAGTGGGGCCGGGGGGCGGCGCCGCTGCCGGCGCTGTGCTGGGCCCGGCCCGGCGGGTTGCGGAGCGGAGCGGTCGGAATATGGTGCGGCCCGGAGAGGACAACATGGACAGCAACGTCCTGGCCATCGTCGTCGCTGCCAGTGAGT
This sequence comes from Lagopus leucura, assembly GCF_019238085.1. Classification (NCBI taxonomy): domain Eukaryota; kingdom Metazoa; phylum Chordata; class Aves; order Galliformes; family Phasianidae; genus Lagopus; species Lagopus leucura. The sequence goes on along the minus strand of NW_024962259.1, from coordinate 4,477,218 downwards.
GCGCGGCCGGGGCTCCGCGCCGGGGACGTTCTCCGGGGTTCCCCGCGGTGCCGGGACGGAACCGGGAGCGTTCGGTCCGCTTCCTGCAGCCGGAATGGCTTCCGCTCCCCGCACGCGGTCCGTTGGGAACCGCAGACGCGGAAGCTGCGGGGAGCCGTGGCTGCGTCCCGAGATACGCTCGGGGCAGCGCGGGGGTACGGGGCGGAGCTGAGCTGGTCGTGGGACGCGCTCTGGGAACAGAGCCGATGTCTCGTTACGGCGAGAGAAGCGCTGGGGACGCGCGGTGCTCTCGGTGTCTCTGGGTCGGGCAGCGGGCGAGTCCGGCTTCCCCGCGCTGCTTTGTTCCTACAGACCCCGCGGGCAAAGGGGCTGCGCGCTCTGCCCGCAGCTCACTGCATGTCCTCTCCCCTGGCAGCCGTGTCCACGTCCTTGTTCTTCGTGGCGGTGCTCGTCCTGCTGCTGCTCCTGTACCGCCGGGACCCCACGTGCTGCCAGTTCCTCTGCTCGTGCCGCTTCTTCCAGAGCCCCGGGCAGTGCGTGAGTGCCCCGTGCCCTCGTGCCGGGCTCTGCTGGGGGGGAACCGCCGCGGCTCCCCTCGGCCGCCCGGGTCGCGCTTTCCTCCTTCCTTCCCTTTCTCCGTTCGGCACGCTGGCGAGCAGAGCTCCGCGCTGCTCCGCTTTACGGGGAAGGGGCCTCGCGAGGAGTGGGGCCGGGAAGCGGCGTGTTCGGCCGGCTCGCCTTTGTGCGGTGCCCGGGGAAGGCGCCGTTCCGAGCGATGCGGGGACGGCGCTTCGGGCTTTGGGTGCGGAAAGGCGGCTTCCCCGCTGCCCGGGCCGGTGGGTGCCGCGCTGACCCGGAACGGGGCGGCACCGCGCCGCCATCCGGCGCAGTCACGCGCGCTGCCCTCCGCCCCCCGTTCAGCCCCGCGGTCCGTCCGAAGGCTCCGCGCCGCTTTGTGAGAGCAGGGAGCGCTTCGCTCCGCGGGAGGAATCTTTGCTGGCAGTTGCTCAGCGCCTTTGCAGGGAATCGCGTTTAAGCGCAGCAAGGCTGCTCAGGAGCAGAACCGTAATTGCTCCTCAGAGCTGCTTGCAGCGTTGCTCTGAAACGAATCCCTGAATAGATAAGAGTTTACAAATCCTGTGACCTTGAACGCGTGCCAGAGCTCTTATCTACACCAGTGGAAAAGCCGAGTGCCCGCTTTTCTGTTTTTTTCCTTTTTTTATGTCGTGCTGTTCCCCCGTGAAAGCTAATTCTGCTGAACCTGCGTGAAGCCTCCGGCGCCCGGCAGCGCGGCCAGCCGACGTGGGCGCCCAGAGCGGACCTGCTGCTGCCCGGCCAGACCGTGCGGGAGCTCTGGGTGCGGGAAGGGTGCAGGCACGGCGCGCCGGGCACAGCCGGCGGCTCTTCGTCTGGAGCTGCAGCTGCGGGGGGGATTTCAGCTCACTGCTCCTCTCTGACCCCTCGTTCCAGGACTGCCAACCCCCGTACTTCAGCAGCAACCAGCGGCTGGTGGGACCCCAGTGCAGAGCGTCGCGGCTGGAGAGCGCTGCTGAGAATCCTGGCATGCAGGTGGTGCTGCTTTCCCTACGGGGAGCTGGGGGGAAGGGTAGCGAAGGTCCCGATGACCCTGGAAGGAGACTTGGGAAGGTTGTGGTGTCCCGGGAAGGTCTTGGGGGTCATGAGAGAGGAGTCGGGCTCTGGGAAAGCTGTCTGTGCACAAGAACTGGTGCAGAAGGCCCAGGGATGCTACGGAGGGCACCACCTTGTCTTTGTATGTCTTGCTTTGATTGGGCAGATCCCTTGGACTTTGGGATCTTGTAGAGCGTGTCTGCATCTTGCACCCGTGGTGTAATTATTTCCAGGTGTGCGGGGTGAAGGGTGTGCGGATTTCCTCTTCAAGGGGTTCAAGGAGCAGCACCCGTAGTTTTGAGCCTGAAGCATCCCGAGGTGGCATTGGGCCACCGGCTCCCAGCAGAGCCCCGCTGCGCTGACACTTCTGGCTTTGGTGTCTCCAGGCAGAGGAGCCGTTCTGTGTCGCGCCGCCCAGCAGCTACCAGCTGCCCTCCTGGGAGCCCCGCCTGCCCAGCTATGAGAGCGTGCGGAAGAAGGATCGCCAGCGGGAGATCCATCAGATGATCGCAGAGAGGTTTGGGCTGTGGGCAGAGCCTTCCCAGGAGGTGAGCCCAGGGCTGCTCTCGGTCGGTGAGGGTCCAGGGGCAGCGCTGCTCCCACCCGTATCTGGCTTTGGCTCCAGTGATTTGCAGTGCTTATGGACTCTGTTCCCCACGCTCGCCATTCTCCGATAGCCATTATCTCTGGGAAGGGCACACGGTGTACTCAGAGGCTCCTTTTGTGTACATCTGTGCAGTTAATGATTCATCTCTGCCGGTGCGTTTGCAGAAATGCCTGTGCTGGGAGTAAGGACAGAAGTGCTGATGGCAGAGCGAGCCCTTATGATCAGCGCTCTGTGCCAGGCCGAGCGTGGAAAGCTATTTTTGGATCTGAAGGCTTCCGTGGCTCCTCGCTCCTTTCTCCCAGCAGGACGTTTCTGACAGCCCCGTGCTGTTACCTCGAAGTGCTCGTGGCTTATTGAGAGCCAGAGGCTTTGCCTGCTGTGGTATTTAAGATTTGCAGTCCAAGAGAGGGCATCTGACATGAGACTCCTGTTGAAGAAGTCCTCATTGACTGAAGCAGCAGAGAAATATTTGAAATCCTTAGCAGAGCACAAAGCACTCCCTGGTTTACCTGGATTTTCAGCTTGTAGTGCTACAATGCAGTATTTGGAATAGTCAGCACTTGGCACTCAGCACTTGGGTTTGTAACCAATGCCCTGATGTGAGAGCACTGAGGGCAGAGGAAAGCAAGGCCCAGCCACACCAAGGACAAGAAATTGAACTCAACATTTCTTAGCCTGTGCTGAGTGACTTGCTCAGAATTGTGCCTGCTAAAGCCCAACAGGCTTAAATTTGGGAGTACTGAGCCTTGAAAACTCTGAAGTTACAAACTGTAGCCTGCTTTTATAGACCCCCCTACAGCCTGCACGTAGCTAAAGGGAAGTGAACAACAGTCCTGTTTCAGCAGAAGCCAATTCTTTTCTGGCTTTGCAACAAGCAGGGCCCAGTCCCTGGCACGGGGCAGAGCAGGAACCTAACATGGCATCCTGGAGGGAGCGGGAGGGGTATGCTGTGACACCTGTGGGTTTCTGCCCCCCTGCGAGGCAAACGATGCCAAGCTCCGCTCTTACCTTCCAGCTCGCAGCCAGCCAGCAGCCTGCTGCTCTGAGACCTGGAATTTAATTCCAATGTTTTTTGGTGCCTTGTGTGTGCTGTGTAGGACGTGGGGTGACCTGCTTGTTTCTGATTCTCTCAACAGCTGCCCCCTCCCTATGAGCACGCCCTGCGGCACCCTCCAGCTTTCTCAGGAGTGGAAATCACCTCAGAGGCCGCGGACAGATGCGCTGTGCCAGCCCCCCCCCAGGCCCCGGTCAGCTGCCAAAGCCAGCAGAGCACAGCTGTGTAAGACTTCGTGCTGCCGTGCTTCTTCCTCGCGTCAGTGGCAGAAGTCCTGGGACGTCGTTCCCACCTGAGGGAACAGCCGAACCTCAGACCTTCGCTCCTGTTTCCAGTCAGCTGGTTGGAGGCAGGCGAGTCGGACCCAGCTGTCCTGGACGCCCATCCTGCAGCATGGAGACAACCACGGAGCTCCCCCTGACTGCAGTGACCAGGGACGTCTGCTTGCTCTTCCATTTGCCAAACACGAGGCGGTGGATTGGCAGCAGAGCTGCTTTGCTCTGCGTGAGGGGCGAAGCAAAGGTGAAGGTCTGCTCCGTTCCTGCAGGCAGCTGGTGGATCATTAGCTCTGAGGGCGCGGCCGGCACTGCCAAGCACACGTGTTTGAGCTCTGATGGTCGTGCTGTGCCACTTCATCTATTCCTCAGGAGACAAAACTGTTTATCGGCGTATCAGATTCCCAATGGCAATCCTGACCTGCTAGTGACAGAACGAATCTGCATCGGAGCGCTGCTGCACGCTCTCATGGCAGCAGTTTGTATGAACTTCAGATGTGCAGAAACTTGAGGTTGAAGGGATCGTGTCACTGGCAGTGCTGTGTGCAAACGCAGAGTGCTGAGACAACGGCACAGCTGGGTGTGCAAAAGGGCAGCAGAGTGGGCAAAATGGCCGGCAGCCTCCATGGGGAATGTAAAGCAAAGGTGGAAATGCACTTCTGGTGCATCTTACCTTGTCTTCTTTTGAGGAGAAGACAATCTATTAATGTCACTACACTACCAATTTTGATAACCTGTTTTCTACTGTAAAGCCTAAGCTTCAAATTGTTTACAAACCTGTAGATAAAATGAGATCAGTTTGGCTATGAGGCATCCAGGCTTCTTTCTTTCAAGTAACATAAGCAATCACGGAATGACTCAGGAAAGATGAGAAGAAAAGTCTTCTGGATTATGGCTTTATGAGACACCTCCAGCTGCTAAGTTTCAAATACCATCCCAGACTTGCGCCTCTTAACAGGCACTCTAAAATCAGTCACCAATTAGCTTTAAGAGCACAGAATTGCCTCACATGGTTGTAAACGGAATGCTTCTGGGCATTTGAGTTAATCAGTGAGGTGAGTTAGATACCAGCAGAAATCTAGCTTTCTGGGATGCAGTTAGATACAGCTGGAAAGGAATCTCTCCTTTTCTGTAATGTCTTGGAGCTAAGAAACAAATATAGCAGCAATGACTAAAAATGAATAAAAATAGATGGAATTGTTAGTAGGACAAGTATTGTCACAAAGGTGATTCTAGATAGAACTAATTCAGTGGAACAATGGAACAGGTTCTCCAGGGGAAGGAGAGCTGCTGAAGGAACACAGGTAACATTCTGTGAACAGTCAAGACCCTCAAGAACTCCAGTGCATTTATTGAACACTTACAGCGGCCAGCAGATGATTCCAATGCCCAAACACCTACTGCGTGTGCTCTGGGAGCAAGAGAGCAAAGCACAGCTAATTTCAGAGCAAGGTTTTCTTGTCCTTCTCAGACGGCAGTCCAGCTGTAGCGCTCTGTCCCAGCTGCTTCCTCCCATCCACTCCTGTGTCACACGGGAGACTCAGAGCATGGTGACCAGCTTAAAGCTTCCTACTTTCGTGGTAGGGATAACACTGATGAAGGTTTTGTAAAGAATCGCTCCTTTGGGCAGAGAGCAGATCACCTCCCTGCTCTCGCTGCTGCGGGGGGGGGGCACATAGACCTCTTTAGTGTATCTCACAATCCCGTCCTCCAGGGCGTAGAGCGTCTTGTTCCGGCCCATCCCCACCTGGAAAAGAGCCAGATGGCCTTAGAAAGGAAAGGCTGGAGGTCTTTCACTACAGCGGGCCAGGGCATCTGTCCATGTTGTTTGATACCCGGCTTCAGCAGCATCTGCTGCTCCACGTTTTAAAATACAAGGTGTGTGACTTACGTGAGCCCCTGGGTGCCAGCGTATCAATCGCTGAGTAGCCAGAATGTTGCCTGCATGCACAAATGTACCTGCAACAGAATGGCAGAGTCAGACTGCAGAGAAATGGAGCCCCGAGGCTGGCAGAAGAACAAACGGTTCCAGGACTTTAAGAGCTTTCTGTGGGAATTTTCTTTTTGAGGAGATTGCTTCTAGAGCACAAGGCATTTTGTACTTGCTGAAGGCATTTGTTATATTACCTCTAACACTGACATGTTTTCATGAACAAACTCTCTAATTATTAAGCACTGAGCTGCAAGAATCTGTACTTTGGCTTCCTCTGCACATCATAATTCTCCCCTTTGTAAACATCTAAAACAACCAACTTCTTAACGCAGAGCAGAGGGAAAGGACGCTTCAGTTACCAGCTGTCCCACAGGGTACCCTCCTCCTGGACTCCGCAGGGAGGCAAAGTACCAGAGTACATTTTCCATAGGCAGTTTTGTCTGGCCTCCCGCAGTCCTGCTGGCAGGGAGGGCTGACTCACCGCGCCCTCCTGCTGCCACCCCTGCCCACGGGAGGCGAGTTTCTGCTGAACTTCCTGTTTCCTTTCTCTTGGAAAAATGCCCCAGCCGCCTCCTACCGGAATGCTCCACAATCAGCCCAGCTGGCAGGGGATACCTGTGGAAAACCCCGTGGGTGCCAATGCGGCTCAGCAGACATCTCACCTACCTTCTAACTTTTTCACTCCGTAGCGCTTCCCGGGGCTGCGACCACCCAAATTTTTTGAGCTGCCCCCGGATTTCTTAGAAGCGCATCTGACAGCAGCCAGGCTCGTTTGTGGAACGGACAGAACTAGATTTGGAACAAGAACAACAGCAACAAACCAGCTGAAAAATATGTAAGTTAAGGTGTTGTTTTTTTTCTTTCCCGATTTAGAGGATGTCAGTTAACGGCTTTAAAGGTAAACAAAAGCCCTGAGGAAAAGAAATCCCAGGGCAAATTATTGTTCAACCACTAAATCCTCTGCAAATAGGCTGCATCTCAAGGGCTGAGGAGAACAAAGCAAGAAGAAAGCAACCAGTACTGATAAAGCAAAATGCGGAGACTCCACTTCAGGACGATACACAGGCATAATTACTCCCTGAGCACAAACCCTGGGGCTACAACCAGCACAAGTCCAGGGAAAAAGAAACCTCTGTTACGGCCCGGATGGCGTCTGCCGCCACCACATCACTGCCTGCAAACCCCTTCCCGCAGACAAACGGCGCCGTCTGACCGCAGCGCCCCGCGCCGTTCGGCCCAACACAGCCCAGCGTTTTTTCCCAGCGATGCCCTTTCACCACAGAGCGGCCTCAGAGAGCGCGAACCGGGAACCGTCCGGCACGGCTTCCCGCAGGCCGTCCTGTGCTTCAGAGCGAGCCGGGCCTCAAACCCGCTCCACTTCAACGATCCCACAGACCCTCACCGCCCCGCCGCGCCTCCCGCAACGCCTCTCACTCACACAGCCGCCCCCAGGCCGCCATCTTCCGGCACCGCCTCACTTCTCCTTCCGGAGCAGTAGGAGGAGATTCGTCCGAACGCACACGTGCTCACGCGCGCGGACCAATCCCCTCCCGCCGCAGGCGCATGCGCTCGGGATCCGGCCAATCACCGCCCAGCGCGCCAAACGCCCGCCCTCTGTTTTCCCCTCAACGGCCGCTTCTGGAGGCGTAGGAAATGGCGGGAGCTGAGGGTGGTGATGAGGAGCTGCCAGCCTTCGCTGCTCTGCTACAGCCGCTGCCGGCAGCCGGCGGGCCGGCCCTTCTGAGGGCGTCGTTTTCTCCTCCTCCTCTGAGGCGAGGGAGCGGCGTTGAGATGCTGAGCAGTGACAGCGAGGATGAAGTAGAGATCCTTCCCCTGTCTGAGAGGGTCAGCAGGAGGCTGCCGCCCGGCGGGCCGATGCAGAACGCTGCGGGTCCGGGGCTTCTGCCGGCGGGTGGCGGGGCTGCGGCTGAGCGGGACGGCCGTCCTCGCGGCGGTGAGCGGCTGGCGGCTGGCCGCAGGGAACGGGCTGTTCCAACAGCCTCGCTGTTACCCGAGGGAGGACCTTCCGTCAGCCCCCCTGGCTCTGAGGGGCCGGCGATCCCTCCGGCTGCCCCTGTGAGTGAGCGTACGGCCCGGCCTGGGGGGCCTCTGGAAAGTGGAGAAAACGCAGAAGCTTCTCCTCCTCCGAAAAAGCCGAAGTACGGCCGGGAGGAAGGGGAGGCGATTTGCCAGGCGGCCTGGAAGAGGAGGAAGGATCGGGAAGCGAGGAAAAGGCGGCAGGAGGAGGAAAGAGAAAGAAAGAAGAACCTCGCCAAAGTGCTGAGAGCTCAGCGGCCGGGGGAGTGCCAGAAATACATCGCTGTGGTGCTGGATCCAGGTACTGCTTGCAGCCTGCGCTGGCCTCGCAGCAGCTCTGGCTGTGGGATCCTGACCCGTGTGCCAATCTCAGTTCTCTTGCAGGTTGAAGGTGGGGTGCAGATCCGCGCTGCTTTGCAGTCTGCAAATTATTCCTGCGTGGTTGAGAGCCAGGCTGTTCCCTGCAGCATTACCTGGAGGAGGAAGTCAGTGTTATCTCAGGTGTGGGGACAAAATCATCTTGCCCTTTTCTTTGCACGTTGTTTGCACTTGATAGTAATTGTTTTTAGCATCCCAAGCAAACATTCCTCTAACCTTCTCCCTACCTCAGATTGAGAACACTGGTTTGATTTTGAATTGTAAACAGGCCGTTGGTCTGGCTGTTTGTTTTTGTGTCTGGGCAGGCTGAGGACAGTAATGAATGGACAGAAGAGCCGAATCTCCTGGTTCTGCTTGGCTTGGAAGAGTTCTTGTCCATGGTTCGTAACTACAAGCAAGTAAGACTGCTTATAACTTTTGTGCTCTCTGAATGTGGCTTTCTGGAGAGGGTGGTATTTGCCATCCCTTTTCATTTGGAAGCTATCTATGGTTTATTGAATCATAAGTCTGATCTATACTTGATAAAAAGCACTGAGATTGTCTGAGACAGAGTTCTGGTAAGCTTTCTTTCCTAGCTGCTATTTGTTAGAGGCTTTTTGAGAGGTAACATTGTCTTAGTAGATGCTGTCAGGTTAAGTATGTTGTGGGGCTTTTTTTGTGATGTATGTTTTGTTATTTTTGTGTTCTTTACTGTAACTTGTTACTAGATCAAGTGCTCTCTGTTTGCACCCGAGAGCTTCAGGAGCAGAACTTCACCTACGCAAAGATTTAGCTGTAACTTCGGGCCATAGGCTGCTGGTCTCATCTGTGCTACTCGGGATGGTTCCATTCTTTTTCCTATTGCTCTTTGCAGGAGGCCCAAGGCTGCACAGAGCAGAAGGAGACCTTACAGAGCTTTGTAGCTCATGTGATGGAAAAGATGCCTGGGAAAATTCTGGCTCTAACAGTTGTTGAAGTAGAGAAATATTTCAGGTTAGAATTTTTCTCTTCAAATGCGTCAGTGTTGTCCCACTGAAAGAGGCAGTGTTTACATTAATTCCTTCTAGCAAAGACGTGTAACAAATTCCCATCTAGAACTGCTCCACATCTGTTACGTAGGAGCAGAAACAAAGGTCTGTCTAGCTCGTCAGCACAGTGACCAGTGACAGATACCTGTATGAGTATGAGGGCGGCAGAAATGTTCACAGATACTTTCTTGAAAGGCTTCTGTTGCTCTAAGAATAAATAAATAAATGCCGCAGAGGAATTTTCTGTCAGCTGTAATGCTTGTGTACCCAATGGCCTGTCCTACAGATTCGGTGTCAGCGCAGGGTGTTGGCCCTGAGGTGCTCTATGCTCCAGTGCAGCCTCGCCCTTCAGAATTCCCAATCTGAGCTTCCTCTTCTTAGGTGTCTCAGAGCTCAGTCAAAAAAGAGACTGCAACAGGTAACAGCAAATGGGAGCCAGGCAGAAGACAGGGGAGGCCAGAGGCAGAAACGGGTTAAGGATCCTGGCCTGGAGATCAGCAGACTGGATGTGGAAGATGTGAGTAGAACAGGCATGCAGTTGTTGTCTGCCTCTGCATGGACACTTGACCCCATCACGCGCTTTCTGGGACTGGGATCTTCAGCTTCTGTTGGTTTATGCACAATAAGTAGAGCTCTTTCAGTTCCCCTCTGTTCAGTTACAAACCAACCCTCTCCTGGGCTATTGTGTCTTGTTCACCTTGACTCTGGAAGTGAAAAATGAATCTGTTAGCATTTCCTGAACTCCATGGCCTGACGATGAAGCCAGCTGCTGCCGCCCAGGAGCAGTTGCTGCATGTTGCAGGAATCTCCCAGCTGATATGGCACTAACTGCTATTGGACAGTAGGAAACAAAGTGCCTCCAAACGCTTTGTGTTCAGCTGTTTGCAAAATGGGGAGGGAATGGGTGTTCCTGACTTACACCAGGATGTTAGGACTGTTTTTTTGTTTTTCTTTCAGTCATGAATGGAGTTTGATGTAAGAACGTGAGTTGTTCCATTTGTTGTTTCAATGACCTTTACAGGCCTTGGTGGATTTGCAACTCTGCACACGTGTCCAAGTCACTTTTTTTGAGAGCTGGGAGGAACTCGGAGAGTTTGCCACCATGTTTACAAAAGCTGTAGCTGAAGCTCCATTCAAGTGAGTAAGCAGGCGATTTTGGTTATGTTTTCTTTGGAGAGGCTTTGCTTTCAGGCTTCCTGGGGGGAATAGTGGGGTGAAGGCAGACTTTGATTTCAAGTTGTCTCACTTGGCATTAAGTCAAGGTCTTGTTCTCCTAGCTACAGGATGGTTCCTTTTTCAATAGAAAATGTTGGCCTGCGTGTAGGAAACTGATGTAGAGAAAGCAGGGTCACCTTTTTAGCATGCTGATGCCACTGGTGTCTTTAGCAGCACAGCACGAGAGGTGGCTCTCTGGCTGTGTGGTAACAGGTACAGGAATTGGAATTTTTGGGAGGGTCACTTGCTTTCTCATCCTTTATCCACAGACGAGAGCAGCAGAATACAGGATTCTCTTTCTACTTAGAGAACAAGTGGTGCAGAGGCGTGAAAGTGGAACCTTCTGGAAAGGGCCTCTTTGAAGTTTGGAAGAGGCAGATCCAACAGTTTAACCGGGTCAGTGGGGAGATGGCTGAGGCTGTTGTGTCTGCGTACCCTTCTCCTCAGCTGCTGGTCCAGGTAAGGATGCCTCCTGCGTCCCGAGGGCTGCATGCAAACAGCTGCTGTGGGGATGGTAGGAATAATTTACCTTTGCGTTAGCTTTGACACAAGGATTCTGCGTGAAGTGTTTAGGAAGGTGGTGAACAAACTCAATTCCTTGGCACACGCTGCTTCAGCTTTATGGAGCAGACTACTGACAAGCCTGTATGAGAGCCTCCCCTCGGAGAGAAAGGCCAAAGAAATTGCCAGTGACACCACAGTAATGCGGCCCTGCTTTGCTCGTCCTGCCTGCGCAGTGTCACACCTCGCAGTGTCCGTTCTCCTGTTCTGTCTGGGCAGTTTGGGGCCTGTCTGCCTCCAAACCCGTAATGAGATCTGGAGTGAGACCAGGGGAAAAACAAGTTTTATTGTGAGAGTGCAGAGCTGTTGCAGGCGTGTGGGGTTTATTTACTGATCTGTCTTTGAGCGATGGATGAGAAGAGATGATGCCGTTCCTTTGTGCTGCTCGCAGGCCTACAGCAGGTGCTCCTCAGAGCAGGAGCAGCAGAACATGCTGGCTGCCCTCCCTGTGCGCCGCGGCACCGGGGTGACGGCAACCTGCCGCCGTGTCGGGCCCGAGCTGTCCAGGAGGATCTGTGTGCAGATGACTTCCCACGACCCTGATCTGTGCCTGGATGTCTCTGGATAGCCCAGATGAGCGAAGATCCTATGGTCTCTCTGGTTGTATTCATCTTCCTTCTGGGAAAAGGCACGGAGGTGACAAGTGGGCTCCTGGATCGCAGCTTAAAGGCTTGAAGCACTTTTGGTCTCTATCATTAGAAGGAAATTGGATCCAATTGCTGAATGGCTGGCGTTTACACAGAAAGCTGTGGAATGTCTTCCATGAAGCATGAACTGGACATGCCTTACGGCACTGGTGGTGCTTTTGTTATTTGTCAAGAGTTCTTCCAAGGGAATAAATCACTTTCTGTAATAACACCAGTTATTTCTTAACACACTTCCTTGGACGGGTACAACTTCCAGAGGTCCCTTCCGACCTCGAGCTGTTCTGTAATCCTGGCGTGTCTTCTTGGATGTTTTCCACTGGTATCCAAACTACAAGTAGATACCTTCTCTTTCTTCAGTGTGAGAAATGGTGCTGCTCAGTGCGGTGCTGCCCCCAGCACCTGCTCTGCTGAGGGAAAAGAACTTTACCTCTCAAAGACATTTTGTTTTCTGCTGTGCCAGATGGGAATGAATAAGACTAATTTTCGGATTTAAATTTAGACTGCCCTGATTCAGTCCACAGACAGCTTAATCTATAGAGGGTCTTGAAATCTGATTACATGTGCTGGAATTATGAGGTCTAAACAGTTGGCAGAAAGAGCTTTCTTTTGATTAGGTTGGGGAACACGCTTTCCTGCCCACAAAGCCATCAGCACTGGTGAGCACACGAGGACAGTTGAGGCTTTTTGCTCCAGAGGCACTTACTGAAATAAGTGCTGAGTATGAATTGAACTGCACTCCATGCATGGAAGTTGCCTTTTGGAGGAACGCCACCTCAAACAGGAAAAACAGCCATGAGCTGCAGTGGCTTCGCGCGCAGCGGGTGCCTCAGCGTGGCCAGTAGGTGCTGCTGACTGAAAGTGACAGATCTTATTAGCCTTGCGTTTGCTGCCTTAAGCAGGACTCTTCTAGATGGTAGAGCTGCAGGTTGCTGCCGGGTGCTGACAGGCAGGTGTTGCTTTGGGTGTTGTCTGCTGTATTTCTGGATGGTAAGCAATGACCTGTTAAAGACTATGAGTTAGAAACAAAACCTAAAGCTGTTTCAAGGAATTGTAGAAAACGTGCAATATACTGCTGTGTCAGAGGGATGGGAAGCTGCTCTGTCCTTTTATTTTGAATCCATGCTGTTGATTTCTTCTGAAAGGTAATGAGAGAACTACAGGTGTATCATAAAGCTATGGGAAGGTGAAAGCTTCTGTTTCACTTATGACCTCGGTCATATGAAATGGCATAACTGACTTCTTTGTAGCAGCGCAATAACAGTGGAACAGAGGAGTTGCCATTCCTCGTGTCAGTGTAATGATGCAATCGTTCCAGTACTGCAAAAGAGGGAGCACATCAGGTGCCTAACAAAGCTGTGTCTCTGTGGAGGCTGTAGCATGGCTATTCTGAAAGCTGCGCTGCATCATTACATTTACACTCACTTTCTTTTACAATCACAAACCCTGTAGGGATATGACATGCTTGTTTGGTTTTCCTCGGTGTGGAGATTATTTGAACTACTCTGCCTTTACACAGCCGAATCTTCTTTAGCACTGTGCCAAACTCCCAACCTTTGCAGGTCCCACGGTGAAGTCTGGGCCAGGCTTTGTGCTGCTGCAGCAGTGCCACCCAGCGCCGTGTGCTGCAGCCAGCCGCAGCAGCTCCTGTCTGTGTCACCTCCCCCTGCGCTCACTTTCTGACAAGACTGCAGGCTGGCAAGAAGCCCTTCTTGAGCTGTAGCTCCTTTGCTGCTCCTAGCTGGCTGCAACGAGTGATTGCTGTGTGTGGTCAGAAAGGGGCGTTGCTGCTCTAGGGTGTGTAACACAGCTCTGTCCTGAGGTGACAACACAAACACTTCAGACACATTGATGCGAAAAATGTTGTATTGAAAATTTTCAGTTTCTTTCAATAGTACATCAGCTCCTTCACTCCAACACACACAGATGCACAGCCATTCCACACGTCATTGGTCCTGGAGCAGGCCTACCTATGTTACTCCCATACAGCTACGTCATCAATTTTAGCACTAACAGAAACGAGAGCAAGAACTGGATACGTATTAAAAAAAATCTTACACCTGCATTACAGAGCGACAACTACCTGATAACTGAAAGCCACTTTTTTCCCCACTCCTATGAAGTGACATCTGTCTGTGTCTTAGGAGCTAGCTGTGGATCCCTCGAGGCAAGGAGCGTTAAGTTAATGCAGGCAGGTGATGGCAGCGGCCGGCCGACAGAAGCGCGCAGCAGCGATGGTCCGCCAGTAACTACTGTGCGTGGAGAGGACCAGCAAATCAACGCTGACAGTAAAAAGCGTTTCATCAGAACACAATTCCATAGGAATTCCAGCTGCGTGGATGGTGAAAGGAGATGCTGACAAAGCGCCCATCCAGGACAATCACTGCTGCGAGTTCTGCTGCAGCACGTTTTGCAGGGTTTTGTGGCTCTGCACGGCAGCAACTACATCTTCGTAGAGAGCGCTCACGCTGACGCACAGCGGTTGGTGCTGAAGCTCTGTCAGTCTGCAGACAGCCACAGTGCCGAGGATGCAGAGCAGCAGCAGCAGCAGCGCCCTCAGCACCGACCGCGACCACGAGTGCTTGTGCCGCGCTGGGGGAGGGGCGCGAGAACTGGAGGCAGGCTCTGCAAGAACAACGTTTGCAAGACAACGGGAGGAATTATTCAGGCATCCTTACCCGTCTGTGCCGTGCTCACATAATGCGTTTTTCAGCCTGTGCTGTGCTCCTGTTTTCTCAAAGAACTCTCCTCATTTAACTACGGTCACTTTAGGAGAAGACCATGAGATTCACTTTCGTGGGCAGAAGTGAAAAAGGAGCAGAGCATCTGTGTGTTGTACAAGACCTGTTTTTAAACCTATAGTTCAGTACAGTAAGATTAAATGAATGGAGAAGTTTTTAGGAGCACTCAGAGCACTTTACGAAACTTGTAGCTCAGCAGTTCATCAGGAACCCGGATGTTAAATCACTGTTTTACTTGCCTACAGCTGCCTGTCTGTAAGGCTTCTGTAAGCTCTGCTGCTGTGCTGCTTCCCCCACTCCTGGTCTCTCAGCACCTAGGCTGCATAAATGCAGATCTGGCACTATCAAATCTACAGTGCAGGTTAAGCATGACGCAGTTCTGAGGCAGTGCTCCTGTTCACTCTTTTCCACAAGGCACACATTAAAATGCACTTTACCTGAGCTCACTGTGGATACCACTTACTTCGGGTCTGCGCAGTTTCCTTTTTAGTTTTCTTTTCCACCTCCTGTTTTGCAGCTCTCTGAGCATCGTATTCCCGTCTCCTGCGTTCCTTTTCTTCTGCCTTCTCTCGCTTCCTCAGTTCCCTCTCCTGAGCCTCCCTGGCTCGCTGTTCTGCCTCGCGCTTCTTTTCCATTTCTGGGGATTAACAGCAAGTTTTCCATTTACATAAAGGATTGTCGTTGGCTTCTTCCTTACTGCCTGCTTATCTGTTCCTAGTTGGAACCCCTGGACACAGTCCTGGGCGAGCTGCTCTCAATGCCCCTGCTTGAGGCGGGAGTTGCACCAGATGACCCCCAGATACCTGTTCCAACCTTAGCTATTCTCTGACACTCTGAAATCAAATAACTGTCCTGTGCTGTAGTGGTTTGTTCTGGTGGTGGTGGGTTTTTTTCTTTCTTTTATTTATCCTTCATTCTGCTCCCTGGAAGGGTGCAAGACCAAGCTGAACGGGGCTTTGAGCAACCAGGTCCAGTTGGAGGTGCCTCTGCCCATGGCAGCAGGGTTGAAACCAGGTGATTCTTAAGGTATCTTCCAACCTAAGCTGTCCTATGATTCTGTCAAGAAGGCAGGAACTAGCACTGTGTCCCAGGGTATCTTTCTCCTTCCAGCCATTCTACCCTGCTCAGAACTCCAATAGTTACAAATATTTGCCTGCTGGCAATCCTTACTGTGGGCAGCATTCAGCAGTGTGAGGACTGTGCTTACCTCGCTCTGCCTGGAGCTTCCGTTGCCTTTCTCGATCCTGCTCAGACTGGATCGCTTTCATGTGCTGCAGTACCTTCAAGGTCCAAGAGAACAAGGTGAGATGGCTGCAGAAGGCTCGTGGCAGGTTAGCTCACAAATGGCTGCAGTGGGTGCGAAGGCAGTCAGGTGGATCTGACTGCTGACCTGAGCCCTCCAGGTACGACTTGGAGAGAACTCTTGCTACACCAATCTTTGCAGTTAAGCAGAGGTCTCTGCTCTAAAATTACATGGAAAAGCGGTGCTAGCAGCTACAGAGGATCACAGAACAGCTTGTTTCATCAGCCTGAACTATTTCACAGCAGCATGGCAAGGCAGTAACAGAAGTGCATATTGTAACTTTTTGCTCCACAAATCCCAGCAGCAACTATTTACATGACCCTATGGTTTCCCATAGTAGTTCTATGAAGATTTTTATACCCTGGAGTATAACAAGTTATAACAAAGTATAACAATATAACAAAGCCTATGCACAAGTTATTTTGTCTGATTGTGCCTTCAATCCCTTAGCAAAGCAGCATTTAGTCCTCAGTTCTACTGAGAGTGGGACTCCCCATGTTTTTTCTCTAGCCATGGAAGCAGTAAAATCAGTGCAGAGAACTGCTTGAAGAAACTTTAGAGCTTACTAAGTAAAGAGAGGAAAAAAACATCACCAAAAAGATAAGAAACAAGAATAAAACAGCAGCACGTTCCTTACCCTGACTGCAGCCTGCTTGCACTGCTTCTCATCCAGGCAGTCGCCAGCTACCTTAGCTAGAACAGGATCCAGGGGATTGTCCTTCAGATCCAGCCACTTCAGGTTCTGCAGGAAGAGGTGGTGAAGGGGGGGCTGTCAGACGGCCACAAACATCACAACAGACTTGTGGTTATTTAAGAAATTCAAAGCTGAAGCAAAGAGCTGCTTGGTTTTCCCAAGAATGAAATAGGAAGACAAGTGGGGAGCTCAGCGTTCTCAATAGGTGTGAGAGAATTTCCTCTGGGCCGTAGCGCAGAGACAGCTGAATTTTGGAAGGAGTATCGTCAGGATAGATGCTTCACCAGAGAAATCAACTTGAGAAGGATCACAAGACCCTGGGCTGCGTCCCAAAGCTTTACGTAACCGCCCGGCCGCCGGCTTTACCTTGAGCTGCGCGAAGCTGACGGGCAGGGTGACCAAACGGTTGTTGAGGAGGTCCAGGTGCTGCAGGCTGACCAGGCGCCCAAAGTCCACGGGCAGCTGCTGGAGCCGATTTTTACTCAAATCCAGTTTCACCAGGTGTGTCAAACTGCAGAAATCTGACTAAAACACAACCAAAAAGCAGGAAAAGCATTTCAGCACCTTACTAAAGGTCCTCGGCAGGGGCTGTGCCGAGTCTGCACCTGATACAAGCCACAAATCCCCAGCTTCCCACGGAACTGGTGGAGGAGAATCCCCCCACCTCCTTTGCCTCAGAAAAGTGAGGTAGGTAACGGTGGGGCAGACGAACCGGAGGCGGTGTGCAGAACAACTGAGACAGCTGAACTGCTGCGGCTGCTGAGCCTGCTCGGTATTCAGCCCGGGATCCTTCGGCAGGAGGTTCTGCACTCTGCTCGGCGCAACCCTTTTCTGTCAGCTGCTCTCTGTCCCGCAGCGCTGCCTGCACCGACCCGCCCTGCGCTGCCAGCGGCGCCTTCAGCCGCCGCAGGAGCAAAGAGCCCAGAGCTCCTTCCGACCTCCGGCTGAGCCGGCGGCTGTTGGAGCACCAGGGGTCTCTTCCCGATATTTCCTACCAGCTCTGCTTCATCCTCTCAAAGGCTGTCGGGCATCTTACCGGCAAGGAAACCAGGCTGTTACAGGACAAATCCAGCACGGTTGCTTTTGGAAGCGCAGCCTGAAAGAAAGCAGTCCGGAATGAACGTACGGGTACAGTGCGGAAACCTCCGCGAAGGCGCTACTTTTGTATCGTTTCCGCGATATTTTGTATTGTTTCCGCGAAGCTACGTCGTATCTTGACGGGGCCGCAGCCGGGATCTCGCTCTAAGGAGCGAACCCGGGGCCATTCGCGCGGCCGGGCAGCGCCGCTCCGCCGAACGGGTCGTGACGCTCCGCCGCCCGGCTCCGTCCCCGCACGCCGGCTCACAGCGCTGCTGCCCCGAAGCCGGCATCGGCCCGCTGCTCCCGGCCGGCCCCGCACGCTCGGACGCTCACCAGCTCCCTGACCGGCACCTCGCTCAGGCCGCACAGGCTCAGGTCCAGCTCGTTGCCATCCAGCTTGTCCTTCAGGCTGCCCGCCTTGCCGCCGCCCCGCGCCATGGCCGCTCCGCGGACCCCGCGCCGCCCCGCCGCCCCGCCAGCCACTTCCGCGTCCACGTCCGCACCGCGGTGTCGCGCAGCGCCCCCTGGCGGCCCGGAGCGGCGTTGCCGGCCCTGCGAGCGGCAGCGCGCAGCGATCCGCGCCTCCCTGCCTTGGCCGGCCGCATTGCACAGAGCCGTGCCGCCGCCGCCGCGCTCGGAGCCCGGATTGTCTTTTGGGAGCTGCAGTTGGACCGAGGCGTTCCTCTCTGCGAGGAGAAATTCTGCAACTTCTCTTCTGGTCCGGAAGCTCCACCAGCAAAGTGCTCTCCTGTCCCGATCGACCCACGGCCGGAAAAGTCCGAGGAAGAGTTTTTCCTGAGGCAGAGCCGAATTAGTGCTCCTCAGTAACGGCATTGTGGTGAGAACGAGCCTTGAGTTTCCAAGCCCCTCCACGCATTGTGACCTACGTGCGCTTACAGAGGCGTCTGTGAGTGCTGCTGCGGCACACCTGTGCCCGGGGAGCACCTTGGCTGCTCGGTGCAGTGCCACTGAGCCTCTTCCAGCACGGGGGATCTGCTTACCTTAGATGTAACGGAGATTATTGGAGGTTCTGAGCAAAGGCATGGTAAACAAGGTAAACAAGGATTTGCATCCTAGAAAATACCATGGAAGGTACCTAAGGTTGGCGTGCTTTCATCCAGGAGGTTACAGGAATTTGGTAAAGCACGCTATTGTGCCTCCCAATGGTGAGCTGAAATGGCAGAGCCCTCTTTGGAGAAAAGTGAGGTCCGGTTGTGCAAAGCTCGTGCTTTTTGCAGCGAGGTTCAGAGGGCAATGAAGGGCAAATCTGTGCCGAGGAGAGGAGAGGAGAGGAGAGGAGAGGAGAGGAGAGCTGACTCCTCTTTTTCTTTTTCTTTTTTTTTTTTTTTTTTCAAAGACATTTGTTTTTTTTCTCTGTGGTTATACGACACTGAGTGCACACTGATGCTCCTGCAGTACAGATACAGATAATTGCACTGTGCTTTGCTGCAGCAGTGACTCCTGGCCATGAGTGCCATACAGCCTTACATCACCTATGGAAATGCACACTCACCTACCTGCTCACCAGTTTTTCACATTTCAAAGACAAAGTTTTCCTTCCTCCAACCAAATAAATCAGCACCACTACTGCCACCAAACAAGCTCCTTGTGCTTCATGAGCAATGCACACTGAGAGAAATCCAACATCTACTTCTGAAGCCAACCTTCCCAAACACAAGATTTGGTTGCAGGCAGCATTTCATTACATGGTTGTGTTACGAGCATGTTTTGTGGCTCTGATACCTAAGATTCACTGCAGCCAGTATTGATGCCTTTGTTCATAAGCTCTGTTGCACTCGACACGGTGAGCGAGCCTTGGAGCATCTCCCATTGCTGATCTCTGGCGTCCACCTGGGCGGAGGGAAAACCAGAAGTGGGGTTGTGAAATGACTGCCAGCGATTGTCCTGCAGGTCAGTGGCTGAGTGAGAATCAGGCCGCTCTCAGCCCACCCCGGTGGTTAATGTCTGTGTGATGTTTGAGACACGGGTTGTCCTCTGGCACCAAATTTATACCTTAGCCTCCAGCAGTGCCCGGAGAGTCTGTCAATCATTTGCCACAAGGAATGCCACACGTGTCAGCCCTTCTGCACCATTCAGTGCCGCTGTGCGCTGCGGGGCTCCTCTGGGTGCTGCCTCTGCCCTCGGCAAGCCCGGCTCTGCCGCTCCTCGCTGCTCTGTTTGATGTGACGGGGTACAGACAGCCAGAGTGCTGAAAGCCGCTAGCGAAGTGGTAACTGCGATAATTCATTAAGTGGATAAGGCTAGAAATTAATGACTCACAGGGCTCTGACGGATGCAGAAAAACAGGCAAGCAGCGCCGGTTGCCTTGGCAGAGTCAATTTCAGCCCTCGTACCAAATTCCGTGTCAGCCAAGGCTCGGGATTTGCGTGAGGGTTTCGGGGCGGCTGCGGCAAAGCGCTTGGGGTGAGGCCAAAAGCGGCCGCTGGGACAGAGCGGAGAGACGGAGCTGCATGGCAGGGAGCTGGGAAGAGAAGCGAGCAGGGAGACGGGGCTCAGTGCCGTCAGCAGCGTGCCGTGGCCGGGAAGCAAAGGGGGGATCCCGGGAAGCCGCGGCAGTGCCCTGGGACGCGCGGCATCCTGCCTGCTGCTCCAGCGGGGCCCCCACGCGCAGAAGATGCTTTGCGACCCACTCCACACGGCTGAGCGGGTGGCGGTTAGCAGGGCTCCCGGCTCCCAGACCCCGTCCTCCCTCCAGGGCCGGGCCGTTGCGGGGCGAGGCCGGCCAAGCCCTGCCCTGCCCTCCCCGGGGCCGGGTGAGGCCAAGCCGGGGCTGAGGAGGGCCGGGCCGGGCCGCGCACCGCCCCCGCCGGAGCTGCGTACGGAGCGGAGCGGCCCCCCCGGTTCTGCCGTCGCCGCACTCATGGCCACCGCCGCACTGCTCGCAGCTCTGCCCCGCCGAGGGCTGCTCCGCCTGAGCGCGCGGTACGGACGGGACCGGGGGGCTGCAGGGGCCGGGAGCAAAGTGACGGGGGATCGAGGGGACGGGGCACCGCGGGGCAGCGTGTTGTTGGGGCAAGAGGGCAGCTGTGCAGGGCTGAAGGGGGCAGAGGGATGGGGGTGTTGAGCCAGGCGGTGGCTGCGGTGCAGAGGGGCCGGGTTCGGCTCAGGGGTGCTGGAGGTGCGTCGCCGTACTTTGGCTCCCCGGTACCCCCCTGAAGCAGCGGCAGCAGCAGACAGGCGACCTCCCCCAGGGGAGGGACAGCGGAGGAATGCGTGCGCCCGGGGCTGAACTTTCTTTGTGCAGCGGCTCCATCCGACTGCTGTGCAACGTACAGACGAGCTTCTTTCTCCTCCCCGCTCGGCGCTCCGGCTCGCGGGCCGTGCCCGTCGGTGTCCCTGTGCCACTGTTGTTCTTACGGCCGTGCAGAGGCTGCTGGGTCTGCAGCAGCGCGGGGCCGGCAGGTCCGCGGCTCCGAGGAGCTCTGCAGCTGGCCGGTTCTCGCTTTTGTTCGAGCTGCCTTTTGGAGCAAACTCCTGCGAAAAACGGGAAAGCAATTGGCTTTGAGAGATGCTTGGAAGAATTAGCTGAAATTCGGACACTAATCCTACCCGGGTGACTTCCGGGAAGTAGCTCGGCAGGGTTCACACTCGGAGTGCAGGTAATGCTTTTCAGCTGGGCTCTGGTGGGGAGACAACCATCTCAACATCTGCTCTTAAGAAACAGGATCGGGAGAGGAGCGATACAGAACGTTTATTGCCTTTCGGACGCAGCCCAGCATTCCATGTGAAGCTGGGTGGCAGAACAGTGACTCACAAAGCCTATTTATAAGAATAAACTCCTTCTAGTAACGTGAAGACTTATTAAGTTCTGCTCCTAATTGCACAGTGCTTATCCTTTGGGCAGAACGAGTGCAGAGGGAAAGGCACACGGAACAACACTACCAGCCTGCTGGAATTGAAACCTGAGGGCTCCAGGAAAACTCTGGAGATCACCATTGCTCTAACTAAAGTAAACAAACAAAAAGTAATCAAAAGGTGATTAACTCCACAGCCAGCAGGGTTGTGTTGAAGAGCAAGGAGGTAAAGACGGTGCAGAGCCGTGCTAGCTCACCACTCTTTCCTTGCAGTTGTTTTACATAAAAGACCCCAAACTTGTTGCTTTGGGGAGGTGATCGTAATGGATTTCCACGAATGAGAAGCTGGATGTGGAGCCCTTGAGCTTCCCCAAATCTGAGCTCCGTAGCTGGGATCAGTTCTGACCCCATGAAGACGGGGAGCTGCAGCAGTCAGCCAGCAGCCCGCACTGCTGCAGGGCAGCTCTGTCACTGCAGGGGATCAGGGGTCACACCTCCCTTCTCAGGGTAATTTCTGCAGAGATGGAAAAAGAGATGAAAAATGAAACCGGTTATCTTGTGTCAGCAGCTGTAAAACTTTGGTCAGGTTAATCACACACAGCTCCTGGGGTTGATTGAGGCTGCTTTATAAGCTTTGATGGGTGCTTTATGGGCTGGCTGCGATCCATCTGCCGACCTTGCATCCACATGAGACGAGGAGGAAGCTCTTTCCCCCACGCCCCAGTGTTTCTCTGTGCAGTTTTGCTGCTGAGGTCGCTGCCATGCAGGAGCAGCATGGTGGTGAGGCTGGCTCGTTTGCAGGCACTGCTGGCTGCTTTGCTGCCAGAATGCATTGCTAAAAGAAGACGTGTGCTCTCAAAGTTTATTGGTGAAACCCAAGAGGAGTTTAGTTTGCCTTCTGCCAGCTGAGGCAGGGAAAGGAGAGCTGCCACCAGATCAAATAATCCTGATTTGTTTTACCTCCAGCTGTGCCGCAGGAGGAGGCGGAGAGTGAATTATTTGTCTTCTAGAGCAAACACTAAAGAAAATACATAAATCCCTCGGACCCATTCTGTTTAAACATTCTTTCTCTTCGAATGCTCTTTGCAATCACGCTCCTGCTGGCTGTTGGCTCTGGGCAGGAGGAGGCAGGCTGCTGTCAGCATGGTGCTGCTGATCCTTCCACGTGATGCATCTGCCTTGTTCCTTCTGTTCTAGGCTCCCTGTGCTTCCAGAGTGCTGTTTTACTTTGGCCCACACCTTTTGCTTTTTGCTATGGCCAAGAAATAAGTGGTCCAGGAGTGCCAAAGCATTTCCAGAGATCAGATTTAAATTCAAGGAGCTCGAACCAGATGAAAGCTATGAGTTTTGCTCCCTTGGTGTTTCTGAAGAGAAGCATTTTGAGACCAGTTGGTGATTCTGGGCTACGAGTGTGAGCTGTTTCAGACCCGGATTTCAAGGCTGCAGGTGTTTTTGGTGCAGGGTGGGGGTTTGGGAGGCAGCTGTGTGTGCTTCCACACTGCGAGGGCATCGCCACTGAAGCACTTCAGAGCGCAGAGTTCTGTAAAGAAATACTTTGCAGTTCTTTGATATTCTTTCATCCCCACGTTTGGGACGGAGGGAGATGGAGCTGTGAAAACTGGAGGAAGGAGGAGTTGTCGTTTTGCTTGGGCTTTGTGTGTTAAGGAGTGAGGATCAGGCCCAGAGCCTTTCTGCACAGGAGAATTTCTGGGGACCACGTGAGGAACTTTCAGTGTTCTCAGATTGAAAACAAACCCTCATGCCTGGGCCATGGGGCTCTGCCCCTGTGAGACCCTTTGCCCCCTCAGCCGGGGAGGAATTGGGGGTGTGAGCTGAGGTTCTGCTCTGCCTGCTGTGTCGCCCCTTCGCTGGCAGCGGTGCAGGGCTGTGCGAGCAGCTCAGAGGACGTCAAAGGAGACTGCAGAAAGCATAACGATCAGACTCCATCGGCTGCAGGGTCTGGATTTCAATTGAACTTTCCCTTCCTTCTTCTTTCTGCTTCTTGTTTTGCCAGCCCCGTGCTGCGGGAACACGCGAGACCAAATGTGTTTTTTGACCAGTTGTAACGCTTCCCTTGGGTCGAGTCCCCAGAGGAGCGCGGTCGATGAAAGCCTTCTGCTGCCCCCAGCGCAGCACAGCGCCTGCTGGGCTCCGGTGAGCCGGGGTGCACGAGGTGAAAGTGCTGTTGCACAAGAGGTGGCTCTGCTCGCTGACCCCGGGTCACTTTGCCCGGCCGTCCGAGGGAGCTCAGCGCCGAGCGGCGCCTGTTCCCCGTGCAGCCGGTGGGGAAATGTGGGGCGTCACCATGGAGATGGGCTCTGCTTCCACTGGAACTGGAGGTGATTTGGCTGCAGAGATGTGAGTGCGGCGGCCTCCACTGATCGCTGCGAACAGTTTGTGGCTTCCTGCTGTGGCAGCGTGAGGTACGGGAGGGGCTTTCCTAAAGCTGCCCTGCAACAACGCGACTGTGGCTCAGAATGGCAGGAGCTGCCGTGCTTTTTATTGCCCCCCTAAAAGCACTCTTCTGTGGATTAGGGAGAGCTTTTTCAGCTCTTATCAAAGGCTTTTCTTCTGTGGAGCTTCCTTTCATCTCCTGGTCTTTATACGTGTCCACCCCAGGAGCTTTGAAACAAAAGATAATTCTCCTTACTGCTCGTTCGGTTACATCCTCCCGCCTCCTCCTGGGGCAGCCCCTGCAGCCGCGGTGTGAGCTGCTGCGCAGAGCTGTGAGAAGGGAAAGCCTGACCCGAGCGGAGCTGCCGTTGCTGACGAGGAGTGAGGGAAGAGGGTCGGGCTGTGCTGCTCTGCTCCCAAAGGCAGCGGCTCGACTTGTGCCAGGCAGGGGGCAGAGCCCCGTCTTGCAGAGGAAGTAATGCCGTGCTGATGTTATTCCTCACGGGCAGGAAAGCAGGTTCTCAGCAATTAGCACAAAGGCTTTGCAGAGCGTTGATCCCGTAATGAATGGGTAAAATTTGATTTCAGGGTCATCTGTTGTTTTTTTTTCCTCTGCCCCACATCTGTGAACAAAGGGCAGTGCTTCAGAGCCACGCACCCTGCAAGTGCTGCTTAACCCTGTCCGTCCTAGGAATATCCCAGGACAGGAGTGGAGGAAAGAAGTGAGAAGTGAGGAGAGAGGAACCAGGAGGTGGGAGAGCTGGTGGGGCTGCATCCTGCCTGGCAGGCAGCTGCTGGGCAGAGAAAGGCTCCGAGCAGGAGGGAGGGAGGAGAACAGCAGTGCTTGGATCCTTGACAGCTGTGGTTTCAGAGGAAGTTGCTGCTTTTCTGCTGAGCGAAGCAGCTGACCATCGGGGAAAGCCTTAGTGATTTTGAAATGCTTTTCACTAGTGCTCTGCCCACAGCTTCTTGCTGCTTCCCGTTTCCTCTCCAGTTGGGCCTCCGGTATCATTTCTGTGCTCCTCAAGTACTGTGTGCCACCATTTCTGCCAAGGCCCTTCTCTGCTGAAACGCCTCCCAGGTTGTCCTCCGTGCTGACGTCTGTTTGTTGTGTATCCTCTCCCCTGGCAGCCCGCTTTGCAGGCCCTGCAGCCCCCTCCATTCACTGCTCTGGTAGCTCCTGGTTTTATTGCTGCCATCTCCAGGACTGCAAACTCTGTGGTTTTGCTCCCGGAGGCAGTAAAGGCCGCGCAGCCCACTTAGTGCTGCACACACAGATCATTGCTCTGCTCGCAGCTCTCGGTTAAAGCTCAACTCCTTTGATCTCTTCTAAGCAGTTTTTATTCCGTGATACAAGATTGCCTTGTTCTCCGCAGATCTTTTTAGAACAGGTTAAAATGACGCAGACTGAGTTTTGTTTAACTTTCTCAGCCATCTCCTCTTCCCAGCAGAAGGAAGCCATTACAATGAACATCCCTGCAAAACGTTTTCCCTGTTTCCCTTCCGCCTCATTTGCACTTTTTAATGTTACAATCTCTCAATAAACTGCCAAGTCCACAATCTCTGCAGATATTTAGAAATGTTTGGAGTGGTTCTCATGCCAGATGAATGAGAGCAGCACAGTGAGCACCGGGCAGCGCATTCCCTGGGCTGCTGGGGGCTCCTGCCCTGTGGGTGAGTGGTTTTGGTTTCGGCCCTGTGCTGTGCTTGCACTTCCAGCTGACGTGGGCATCTGCAGGTGGAGCAGCTGCTTCCCACTGCTTTTGGAGGTCCTTTTGATCTTCGGCACAGAAGTGGCTGCCTGTGATTCCCTTTAGTGCACTTAGGCCTTGCTGGAGCTCACAGTTCAGTTTCTCATCTCTGTTTCTGGAAGAGGGAAATATCTCACAGTGGCCCTGACATGTGGAGATAACTGAGGGCAAGCATGTTTGTGTCCTAGGATGTTGCCTAACATCTTTCAGGGTGCTGTCTGTTCTTTTGAAATGGAAGGAGGACAGTACCAGCTCTGATGTTCATCTATCAGGCCTGGCATCGAACCACCTTCCTCATATTTCTGTGGCATGTCACGAGTGCACCAGTCTTAACTCTGCTGTAGTCCTGTTTCTGCAGGTGTGGTTTGGGTGAGGTGCTCTGCTTGGTCTGAGCATGGGACGTGCTGGGGATGGCCCTTTGTTCTGGGTTGGGCAATGCTGTGATAGCTGACTGCTGTTTGAGCTGATGCAGAGCTAAAGCTCTGCTGGCTTCAGTGGGATGCGCTGCTTGCACCTTATGGGAGTGAGCCACTGGGCCTTGGGAAGGAAAAAACCACTTCCATTGGATTCAGTTCACTGTTTTGTAGTCCTCAGTCTGGGTGGAGCTCGGGGCTGCCAACCAAGGCTGGAATAGCACGGCAGAGGTTCAAAGGTGATCCAGAGATTAGCGGGCAAAGCTTGTAACTCTCAGATGGGCACCGCTGGTACTGCAGGCAGATGGGTGATTTTTCCAGACTGGGAGCATGTAATGACTGCTTATATTACAAAGACACTTTTTTTTGTAACCAGAGCCCTGAGCTGAACCTGGTGGCTTAGGAATTCTTTGTGTCTTCCGTTACAGCACTAGGAAGTCAGCTGGGAGGCGACCAGCTCAGTGCTGGGATAATGTAGCACAGCTCCTGAAGCGCAGCTGGGTTTGTGAGAGCAGAGAAAACCTGCTGGTGTCTGTCTCACAGCTTCTTTTCCTTCGCAGTGTCCTGCACACGAGGACACTTTCTGCATCCCATAGGGTGACCGACAGCTATGTCCAGGGGACCTTAGACATTCCTCTGATCAACAAAACTGTGGGCCAATGCCTGGATGAGGCAGCGGAGCGGTTTCCCCACCGTGACGCCTTCGTTTTCCACCGAGACGGAGTTCGGAAAACGTTTGCTCAGTTCAAAGGGGAGGTGAGTGTCTGATTCACATCACAGCCCGAGCCGATCCACTGGGACAGCAGCTGGTGTTAATGGGGAAATCCAGCCCGGTTTCATTGGTGAGCTCAGGAGCGAGGGTTGTGCTCTGTGTGGCTCTCTGACAGCACTGCCAGAGCGAACATCCACTGGTGTGTGCTGCCTTTGTCCTTACAGATCAAAGGGAGAAGACAGCATACATGAAATGATTACTTTATATTGCAAAATGAACTTTCATACTTAATACATCAGGTGGCAATAATTTCTGTGGGCTGAGTCATGATGTTTCCACACCTGGAGCAGGCGTTAGCTCTTGTGTTGGTCACGTTGGTCTGACTTTCAACTTTGTTACCTCCAGTGGTTTTGAACTTCAACCCTGAGCACGTGCAGAATCCTAAAAACCTGATAGAACGTTTGACAAACATATGCCCTGATCCTGGCCAAGCCAGAGATCTGCTGCTCACCGCACCATGCTGAGGTCTGGTCTGCACCTATCAGCACCTTCCAGAGGAGGAGGCCTTTGGATCTGATTCACCTCCTCCACCAGGCTCTGCAGCTGATCCAGCCCCCACAGCAGGCACCACTGCCAAACCACTGGGCTGCCCAGACCAGTATCTGTCACCCCTATATTCAAGAAGCAATGAAAATGGAAGTCATCTTGCTTAGTAAGGAAATGAGCTTGTCCTAAAAGAGGAAATGAAGACGAGGATGAGGAAAGCTACTCCGAAGCAGTACCACCACGTGAACAGCCCACCTGGGCTTCCACTCTGTGGAAAGATATCCACTGCCACATAATGTTTATGATCCTCAAGTGCTTGTCTTGCATTTTACAGGTAGACCAAGCAGCAGCTGGACTTCTTGCTCTTGGCCTGAAGAAGGGAGACAGGCTAGGAATGTGGGGTCCCAATAAATATGAGTGGGTTCTCATGCAGTTTGCAACAGCCCAGGCAGGAATCATCCTGGTAAGTGCTGGGGTTTGTATCAGTGCGTTGGGAAAGGAGATGGACACAGCAGTAGCATATGGTGGAGATGAGGTCTGCAGTCTGACTCTCTCCTTGCTCGTACCCAGCATGGTGAGCTGCTAACAAATCAGTTTTAGCAAGATCTGAGCAGCGCCCGCATCTTCTGCCGTGCAGGGAGGCAGACGGCGGGGCTGTGAGGAAGGAGTAGAAGGGAACGGCCTGCTGTGAACGGCCTGCAGGAAAGCGATGGATACAAACAAGATTGCCCCTAGGTTGGTTCTTATGGGACATGCGGTTATCCCAAAGAGCTGCCAGTTACTGAGATCCCTCCTAAACGTGTCTAAATGGCTTCGAGATACAAATGCTCATTCAGAAACCCAGCCCAAGCTGCATTCCCCTGAAATTCCCCTCAATTTTCACTGATGGTGTGATCTGGTACGTTAACCAAAGTGTGTCCTGTTTATGCAGTGCTCTGTGTAAGGGCTGTAACACATCTAGGATATTTTTTTTCAGCACTGTTCATCCCAGTGTCTGCTAAGGAGCAGTAAGGATGCGTGAGCACAGCTCAGCATGACCCTGAGGGTCAGCTCCGCTTCTGCGCTCAGTGCAGCCTCTGTTGAGAGCAGTACAGTGCTGATATTTTGCTGGTTGTCTGTTCAGAATGCCAAGGTTCCCTTGAGTTTTGAGTACCTGTGACTTGGATTTAATGCCTGCCAGGGAGAAAGGAGGACTGTTTTTATTCCTAAAGCTGTTGTGACTGACTCATGAATCCTTTCCCTTTTCTTTCATGCAAACACAGGGTTCAGATAGCACTTCTAGGAACGTGAGTTCCTTGTGGTGAGCTCTTAGGTCTGCATCTCAGACAGGAGGGGCTTCTGCTCTCACCTGTCTCTGGGAGAAATTTCTTGGTGGAGTATGCATTAGGGAAGAGGGTTTCTGGGGTAAGGTTACTCTGATTACCCTTCTTGTTCCTCCTTCTTCAGGTGTCTGTGAATCCAGCCTATCAGGCCCGTGAGCTGGAGTTTGTGGTCAGGAAGGTTTGTATGGCACTCGCTGTTAATTCTTCTTGACTTGTTATGAGAAGTCATAAAAGCAGTTTGTTAGAGGGAATAGCAGGAGATGGTACAGAGAGGGGAACTGTTAAACACGTAGGCGTGTTAGGAAGAGGCAAGGAGAGCTGGCCAGAGAACAGGGCTGGTGGTGGCCATGTGGGAGCAAGGCCACCATGCACGTTTTTGCATTGTCTGGAAAGAAGTGGGGGATTTCTTGCTGCTAAATGAGATTTATTTTTCTTGCATCAGCAGTCTGGAATTGGGTTGCTGGGCTGTAGTTTGAGTTCCCATTTCATCCTTCATTTAATCCTCTTATGGTAATATTGCCAGTGTTGCTGCTGTCTCCAGATATTAAAACTAAATGCCCTGCAGTGAAGCACTTCCCCTCCAGTCTTGGTGCTCTCACCAGGTGGCAACGTAAACCCAAAGTGAATGTGCCAGCTCCTGCCTCCACTGGGACAGGCGACCTGCTGCACCTGTTGGTGTTGGGAACGCTTCGTTTCCTGGCTCTGTTCGTGACTTTGGTTCTGCATCTCTCTCCTGAGATGGCACTCCTATCCTTTTTTTCCCAAGGAGACCTGGATTTTGTTTCCCTTTATGTATTTTTGTGTTAGATTCTGCTCTGATTTTCTCCAGCATAAGCCCATAGCGCTGAAGGGGATTCTTTTGGGCTGGGCTTTTTGTTAACACTGGGACTCCTGACCTGAAACATCAGTCCTTTACCTTCACACTGCAGTGAAGAACAGTGATCCTCAGAGTGGGGAACCACAGCTGCAGCTCTGCTTTCTTGCCCAGCAAGAACTGAACCCCCGACCATGAGAGTGTCCTGCTGCATTTTCACTTTGCAGAGACCTCTTACATGCCCTTCAGTGACTCTTTAACCTTGTATACGATGGCTCTTACTAGGGAGGTCTATAGAAAGCTTCAGATTTAGTCTGGAGAGTCAGGATCGTGTGCCTGAACAGAGCAGCATGGAGAACATCCCATGCACAGCCACTGGAGGACCTATGCCACGTGGGGTCACTGTGTTGTAGGCTCTGCTCTTCTCTGTGGCCCGAGCATCACCCCAGTGTGAGATCTGATCAGTTTCTGTCTCCCTTCACAGGTTGGCTGCAAGGCACTGGTCTTCCCTGCTCATTTTAAATCGCAGAAGTACTATGATATTCTAAAGCAGTCATGTCCTGAAGTGGAAAACTCCAGTCCAGGGGGAATAAAGAGCAAAAGGTGAGTTAGGAACACCTGGCAGGTTTCACTGACCTAGCAGCTGTGTCCTGCCCTGTGTCATCTCAGCTGCAGGCAACACGCCGTAGTGGAGGAAGGGGCTGTGCAGAGATCTCCTTATTGAGGACTTCAGGTACTGATGAGGGCACTTTGCAGCCACTTAATGGAGCTGTGCTGGGAGACACCACAACCGCTGAGCCTCTCCCCCAGCACTGCCCTGCAGGTGCTGCCTCAGGCCTTCTGCCATTCCACTGACACTGCTGAGATCCCAGACCGGTGATGGACAACACCTTGGAGCAGCGGTTTGGTCTTTGCCTGTTGGGGCTTCAGCCATCGCTGCCAGCAATAGAAGGGCTCTTTGCAGAATCACAGAGCCCTGAGAGGTGGAACGTCCTACACACGATTCTTCCTTAAAACACTGATTGCAGATTTGGAGTAAAATTCCTTTGGTGTATGTACCCTGCGTGAGCTGCTCTAAATGCTTCTCGTTCCTGTGTTACAGGAATGGAGTCTTATCCAAAGCAGACAGGTTAGCCTGTGCAGGAGGTTTATCCTGGCCTCCATACAGCTCTTTGGACAGTTTGCTCCTTGCTCCATTCTTGATGGCACGTTTCCTTCTACCAGGCTACCTGACCTATCTACTGTCATTATGTTGGACTCCAAGCTGCCTGGTACCTTTCACATGGACGAAGTGATGCAGGCTGGGGACAGCAGCCATATGAAGCAGTTAAGAGCCTTGCAGCAGACCCTGTCCTGCAACGAACCGGTCAACATCCAGTTCACTTCAGTAGGTGCTTCTGTTTGCTCCAGGCTTGTGCTTGGATTCCTCAGAGGGGATGCAGAGAAGACTCTGTTGGATGCTGAGCTTCCTTTGCCTAATGCTCTCTTTGACCAAGCCCTGGCTCTGCCTTTTTCCTCCTCTGCTGCAGAACACAGGAAGTCTTCTAGAGTTTCCCCTTTCTACTTCTTGCTGCTCAACCCTTTGTCAAGAGTTGCCATGTGAATTTTCCAGCTGTAGCTGAGCCACTTTTTCTGCCTGGTTTGGGACCGAGTGCTGATAAAGGGAAAAAAGTAAAAAATCCCATCTCTCAGGTCAGGGAGGGGAATGAAGAGATGGAGTGTGAGATCATGCTAGGATTTGTGCCTGGGAGCTTGCCTCAAAGAACGCGTGCCCTCTGCAGAGGTGACCTCATTGCAGAACGCTCTTTGCCTTTCAGGGGACAACAGGGAGCCCCAAAGGAGCCACGCTGTCTCACAGAAACATTGTGAACAATGCCAACCTGATCGGGGTGAGGCTGGGGATCACAGAGCAGGTGGGTCCTGCGGGGAGCAGGCTTGGGCTGTGCTCTCGGTGCCGCTGAGACCGAATGTGCAGGGAGCTGCTGCTTGCTGTGCAGGGCCGGGTGCAGGGTTAGTGTGCTGCTGTGCAGGACGCTGCAGGATGCCGGCCCCACAGAGCTGCCGTGCTGGGGTGGGACGTGGGGCTCTGAGGGCTCTGTTCTGCCTGGCGGCTCAGGCTTTGCTCGGCCTTCCCTGTGCCTGCAGATGGAAGCACGGCCCTCGCTTTTCCCACGTGGAGTTCCACTGAAATTGCATTTTAGATTCATGAGAAGCTTTTGTTGTTTTATTTTTTCTAAAAAGTGTTCCTGTAGGGGGAAAATGGTGAAATGAATTGCTTCTCATCTTGGTGAATACTTATTTTGAACAATTACAGAGCTCTAGATGTTAGCTTTGGATTCTATTGAGTGAAGTTTTAATTTCCTTTACATGACTTCATTTCGTGCCATGTTTACGCTCCCGTTACTCTTTCCAGTATAAGATCTTGTTGATGTTTTCTGTTTTTAGTTCCTCTAAGGAATAATGAAAGGCAAATCCTTTCTTTTGAAGTTCTGCTATTTCTCACAGTATGGCTTTGATTAAAAAATATATGTATATAACTTAAAAAAAAGAATTTTTCAATCAGAGCCTTTTGTGATCTTAAAAACGAAATTAATAGCATGCACCAAGTCCTGCATAATTCTGCATGTCTGAAGCAGCACTGCCGTTCCCTGGGCGGGTATATTATAATGTAACAGCAATACCAGCCTAGGAAGTGCAGCAAGGAAAAGGCGTTGCAAGAATCCAGAATGAAATCTCGATAGGAAAAATGTCCCAATCTAATTGTAAGAAAGGGCGAGAAGCACCAGCGTAGCTTTTAATCTGATGGGAAGAAAGGCGAATTTCAGAATTCCGGCCAGTTCCAGAGGAATCGGCAGAGTTCTTCTGCCGGGGCTCCGGGACGCGCCCTGCCGCTCACCGCCTGCCTCTGCACCCAGGACCACCGCGTCTGCATCCCCGCGCCCCTCTACCACTGCCTGGCGTCGGTGGGAGGCTGCATGGTGTCGGCGCTGCACGGCTCCTCCTGCATCTTCTCAGCCCCCAGCTTCGAGGGGAAGGCGACGCTGGAGGCGGTGTCTCAAGAGAAGTGAGAGTCGGCGGGTTCTCCCTGCGGGAGCTTTCTGCCCTGCCTCCCCTGCCGGGCTGCTGCTCGTGCTTCCTGCCCACTGCACAGCGGCAGCTTTGCTGCTCTGTTCTTACAAAGGCTCTTCAGAAGGCACTGCTCTACTTGGGAGCTTGCCTCACATTTTTGCCCCCCGAGTATAAGGGCATGTTGGGTCACTGCAGGGATTTGTCCATCCTGGTTTGTTGCTGCCCGCGTGTTTTACACGTGGCCCCCATTGGTCCCTCAGCATCCATCCCTGGTAGCATTTCCAGGTTGTGCTTCACGTGTAACTTGTTGGAAACAAAGGAGTTACAGCTGTGTGTATGTACACGTGCACAGGCGTACATTTAATGTGTGCATCTGTGTCTGTGTGCTGTGTGGGGCACACGTGATGTGCTCTGAGTGTGACAGAGTGGGGCATTGGGCTCCAACTCTGCAGCTTTGCCTTTTCTCCCCCTTCTGAAGATGCTCCTTCTTACACGGCACGCCAACCATGTTCATAGACATGCTCTCCCAGCCGGACTTTGACTCCTACGACCTTTCGACCCTGCGGGGAGGTAAGTCTGGCAACTCAGGCAGAAAAGGGAAAAGCCCGGTGAAATGGTCTCTGCTTCCCTGCTGGGAGGTTGTGTTCAGCTCTGTGTGCAAAAGGCTGCTCTGCAGGGAAATGCTGTGTTGTGTGAGCCGTCAATTTGGTGCTGCATTTTGTTTCCTTGGAATTTCCTTCCAGAGCTACGTATATTTACTCTTCTTTCATCCTAAAGCAATCCAAGGGGGGACTTATCTGCTACGGGCCGCCGCCGTGGTAAGCTGGGAAGCCAGATGGTGCTCGGCTCTTCTCATCGCGAGCTACCACGGGGTGGCAGCAGACGCTCTGTGCTCTGAGCCGGTGCGTCTGTCAGAGCTGTTCGTCGTTTCTCTGCCCAAACTTTCCTGCCTGTTTTTAAAGACACTCGTATGACAACTTCTAACACGTGCTGGAGGATTCTCTCTTATCTCAGACGGCCTCAGCACAACAGCTGAAGGAGGGAGGCCATCTGCCCTTCTGAGGCAATGGCAGCAGAGAGGAGATGGTGCTGGGGCACAAGGAAACACCTAAGCAGATTTATTAGCTCTGTTATGTGAAAAATGATCCTTGTCTCGTCTTGCCGTGCAGCAAAGCCTACGCATTACTTTGCTTTCTCGCTGTCATCCATCCTAGGGCACATCTGAACAGGTGGGGATGTGAGCTGTCCTCCCCGGAGAGGTGGTCCATAGCAGGAGGAAAGGTTCTTGTTTTTCTGGTGGTGGTGATCTATGGGTGTGTTTGTTCTGCAGAATCTGTGCCTCTTTCTGCTCTCAGTCTTTCCTTTTCTGGAACCGTACCTTGGACTAAGTATGTGCTACAGAGTTTATTTTCCTAACAAGTGAACTCTGCCAACCCTTAATTCATTCAGGCAAACTGGTTTTGCTGCAGCCTTTGCTTCTGTATCCGTACAAATAGAAAGTATTTTGACAGGAACCAGTGTATCCCAAAGGTCTCGCCAGCATTTCAGTCTGAGTGTGCAGAACCTTCTGAGGGACTGCTGCTATGAATAAACATGCAGTTTCTGAGACAGCCATCTTCTCCTTTCTCTTGCAGGAATCATTGCAGGTTCCCCTGTTCCCCCCGAGATCATGAAGGTGATTTCAACAAAGATGCACATGCCAGAGATTGTGGTGAGTTGTGGCTGCTGTGCAAAAGCTGCAAGAGCTCTTTGTTGTGGCCAAAACATGAGATGGGGCACCTCTGGGCAGCAGCCGCGCCAGAGCTGCTGTGGTCAGGTGGTGGAACGTGGTGTGAGGCCGGGCTGCGGAGAGGCTGCGCAGTGGGGCTGGGAGGGAGGGGGGAATTGTGCCTGCTGTCCTCTGGGGCGCCTGGGGAGGCAGCCTGGTGAGAGACACTTCATGGGGTACCAGAGGCCGAACTTCTGTTGGCGTGTTTCAATTTTGTAAACCCTTCCGTCTCTGCACGAGCTGCAAGGACGAATGACTTTGGGAGGGGAGTCTGTGGTTCGTTTGGGTGTGGGGGTTGCATTGCTCACTCTGCTGTGAGGTTTCTTCCTCTGCCCTGGACGGCGC
Source organism: Lagopus leucura (assembly GCF_019238085.1). Classification (NCBI taxonomy): domain Eukaryota; kingdom Metazoa; phylum Chordata; class Aves; order Galliformes; family Phasianidae; genus Lagopus; species Lagopus leucura. Next base: position 4,443,111 of record NW_024962259.1, on the reverse strand, counting down.
ACAGATACAAAATCCCACGCGTGCTGTGTGCCTGAGAGTCTGAACGTGGGAGCGGTTCAGTCCATGCGTGGCACCAAGCGTTGCTCTGTCAGAACCACAGCCTGTGCTGCAGCACCTGTTCCTCTGCGCCGTCGCATTTCCACGCACCCCCCTGTGGGGGGCCATTGGCCCGTGGGGCGCTGGGGCCTGGGTGACGTTTCACTGGGGGGTCTGAAGGCGTGCGCTGTGTCGCCCGTGCCCCCACTTTGTGTTTGAGTCCGATTTCACTCTTTCTCAGGTACTGTGCAGCATTGCATCGGAGTGGTTTTATGCCTGCGAGGGAATGAGCCAAAAATGAGCCTTTTTGTTTTACTTTAACAGAAACAAATTTCACCTCGGTGCCGCATTGCTTGCAAACGCTGAGGAAGTGCACTGTTGTGATGGATGAGCACATGAGTCAGGTTAGGCTGTTATTATTGGCAGACCCAGACCTTGCCAGGACTGGGACATTTATAGGGATGACTGCATGCTCTGGAAAGGACTGGGAGAGTCCAGGGCATCTGTCCTGAGCCGTCTGAGAAGCGGCCAGAGCTTTTTCCTGGATATGAAGTCCTTCATGAACACCACAGGCAGCCTTGATGCCATTCCCTGGACTCCAGTAGGTGACAGATGCCTATTTTTATAGTGGGCCTGAGTTTAACTTTACGGAATATTTCCAGACATGACCACAGCTGCCTGGGACTCATTATATGCGTTCCTGCTTTGTAGAAAAAGGGATGATAAGCCCCTCCCTCACAAGCAGGCATCCTGCCCATAGGATAAAGAGGATTAAGTCTATGTTTGTACCACCAGTCTCGTGTTATCTCCCATCCCCAGCCCTCGGACAGACACCGGGAGACTTGTTGAGTTCATCTTTGCAGCGAGAGCTTTATACAGAAGATGTACATAAGAAAATATACAATTTGATTTCTATATAGGAGACAGAGGAGTTTTCATCCTCTTGAGGGTCATTTACACTCAGTTACAGAGGAATAAATATTTTTTTACATACATTTATATAACTCTTTAGGATTAAAAAACACAGTTAAGTTGCAACCGTGGCATTGTAACAGCCATGACAATAAACCACAGTCATCCTGGTGTCCTGCTGGATCCTGTGAGCAGGGTGAGGAGGGGTGCTGAGCAGGGCAGCGTGCTGCACGCCTCCTCCTCCTGGGCATGCGTACATCTTGGTAGACCCTCAGAGTGGGAGGGAATCCAGTCTTCAGCTCGCTTCAGCTCCGGGCTTTCCCAGCACCGCTTCACTCAAGGATTTCTGTCTGGCTTAGGGAAGTCGCTGCCTTTGGGAGCCAAGGGCAGCTCTGCCTCAGGGCCGCCGGTTCCTGGGCACTGCTGCACCTGCCATCCTCGGCCCTGGCCTGCAGGGATCCCCTCCGGGGGAAGAAAGAGGACTGCACGGGTTGAGACCAATCTTCCTGGTCAAGCAGCTGGGGAAGAACGCTTCTGCCTTCCTATTGCTTCCACTCTATTGGAAGGGGAGGGACAGAGGCAAACTGCTTGATCTGGGACGTGGGTTCCGTCGGCTCTGGGAAAGATGACTGTGCTTTACCGGCAGGATCTAGGTTAGCTCTCAGTATGGTCATGCATCGTTTATTTTTTAAAATGCCTCTTTTAAAGTATATAGATGTTGGAAAAGAGCGAAAAGGTGGATTCCATCCTGCAATCAGCAGAGAAGCGGGGATTCGGAGGAGGCTGGAGGTGTTCAGATATATCAGCTATGTTTCCTGACAGATAGGAGAAGCTTAAGGGAGGACTCGGAGGTCAGTAGTTTTCTGATGATTGGGGTGACCGGTCACCAGGACAGGCCGTACCGGGTCCTGCTGGGAAGAAGAAAGGAAAATCCCACCTTTAGGGGCATCTTTAAGCGCATCATTAAACTTGGAGCTTTTGTGCATTTGTTTTTTGTTGGTTTTTTTTTTTACACTGTGTGAGTGAAGCCTACAATTGAAATAGAAGCACTAGAACTCAAGAAGCCACCACCAGTTCCCACGATGGAGGAGATGCATCAGTCGCATCTGCAGCCTCTGATGCCAACTTGCTGTGTGTCTCCAGTTTCACCTGAAGTGTTCGTGGCCGGTGAGCGCTTCCTTTGTAAGGGAAGAAACCCGCGGCGGGGAGAGAAGAGCAGCTGGAGGGGTGAAGAGCAGTGAAGCTCCAGAGCAGGCAGACTTTTAGGAACTGCCAGACAGCCTTTCATCTGACACGTGGCTGCTGGACAGTGAGAGAGCCACCGTGCCTCTGAAAGCCTGAGAGCTGCGACCTGGGAAAGCTGCCCGCCTCTCGAGAGCTGTGCAGTGAGCTCGGGAGCTTTGTATCCCCTACAGTTGTGTTGGAACGGATTTGTGTGCTTGCACTGTGGCTCTTACACCTGAAGATACTGAGCTTTGTCTTCTGCAAGACTGGGGTAAATTGGTTTTTATTTCATTAACGTTTATAAATTTTTGAGAGTGAGCTGGGCCAAAGGTGCAAAAGGTAAACCAGCTATTATTGTCATGGTTTTCTTACTCTTTTCGTAGAGGAGTGAGCTGAAACCGAGTTCAGGCAGGGAGAGAAGAAGGTGAAGTATTTAAGTATTGTGGTTTAGAAACCAAAGTTTTTCCGTCTCTGCTCAGAACTTTATCCACCCTGTATGGAATGACTGGTATTTCCATCTCTAATCCATAACGTCTCTGGCACTGCAAGATAAATTATCACTTTAGGAAGGCTCAGAGCTGCTGGCATAATCCCTGACACTTCAGGCATAAATTTATCTTCTCCATCCTGTTGTGCATCTCCTTAGGGAACAGGGGCCAAATGGCCTAAGTGGGCTTTGGACTTGGAGTCCTTTCCCTTAGCAAAGGGCACAGCGCATCGCAGGGTCACTGTGCTTTACTTAGCAAATAAACAAAGGTCCCTTTCCCGAAAGCTTACACATTTTCAGGTTGATCCAAACCCGTACAAGCTCCAGATCCAGTCCTGGGATGAGGAAAAGCAAAACGCTTGGGCTGAGCTGAGGACAGCTGTGGCTTCCTCGCTACTCTTTGCTCTGAATTTAGAACACTCAGTAGTTCCCAGCTGTTGGAGGTGTTTGTGTGACACTGTTCACAGTTGGTGTTTGGATTGGTAGATGTCAGTAAGCCCATTGCTCAAGGGAGAGCCGGCCCTGTCTCCTGAGTCACCCTCTGGCCCAGAGTGCTTTATGCAAAGAATATTTTTGCAAAGATCCTTCCTGTTCTGGGACATTCATTTGGAGGCACCAGCCCTTGTTTTTCTAAATACCTGAGTGTCTCGGATGGGAATGGCAGTTATTGAAAGGCAGGTGCTGGTCTGGGAACTGCTCCCTATGGAAGACATCTATTTTCATATGGAAGGTATGGGCTGGGTGGCCTGGGGCCAAACTCCTCAGCTGTGTCTTGCCCTGGTTTTCAAACCAGACCTGGGAGAGCCTTCACTGGGACGCAAGGAGGAGCATCTCCAGTCGATTAGAAAAGTAAAGTCTGTGTTATTCCACCCCAGGCTGGCAGTGGGCTAAAGCCGCCCTTGATTTGACACTGAATTACACATTTCACCCTTGCTTGCTGTCCCAGGCCTGTCGTTAGGTCTGTGTTTGTTTCAGGGGCTGACTGCATCCCTACTGCTCCGGGCAGCGTCTCTGCTCCGCAAGCCTGTGGAGTCCAGCACAGCCAGCGAGGGTGAGCAGCTCTGATGGGATGTCAGCTCAACCTCCTCGTTAGCGACCTCTGAGCCAGCAGCCCTGTGGCACTGTGCACTGGGGCGTGCTGTAGGTCTGTGCAAGCAGTGACTACAATCTACCGCTAGGAATTGGTTCTGCGACCCTCTTACGTGCTTAATGGCGGCTTCCCTTCCTGGACCTCTTGGTGGGCAGCTTGCAGGTGCGGAGGGCAGGGGTGTCCCTGATGGACTGCCCCCGGTACTGCGCCGGCGTGGAGCACGTGTCCTCCGTGCGGGTGCGATTGGCTTTCAGCCACCTGGGGGGAGAACACAGGAGCTTACAGGAGGCTCAGCTGCAGCCACGCACGGAGCCGGCGGGCCAAGCATTGCCTTCTGCCATCTCCTCCTGCCCCATGTGGGCCGGGGAGCCCCGAGGAGACTGCAGGCGATGAGGGGAAGGAAGGCGTGCGTGGCCGCATACTTGCGCAGATGTGCCAGCTGGCAGTTGCAGTGCCAGGCATTCCTGGAGAGCGTCAGGGTCTCCATCTTGTCAAAGGGGAAGTTGCGGGGCAGCTGCGTCAGCCGGTTGTTCTCCAGGTGTGCGGCCTTCAGAACGGTGACGCCGGCGAACGCGTTGTCTGCAAACTGAACACAGAGGTTTGTGCTGAGCAACACCAGTTAGGGAAGGGGAGATGCTGTGCTGGGTTCAAAGCTTGAGCGTTCCACGAGCGTGGAGGCAGCGAGCGTGTGAGGAATGGGGAGCCCTGGTGGGAGCTGCGGGCGGCACGCAGGGCTCCTGCTGGCAGTCTGCTGCCTGAGGAGAGCTGCAGCCCAGCTCCACGTGGGGCTCCGTTTGAAGCTACACTCCTAAATAAAGCCAAAGCGGGCGGCCCTCTTTCTGTTTTGAGCCATACATCCCTGTTCTTAATGAAGCTATTTTCTTATTATCCCTTCCCAGGCTGGACACCCGCCCAGGGCTGCTGCCTTCCCTGCCGTGGGGCGGCTGAAGGAAGCAGTGTTTGTGGCTGGAAGGCCTGTGGGCTTTGGCAGTGCCCGCCGGCTCCGGGTGGAAAGTTACACTTGGATCAGGGCGCTATAGAAATAGAGGCAGGTTTCCAGCCCCTCAGCCTCCTCTGGTTTTTCTCATTTCCAGGGGGCTGTTTGCAAGGTGTGCTGCGAGACCTGTCTGTTCCTGATTGACGGGCAGGCTTTCAGGGAGAGCTGAAGCTTTGCGTGGCTGTGGACCCTGCTTCACAGCCCTCCTCGATCTTTTCCTTCAGGTTCATCTCCGTTTTTTCTCAGCCAATAGTTACTCAGATTGGAAAGTTTCTTTTTGAAAGCAAACCTGTCAACACAAAGTTTCTGGGAGATGCTGCGTTAGGGACAGGGCAATTGACAGAGCTTCTCGTGGCTGTGACAAACCATTCCTCCCCCTTCCTCAAAATGGGGAAATTTTCTCAAAACTGCTGAAAAGAGATTCAGCAGGTCTGCAGGAGGCCCTGCGGGTCAGCACCAGGGCTTCCCTTTGTGCAGAGCTCACACGCTGTCACGCTGCTGGGACCGCTGGGCTGCGACCAGGCGCTCCAAGCTGAGAGAGCTGACAGAGGGAAACGCGCTATTTGAAGCTGTGAACTTCTGCAATCTCCCAAATTAAGCAACACCAGATAAATTTAGAGCTTCGCTAAGAAACTCCCCGAGTACTGTAGCTGTTGGGCGGCCGCAGTGCTGGCTCTGTGAGCTGATCTCAGTGCTGTGCTGATAGCAGAATTGCCCAGAGGGACGCTGCTCGCCGTTCCTGACTGCCCTGGCCGTGTTCTGGTTTGGACAGAGGAACGCTGGCTCTCAGCTCTCATTCCTCTCCCAGCCCACGAGTAGAGGCAGCATCTGCTGGGAACAGCTGCTGTGCTTCCTGCCACAGTGCGCCTTTGTGAAGAAACTGGTGAATTTCCTTTTGTTTAAATTGAGAATTACCGCTGTAATTTCTTTTCCAATGAAGAGAGGGTGTGTGCAAAGCTTGCAGGTTCTGCACTACCTTATTTTCTGTTGATTCATGCAGTGTGTCCTGGCCCATGTAATATGGCATGCAAGTGGTTGGGGAAAGGGAATTCTGTGGTGCAAAGAAGCCTGAGGGCTCTCCTTGTTCCACTCGGCACCATCTCTGCTGTGACAGCTTCATGTGAACAGTTTTGCACTTGAACATCTTGAAAGCTTTGCAGACATACAAGAAAAAGCTAGGGACAGTGATTTTATGGAGAAGGAAGAGCTGCTGTTAAGATGTCAGCAGCATTTAAAGTATTTGGTAGGGATTTCCCAGGTTGTGTGGCTTCTGTGACCAGGTGCATGCGGGCTGCTTCGGTATGGGGCATGCTGAGGTTTTGGAGAGACAGCTCTGAACTTGGCTCATAGGCTAGAAAACTAAAACTTCACGTATCTAGATGCTCCTTTGTTGGAATCAAGAACACTGAATTCTCTGGAGCATCACATTTCCTCAGCACAAGACTTGGAGCCTACAGCTGGTATGACACCTACATTGGAGCTTTAGATTTGTGCGTGATGGGAATCATGCAACCGAAAACTGGGTCTGTGGAAGTGATGCGACCACGTGTTGAATGCTTCCCTAGAGAGGTCAGTACGTTGATTTAAGTGTTGCATTTAGTTACCCCCGTCCTGGAGACGTTGGATCTGAGAGTAGACGAGGGATTAAATGCTGACTGGGTGCTGTCAAACTGCTTTGGCTAGTGTCAGTCTGCACCTGGGCACGCTGTGACTCCAGCTTCTGAATTTTCTTTATTCCCTGTGGAAACTCTGGTGTGGTCTGTTTCTGGTAGCTTTAACAGCTTTGTTCTTGTACAGATAGGTGATACCATTTGAGTTGCTTTTTGTTACTAAGAAATTCCATGTTTCTTCACATCTTCCTGCACATAGTGGGTGTTGCTCTGCTTTGCTGTCCTGCCTTACCTGGATGCACTTTGGTTTTGGGCTTCACAGAATCACAGAATCGTAGGGGTTGGAAGGGACCTCCAGAGACCATCGAGTCCAACCCCCTGCCAAAGCAGTTCCCTACAGCAGATAATGGCATTCCTGGCAATGCGTTGTGCCAGGGAGAGCCGTCCTTCCCTGCAGAAGATGCCCCCCTTTCCAGCCATGTAGGTGCATCTCGGATGTAAGGCTGCCACAGGGTGCTGCTCTTCTTGCACTGTGCTAGTTTGTGTTCTCGCGCTTCTACCTGGCATTTCAGAGGTCCTAATGTGAGTTATTCCCTGAGTACGATGCTTCTGCCTATGGATGCTTTCTCACAGAAGAAGAAGGAGGTTGTTTTTCCAGGATGTATGAATATTCCTTCTCCACTCTGGTGGGAACAGACCCCCTTTGTAAGATGCTGCAAGATTTGCTTTTGAGAGAGCATCAATAAACAAACCTTTCTTTATAATGTGTAAAGTTTGAAGGCACGGTGGAGAGGTGAAGGTGAAGGTTCACATGTCTGCCTGTCTGCAAGGCATGAGTGAAAAACTGCTTTTGATCCTTGGAATCTCCCCCTTCCAGACAGCAACAGGCACTCAAGCTGAACAAAGGAGGCAGAGCAGTTCAGCTCTTCGATCCCTTGTGTACAGGGCAGATGCCTCGTGTCTGGGATGATGGAAGGTTGCTGCCTGTCCTGGACCACCCCAAATACTTTCTCAGTAACTGGTGTGACCTCCAGCTCTGGAGCACTGCCTTTCCAGTGAGCTTGACCAGCCCCAGATAACTTGGCTTTGCATAAGGCAGCCCACCAACAGGCTGGAGCACAGCTCTCATCCCTTGCTTGGGCTACGTATGGTTTTCCTGCAGCTGGCAGGTGCCTCTCTTCACGCCGGCCTGGATCCCCCCTCTCTGCAAACTGCAGGAGGGGCAAAGAATTGGCAGCTTTGCGAGGGAGAAGAGAATTGAGCCCTCATACACAGAGGAAAGGCAAAGAGAAAGGACTGACCTTTTTCAGTTTCATGTTGTCCAGGTGGAGTGTCTGCATGTAACGCCCAAAGGACTGGAAAGCGTTGTCTGGAATCACCTCGATTGGGTTGTGGGAAAGCTTCAGCTCCTCCAGCACTCTCAGCTTGCTCATTGCGCTCACAGGATAGCTGCTCAGCTGGTTCTTGTCCAGGTGGAGGACAGCGAGATTTTCAACGTCCTCCAGGGCCCCGGGCAGGAGGTTGGTGAGGGAGTTGTCAGAGAGGAAGAGCCAGCGCAGGTCTTTAGCGCCACTGAAGACCCCCGCTTTCAGCTCCCGGATTTTATTGCTGCCTAGGTGCAGGATGAAGAGATTGACAAGAGGGGAAAGGATCCCTTTGGATAAGTCTGGGATCTTATTCTGGTCCAGGTACAGGTAGGTGAGCTCAGAGAGGTCATCAAAGGCTCCCGGCTTTATGACACTGATCTGGTTGTCGGTGAGGTAGAGGTAGACCAGGTTCTTGAGCCCTCTGAAGGCTCCGGCTGAGATCTCCTTGATCCGTGAGCTCTGGAGATGGAGGGACACCAGCTTTTTCATGTCCCGGAAGCCATTGGTCGGCAGGACAGGGAAATTGTTCTTCTGCAGGTTGAGAAGCCGTGTTTGCTCAGGCACCTTGGGGATCTTCTTCAACCCAGCATTGTCACAGATGACGTGCTGCAGGTCCCCGCCGTGGCAGTGGCAGCTCGGGGGACACGCTTGCACAACGGAGATGAGGCAGGCCAGGAGGCTGAGGACACTGAGGAGGCAGCCTGACCGATTCATGGTCAGGTCTGGAATCGGTGTGGTGGGAAGAGAAGAAGCGGGAGGAGGAGGGAGATGGGTAAGAGAGAGAGAGTAACTGGGTTTGCAGCATGCTGAACACAGCCCTATTTATAATGTTATTAAAAAGCAAAATCCCTTCCCACAAACCGCAGGCAGCAGCCAGTTGGAAGCAAGTGGCTTTGGGAACTTACTGTGAGCTTAACCCCTTGGCACCAGGCAGAGGAACGTCCTCTGTCCTGCCGGGCTCCACTGCAGAAGTGCTTGCGCAGAGGTAGTTTTCCTCTCTGCAGCGGGGGGGGCAAATGGTCAAGAGGAACAAATGCAAGCCTGCTCCGTGAGAAATCTCCGATCCCTGCTGAGCCATGCAGGGCCCAGGTTTACCAGTGAAAAGCAACCTATTTTGCTTGAATGGAAGCCTTAGGATGGCACAGCAAGGAGCACTGCTGCCCTTCAAACAAGCTTGCACTAAAGCTTTCAGCCAGTTCCTGGGCTGCATGTTGGCCTGGGCCGTTGTGGGGAGATGCATTTTTTCCTGCTGTGGCAGAGGAAAGGCTCTGGAGGATCTTGTTGATTTCAAAGGAGTTTGCTTGAGAAGGGACTGGAGGAGGTATTAGAGCTGTGGTGTCATGCTGATGGTCAGCACTGTAATTGCTTTTGCAGTGCAGAATTTTAGTTGAAGACCTTCAGATCTAGATGGCACCTAGGAATTGGCCAAGAAAGGGGAGCGAAGGCGTTGGTGATTTCTGCTGCATCTTTCTATGGAGGTGGAGGATCCAGGGCTGGTCATGGTCAGGAGATCTACGTGTGAAGGGAATTCTCAGCACGTGGCACTGAGGAGCAGAGATCATTGCCTTCCTTTGGGGGATGGAGCAATGGCAGAGACTGCAGGGAAGCGGTGAGGCACAGACTGGTGGGTGTGATACTAAGAGAAGAAGTGCTTGGTGGTGGTTCTTACTGCACGCCTGGCTTAGGTGAGGTGGATGGCAATGCCTGAGGCTCTTGGGGTGAAGCTGGACAGGGAAAGCCATGGCACTGGAAAGGAGATGGTGAAGCTGCAGAGCAAGGAAGTGACTGCTGGAGCAGGAGCGGGGCTGCGCTGGTGCATGTCTTGCAGCAGCAGTTGCAGGGAGTTGTGACATGGACAGGATGTTCCTTGCAGATAAAGCAAAGCAGTTAAAAGCCCCAGTGCCTGCTGAGGGGAGTGAGAAGGGAGAGATCCAGGAGTTGCGGGGTGGGGTTTGGATGTGGAACATTTTGAACTGATTTCCAGCCAGTTCCTGGCTGTAGCAAACAGCGGAGAGCCGAGCACATAACTGTGAGCTTGTTGAGATTTCTGCTGCTGAAGCTGGATACAGAGCCCCAGTGGAGCTTTTGCAGAGGCGAGACAGTCTCAAGAAAGGGAGGAAATCCAAGGGCTGACTTAGGACACAGACTGGCTTATTCACAGAGATTTCTGGGTTTTTCCATTGTTGCAGTGAGGAATTAGCCAGCGCCACTGAGCATGCTCCAGTGTTATGCAAACGGCCTGGCAGCCTCAGCTCCGAGCAGCAGCTGTCAGTTCAAATGGCGTTTTCAGTGCATGACTTATCTGGGGGGAGAGAGGGGGCTTCTGGGGTGTGAATGTAGGTTCTGATGAGCCTGCGAGGCAGATGGGATTGGCTACACGGTGATGTCATGTGGGACCTCAGTGCAAACCAGGCCATGTCACTCTTCCAATGTTTGTTTGTGTTGATGTGCAACGCCCTGCTGTAGAGCAGCTGGGGCCTCACCACCGCTTCAGCATGAAGCCATTCCTCCTGCCTCCCCAGAGATGCCCCGCTGTGGGACCGCCAGGCTCATGCTGGAAATAAAGGTGAGAGGTGCTTTTGTTTGTGTCGCTGCAACGACTGGGCACAAAGCACGCGCTGTGGTCACTGAGCATCACTTCTGTCAGAATCTGTGACTCAGGAAAAATGGGGTGCACAGAGGAACCCTCAGACCTGCATGAGAGTGGAAAAGGAAAAAAAAACAAAAAACCCTCTAAAACATCATCGTCTTCTTTCCACTGACTGATTCTTCTCCGAACGGATTCAACTGCCTTAGTCTTAACCTGACCCCATTTGTTCAGCAGTTCCTGAAGGTTGTGCACCAGCTCTGCTGAGCAGGAGCAGCTGAAGGTGTGCTTTAAAAGTCAGCCGGCTTCTGTTGGATGCTGGAGCTGGTGGTGTATCTGTGCTTCCCTCCTGACTGCAGCTAATGTTTGGTACTTGGTTTTCCCATCTTCTCCCAAAAGAAATACTGGCCATCACTGTACCATTTATGCAGAAATCTCTGCTGGCCTGAGTCGGACTGGCCCTAAAAGATGCGAGGTCTTTGCAAACTCTGTCCATGACTACATCCCACCCGTGTGTCTCTGGAATGATACCCCTTGCAGAGGTTAGGCTGTACAAACCTCAAGCCATCCTCTATTCTTTTTTCCTCTGAGCACAAATTTCACTTTCTTCTCTGTTTGCTGGCTGAGACTGTGGATTTTTGGGTCCAGGGAATTTCTCCCAGCACAGATAAGGGTGCTATGGCCAGAGAGGTCAGGCTCAAGCTTGGGTAAGACCTGTACTGTTCCTTGTGAAGGTGCCACAACGCAGCTGCCCCCACGCTGTGCTGGTGCAGGGTGGGGAAACGCAGCGAGGGCTCCTGCCAGCCTTGCTGGTGCCGCAGAGCTTTGGAGGATGCTGTGTTCCGCCGGGTCCTGCTGTGGGGCGGCAGCGGGGCAGGGCTGCCAGGGAAAAGGCGTCTGCTTCTCGGCTCCATTTCTGCAGGCACAGATGTGGAATAAAAGGAAGTTCTTTCCCCTAATGGTTTTGATTTCCAGGCCTCGGTGAGCGCATTCCTGTGGCGGGAGCCGACTGGCATCTGCTGCGCCTGGCACCTGGCCTGGCGGCCGGAGGGGCCTCTGGGCTCCGTGCTGCTCGAGTTGTGAGCTGCTTGAGTTTAGAGCTGCTTGCTGACAGCCTCTGGCCTGCCCTCACTGGGCTTTGCAGCCCAGGGGTGACTCAGGCTGGCCGGCGATCGTACAGTGATCCTCAAAAGCTCAGCCAGGCTCTGCTCGTGGCTCGCGGGTGGCTTGGAGTCCAGCGCTGACAATGGCAGCAGTGTCGGTGCTCCCGCTGCAGGGCAGGATGCCGCAGGGCTGGGAGCATCCAGCCCCGGACCCACAGCTCCCCGGGGACCCGCGCTGCTGGGATGGGGTGGAGGAGCTGGGATTCTTCTGCCTCCTCTCTTTCTTAATTGATTAACAGTTAGCAAACATTCCCGTGCCTGGTAATGGGAGCCGTTGGCCTCCCCTCCTCTCCTCTTGGAGGCGTTGTGGGCAGAGCAAATAAATACAGGTTTTGAAACTGTATAAATATAGATTTGGGGTGTTGCTTTGGTGTTGCAGGTCAGAACTGTTTTGATACAACATTGGAGATGGTCTTTTCCATGTGTAATCTTTATTTTTGTTAGTATTAACAATTCTGGTGTACTGAAATTGCTACACGTACACTACTCCATGTGAAAATATTCTGTTGCTTCCTAAAGCCTGACTGCAGCTTTGAAGGGGATCCAGATCTAGTTTTGTACATCAGTGCAGATCAACAGTTGCCCTCTCGGGCTCCAGGCTCCCCTTCTGGCTGGAAAAGGGCGCTCAGACAGCCTGGGGAGGTGCCTGGGGACTTTGGCTGTCCCCCATTTACAGCTGAGCTTCTGTCTCTCCCTGGCACTGGGTGCTGGTGGCAGAGGGTGCAGGTGATGCTCTGCGACGTTCCCTGGCATGGAGCAGTGTTTGAAGAGCCAGGGGGACGGGCAGCAGATGGGGTGCAGGTGCTCCGTCTCCAGGCAGTCCCAGAGAGATCCTGGCTTTCAGCAATGTGCAAGTAACCCATCGGTAGCGGTGGTATTTGAGATGAGTTCAGATCCATCTTATTGCTTTTATTTTATGTGCTCAAAGGATGCTTTTTGCTGAGGACGAGGACCTGGCCTGTTTGTAGAGCTGGATGAGGTGGTGGTGGGTGCACCTCCTTCCATCTGATGGTTTTCTTCCACTGTAGCGTGGCCTCCACCCATTGATACGTTGCCAGTTTGGCTCCAGTTGATGTCCACCCACTCCTCTCCCATCCACCCTTCCCTTCTCTCTGATCCCAGTGACTGCTGCACGATGCTCTTGGCTTCTTCCATGTAACTCACCCTGCCCTCACCGCTGCCCCAGCCATGCCGTGTGCACCCTGCAAGCCTGAAGCCCCCGGAGGCTCAATGAGCTGGCAAGCAGGTGGCTTTAAAGCTGCAAAGCTGTGGGAGCATGCTGTGAGAACATTTAAAATGATGACTTTGTGTATAGAATGAAAGCAATGAGATCCCAGACTGCCAGCCACGTCCCCAGTGGAGACTGAGCTCCCCAGGTCTGTGTGGCTGTTGCTCTGCACCTAACATTTTGGACAGTTTCCTTCTCTCACGTCTTTGAGCATTTGGATTCTCCCCACCCAGTGTTTTTCCTCCTTTGCAGGGCCTCTGTCTCTCTCTGTTCCCTCTCACCTTTTCCTTATAGTTCCACTTTTCCTAAATGCATCGGCAGCCCAGCACGAGGGGTGAAATTAATTCTGCAGCAAAGGCCTTTTATCAAGCTGTTGGTAGAACACCAACTAACTGCACCCGCCTTTGCTGGTTGCCACTGGGCAGTGTTTCTGAAATGCTGGCTGGGCCAGGGAAATATTTGCAAGCTCTGAGATTTCCTATCAGCCTGGAAAGAAGAGAGGCAGGTTTAACCCAGCTGGTGAGGAGCAGCTCGTGCAGCAGTGGCTGTTTGATGGCCAGGGCCATTTTTCAGTGGCCGCCTTCTGGCCCAGGCAAGCTGGGTTACCATTTTTGCATTGGTCTCCTCCTGAGGCGAAGCCATTGCGTTCAACAACACAAAGCCAGTGCTTTGGGCACCTGATATTTTTGGGATCTTTTAAAGCCCCATCCAAACTGGGAATATTTGGCAGCTCTTTGTGTGGGGAGGAATGCCAATGGCGGCCACCCTTGGAGGTTTGTCCTGTAAAACCTGCTTGTTTGTGTCCTGGCGTTTTGACACAAAGATGGTACTGTTGCTGTGGTAGGAAATGAAATCTCGTGTGACACAGGCTGGACAGGATCAGGAGCTGTTTTTGCAGCAGCAAAGTTGACCTGGAGGTTCAGGAATATTCCAATACAACTTGTGGTTGTGGGACAGCTCTAAAGCAATGAGACGCGTGGCCCAGAGGATGGCAGAACTCGGGGATGGTGGTGGTGAGCAACTGCATGAGGAAAGATAGTTGCTCGGTGAAGAACAATTTGCATCTGGCTGCTAAGGAACGGGCTTTGGTGGGGAAATGTGAGACAAAACATCAGCGTGGCTTTGGGGTAACGAGATCCATTGTGTGTGTGACAGTGGGCAGGGCTCAAAGAGCTGCTCAGAGTCCCTCAGCGCATCTCTTGGGCCGTCAGGCTGCTTTCTGGTGTTCATTATGCTTCTTTGAAGTCTGAAAATCCCTATTATTTCACGGTCAATTTGCTTCTCTTTTCCGAAGCCAGTATTGTCTTCAGCGAAGCCATTTCTGTACATTTTAGTTCCAGCCCTGGCATCGTTCTCCAGCGTGGCACAACCGGATGGTGTGATGGGCAGCATGAAGCTCGGCGAGGCCCTCCTCAGCCCCGGCCTTCCCCTCCACGTCCCCCCAGTAGCCCCAGCGCTGCCGTCAGCCTGCTCCCTGCAGCCTTTCAGAGCCGGGCGGGAGGCAAGGGCTGTTCTTATTGCTGCCGGGTGCTCAGGGAGACCGAGGAGCACGGAGCCGACGAGCCTCGCTCCAAGTGATGCGGTGCGCAGGCGGCGTGGTTGGGAAAAACCCAGGGTCCTCAGTGCCCCTGCTGTGCCCACCAGATCAGCCTGTTTCCCAAATGTTTACTGAGGAGACTGGACTCCGATTGTTTTTATTTTTAATTTTTAGACTCTGCCTTCCTCAGGCTGTTTTGCCGATTCCGCAGTGGCTGCTGTTCAAACAGCGCCAGCAGGAAATGTTTTTGAAATGTGCTTTAAAAAACACAGTTCTGTTAAGATGTTCTTTTTATTCCCAGTTTAGACAGACTTTGATTCACAAAGAATGAGTCTCTTGTCAGTAGCACCGAGCTCGGCAGCCGCTGGTCCTGAAGCTGTCCTTGTCGCTGCTGAAGGCAGGGCTGCTGGGCGCTGGGGGTCATCGCAGCCCTCGCAGTGAAAGAAGGCTTTAAAGTCGATTATGTTCTGTACTTTCATAGCTCCTCTCAGAGCCGAGCGTCCGAGCTGGGCTCCCTGCCACCTTTAAAGCTTTGCTTTGACACTAGATATAGCTCCAGTGGAAATTATGGATCTGATGCAGAAATTATTGGGTGAGGTTTTCTGGACTGAAATGTACAGAATGACAAGGCTGGATGAGCCTAAGTGTCCCGCTGGGCCTTGAGAGCTATGAATCTTGGTGGATATCTCTGAACTTAAAATCGGTTTTGTGGAAGTGTGGTTTCATCTCGTGCCGGAGTTGAGCAGAGGAGCCCTGGGAGGAAATGCCACGCGTCGGGTGAGGGGAGGACAGCACAGCTCTGCCGAGACCCAGGCTGTGCAGATGAGGGAAACCACTCAGAGAGAGACGGTGTCTGAAGAGAGAAAAAACAGAAGTAACAGAAGTACAGAGCACCGCCGCAGGGAAAGGCAGGACAGGGGCTGGAGCTGGGCGCTCTGAGCTGCTCTGCCCTTGGGCCGGCTCGGGAAGCACGGGTTTCCTTGGGTCTGCTTGGGCACGGGGCTCCCGGCAGCACCAGCCGTGCCACCTCTGCTGCCGAGGTGTGAGAGCATCATGGGGACGCGGCGCAGCTGAGGCGCAGCTCAGGGCACACAGCCGTGCTGTGCCACCAGGCAGCCGGAGCTGCAGCCGTGTCCTGCGAGGGGCTGCGTGCTGCTGCCTCCAGTTAAACCAGGGGAGCGATGGGGAGCAGCAGAAAGGGTTGACTCAGGGCTTGGCCGGGATCCCGGGCCTGAAGCTCCAATCCATCCAGCAAAGCAGAAAAACAAAGGCGTGTGGATTTTTAATAAGTGTTTAAGATTTGGGATTTATGTCTCGTCAATCATTTGATCCAGCCACAGGACCCGTATTAGTGGGTGGAAGAGAAATCCTTTCTGAGCATTCAGCTCTGCAGGTTTCCTCCCTGACTGCTAGGCTGTCATTATGTCTGGTAGGAGAAGCCTCGTTACAGTCGCAGTTTGCACCAGATGGTTCCTGTGGCATCCTGGAGATGATCTCCAGATTCCTGGCAAATCTGCAGCTCGGGTTTCTTGCTGACCCGCTGCAGTCAAGTGAGCACATCAGATGTGATGGCAAACTGCACCCAATGTGAGCTGCTGTGGCAGCTCGGAGTCGCAGAGTGCCAAGCTCTCCCACCACTATCATGTGGGGCCTGCTGGGGATGCACGCACAGCTTGCTTGGATGCCTTGCCACGGACCTTTGTTGAGTCCCTGATCAGCTTTGAGCACAGTGCCTGGAGCCTGGTGAGGTCCGTGCAGAACTCCAGTGGTGTCAGTGTGCCCTTGCAGCAGCAGTGCAGCCCTAAAGAGAAGGAACACGTTGAAGCTCTGTGGATCAGAGCTGCTCATGGATCAGTCTTTGAAGCTGTGGTGGAGGAGGGTGCAGATGTTTTCTGCCTTGGCCCTTCCCTAGCTGTGCTTTCCCAACAAAACACCTTCTGGTGATGATGGGCGACGTTCTAAGTGGCTCAGAGAGTGGAGAAGGGCTCCAGCATGTCCCACTGGTGGCACAGTGCTTACAGCAGCTGGAAACCGAGCAGCAGTTGCAGTGTGGTGCTGTCAGCTGTGGCCCTGAGCGCTTCCTTTGTGGCTCCCAGCGAGTTCTCCAGCACCACACCGGGCACAATGAGCTGGAATTTTCCTCCGGAGAACTGACCTTCAGCTGAGGTGACTCAGAGCCCGCCGGTGGGATTAGTGCTGAGGGAGGGTTAGCAGCAAGCAGCTTTTGTCCTGCTGTGAGGCTTTTGGTCTGTAAGTGCAGCTGCGCTGAGCGCTGTGCAGCCTCGTGATGTCTTTAGGAGGGTTATGGGAGCTGATGTCTGCACAAAAGGATCTGGAGCAAACAGCCACGCAGCGGGGCACGTGGTTTCCCACTGCTGGCTCCAGGGTTTTATCCAAGTGATTTTTTCTTTGCCCTAAGCTGTAGAAGATGGAAGGTGAACTCAGCACCTTGCGTGGATGGCTGCAAGGGCATGCAGGCAAGTTCAGCATGTGGCAGAAGTGGCAAGGAATAAACAGGGCAGGGCTTGGGAAGGCACACAGAGGTTAAAAAAGAGGAGAGCGGGCCCTGGGGTCCTCCAGGAAAAGCAGCTGGTTTGTCAAAAGTAAACGACAGACAAATTGCCTTGGGCAGCAGAGGTCTGGAGCAGGGCAATGGTGAGGCTACGGCTTGCAGTCAGAGCTTCTGTAGCCCTTGTGCTCCTGGAGTCTCTCTGGCAGGAGCGACTGGAGAGCCAGGAGAGCACAGCGGTTGCTTGTGACTGGAATGGCTGCTGATAACATCCTCCTCCCGCCCCATCTCCTTGTGGCCATCACTCACTTCATCTTTCCCAAGGCTGGAGCTGTGCTCTCTTCCTCTTGAGGCACGTTGCTGCTTTTGTGATTGCAGGTTGCCTATGGGACCACAGAAAACAGCCCTGTCACCTTCATGGGATTCCCCACTGACAGCTTCACCAGAAGGGCCGAGACGGTGGGATCCATCTTGCCCCACACGGAGGTGAACATGAATCCTCTCCACTTGCTCCAGGTCTTCTCTGCTCCTGGAGTTGCTGCATGCCATAACGTTTGGCTCGGCTCCCCAAAGGCTCTGCTTCTCTTCCACTGTAGGCAAAAATTGAGGATCCAGAAACAGGGAAGCCTGTGCCTCTGAACATTCCTGGGGAGCTTCAGGTCCGTGGCTACTGTGTCATGCTGGGGTACTGGAATGACTCTGCCAAAACGCGTGAAGTGATCTCTGGTGATAACTGGTACAAGACTGGGTGAGTCTGGAAAGCAGCCTGCTCCCATGTCCCTGGATGGGGACACTGCACGGGGACGTATGTGTACCTGAATGGTTTAGCTATGCTTTCCAAAGTAGGGAAGACTGGCCAGAATTAGCCTTCTGATCTGTCGGTTCCTCTCCATGAAACTCCAAAACAGCTCTTAGCAAGCTGCTCCTGGAGTTGGAGATATTTCCTTGGTGTGACTGTGCTTCCTCCAAGAGGCAGAGCGCTGCAGGCACGCAGCAGAGACAAGGACAGGGACAGCAGGAGTCTCCTTCCCCCGAGCCCTGACGTTCGTAGATGCTGCCATGACAGTGTCTGCCCATAGCAGAAACTCTCTGATCTCTGCAGGAGTTTCTTCCGTGTGTTTTAGTGGCAGCTCACCATGACCTTCCAGGCAGTCTGATCTTGGCTCCAGGTTGATGGGTGAACCAGGTGCTGTTCCACCCAGCTGGGGCAGCACTTGGGCTGTGGTGTCATTGCAGGGACATCGCGACCCTGGATGAGCACGGCTACTGCAGAATTATAGGCCGCTGCAAGGACATGATTATTCGGGGAGGAGAGAACATCTACCCAGCAGAAATTGAGCAGTTTCTCCACACCCACCCCAAGATTGAGGAGGTCCAGGTGAGCAGGGGGGAACGGGGCTGGCTGAACAGCGGCGGTTTATGGAGATGAAGAACCTGTACACGAGGAGGCTCGGGCCTGCAGCTGGCCCCTGGCTGCCCTCCCCCTTTTTCAGCTTCTTTAGGGCAGCATCGTTCTGCAGCTGGTGGGGGCAGGAATGGGGTGGGCAGAGCTTCTGGGTCTTTCTTTTCAGCTTTGAGGGCACACAAGTTCAGACAAAATCTTTGTGCAACAGTTTCACATCTGCGAAGCAGTGACTCATTCTTCAGTTTTTAAACTGCCTGTCCACTTTCATAATGCTCCCTGAAATTCTGACTTGGAAAGCAGTCTGCAAGGACAGCTCTTACTGATAATTAACTACTGCACTCCTAAATCAAAAAAGACTCCTCCAGCAAATCCCTGGAGATGAGGAGTTAGACTTAGTTTTATCTGCTCACAAGACAGAAATGATGTGCAGCATTGAGCAGCTGCTCCCAGTCTGCTGGGATTGTTTTCCTCCGTGTTTTGTGCCAGACAAGTTTCCCCATAAATAAACCAATTGTTCAGTAAGTGTTGTGCTTGTGCTAGGCTGGCACGTCTCCTTGGCACAGCCTGCTGCAGATGGGATGCAAACCAGCCTTGTCTATGCAGTTCTTAGGGCTGTGTGTCACTGCTCCGGACTCAAGGGCCGACACATCTCGGGTTCTGAGGCACTGGGCAAGGCAGGGATGGCAGGAGGACTCGTGTGAAATGGTGTGAGACAACTTCAGAGATCAGGCCTGGGAGGCCCCCCTGGAGTGATCTGATCTCCTGGCGTCACAGGCAGTGGTGAACTAAGCTCTGCCTTTATAAGGGTTCCAAAGAATCCATTAGTTCTATTTCATCCCTCTCCTGCTGTTTCATCTTGAGAACACAAAGCAATTGAAGCAATTTCCCAAGTCTGTTGGTCATGAAACCTATTGCCCCGCATTTACAGCTGGGGAAACAGAGGCACAAAATGAGATGTCAGCTCCCCTCCGTTCTCACAGAGGCCCGGCTGCCCTGACTCAGCCCTGACCTCAGTGACTGCAGAACCAGAGGAAGGCGCTGACGTCTGGGTGCCCATCCTGCTGTGCCACATTTCCTCCAACAGACGGCAGAAGTCCTTCCAGGAGGGTTTGGTGACTCACAGGAAGCTCTGGCAGGCTGTTTGTGGCACCCAGTGCACAACTCCACCCCGAGCATCCTGCGGGGGTCAGGGCTGCGACACCCTGCAGGCACAGCGAGCTGCTGGGGGGACGTCTCCAGGCTCACACGTCCTTCTGTCCCCTCCAGGTGGTTGGAGTGAAGGATTCGCTGATGGGGGAAGAGATCTGTGCTTGCATCCGACTGAGAGCTGGGCAGAGCTGCGCAGCCGATGACATTAAAGCTTTCTGCAAAGGAAAGGTGCGTTCTGCTCCTGTGTGCCCCGCTCCAGTGTCCTGCCTGGCCACCACGACCAGCAGCAGCTGCAGGGCTGCTCACCTGGTCCCCGCAGCCCCGGTTTAGCTGTGGATGCTACAGGCAGCTGTGCTGCGCCGCTGCTCCTGGCAGGTTGTGGAGCTGTGGATTTCTCTTCCCAGATCTCCCATTTCAAGATCCCGCGCTACATCGTGTTTGTGAGTCAGTACCCACTCACTGTCTCAGGCAAGGTAAGAGGGGCTGTGGGACGAGGGACGCCGTGCCCTGCCGTGCTGTCTGAGCCTCTGCACCTCTGCTTTGTTTCAGATTCAGAAATACAAGTTGAGAGAGCAGATGGAGAAGCACCTTCAGCTCTGAGCTCAGGAAGGAGAATAAAACAAGGGATAAATTGGACTCGCTGCATCCAGCCTTACGTCTCCTTTTCACCCGTGCCTTGTGACAAGCAGTGGAGGGCTTCTCTCCCTGCCCTTGGACTGATGGCACTTTCATGCTTATAGAACAGAGAGCCTTTTTTTGCAGCTAGCTTTGTTTCTTTGCCAGAAGAAATACTGCGGTGTGAGGAAAAGATGCTTACTTCTGGAACTGTGTCCTGTTACTCTAAGACTTCACGAAGGTTGCAAAGTCTTGTTTCTCCTTGAGCAACTTGGCTTCAGCCATTTCAGAGGGCTTTCTGGGCCTGAACAGATGCTGGTAACATACTGTTCCTATTTCTACTGATATTTGAAGTCACAGCAGCCTCACCTGGTTAATGTCTTCTCTGCTTGGGTGCTGTTGGGATTCATAGGGCGTATAAATCACCCAGTGAAGTGAGCACTGATAGACTTGAGATGAAGGGCAGAGGCTTTAGGCAGAAAGGCTTTCCGTCAGAAGTGGCTCCCCACAGCTGGCTGGAAATACCAGCCCTGTTCCCAGGCCTCCCAGGGGCCTTCTGACCAGCAAATAAAATTCTCCAACACAGACTTAATGGTGTTTATTTTTGTTGCTTTGAATAAGCCAGACAGTAAGCAGTGTACAGAAATACCAAACTTTCTGTCCCGTGAGAAGTGCAAAGCAGAGCAAACAGGGACAGCGTTTTTACGGGAGTTTGGTGCCTCCCAACCATGAAACACCACGACGAGAAGCTGAAGAGCAGAGCTCCTTTCCCCTCCCGTCGAGTGTCCCACACCAGCTGGGCTGCAGATGACATTGCAGCCAACTCTCACCAACCTCTTTCTGTCTCCTGGAGCCGCTGAGGAGCGGTGGTGCAAAGGGGGAGCGAGGAAGTGTCAGCAAAGTCGCTGCTCTGGCTCTCCCAGCTGGGCTGTGGGCTCTACCCATGGAAGCAGACCTCAATGAGATGACCATTGTTCGTAGGCGCTTCCTGAAAGAACAGACCGTGTCAGCATCCTACCTTGCAGATCTGTGCCCGCAGTGCTGTCATAGAGCTTTCCACACAGTGCAGCTCCGCTCAGTGCCTCCACCTTCCCCACGCCGCCTGCAGGCTGCGTTCCACGCGCTGCCCTGAGGTGTCTGATGTGCACAGCTGTAATGCGGTGTTAGGATCCTTGTAACCCTCCTTCCTCGGAGAGGAACCACGACCCGGACTGCAGCAGTGGCAGCAATGACCTTGGAGACGCAGCGGATCTCTGTGCATCGTGTCTAAGAAAGGATTCACATCCTTCCTTTGCTTCCCACAGCATTAACCCAGGTGCAGGACAGGCTGGATTGCGCTGGGAAGAGTTTCTCTCCTTCCTGCTTGGCCCCTACAACCTCTGTACAGACCCAGCTGCCCAGGAGCATCCCATGTACTCACCTGGGTGTGGAATCCCTGGGGTCGGCTGCTATGAGACGAAGATGAAATCAATCCTGCCTTGTGCGGGGTCACAGACTGCAGAGAGAAGCCCCAGGCACAGGTTACAGTCACACAGAGGGACGCAGACCCATCAGCCCTGTCCCTGGCCCTGCACCATCTGCATACACGAGCTGCAGGCCACGCACTGCTCACCTTGGGCTCAGCACCCACCCATATCCCAGCCCCAGAGCTTTCCCATCTCATGGCTTTGAGGTCGCTGCTCGCCGCCTCCCGCAGCCCTGCTCCACGAGCACTCACCAGGACAGCGTGGATGCACAGCACAGCTCTCCACATCACGTCGGTCGATGTGCCCATATGCGATCTGTGCGGCCGCAGCCCATCCCTACCAGTGTCTCATAGCCCTCACTGCCAGCTGGGAAACTCCCTGCTGTGACCCACGAGGACCGGGTGACGTCGGCCCGAAAGCAGGAATCTGCGGTGCCGGGTTTCCCCTCCCTTTGTCACAGCCATGTTTCACTTCTCCACTTCTATTAATAGTGCAAATTAAGAAAACAAGACGCGTTCGGCCGTCAGCGCCGCCTTTGCACAACCACGAGCGGAGGAACGCGGCGGTTCCGCTTCCTCCCGCAGCCGTGGGGGAGATTTGGGGCCGCACGCGGTGATGTCAGCGCCGTCCCGGCGGAATGCCCCCGAACAGCGCCTGCGGGGGAGCGCAAAGCGGGGCGCAGAACAGCCCCGAGCCCCCGAGCCCATTTCCCCTCCGCCCGGAGCTCCTCTCGGCAGAGCCCCGCTGGGCGTAGCGTGGCTCGGACGGGTCCTCGGGAACACCGTGCGATCGTGGAGCGGTGGGGTCGGAGGGGGCCGTAAAGGCCACGCGGTTCCCGTCCCCGCCGCGGGCGGAGCACTACCAGCCCGGGGCTCCAGGGCTCCTCCAGGGCTGGGGCCGCACCGCCTCCGGGCGGAGGTTTTCCGCTCTCACCCGAACCGGACGATCCCCGGCAGCGCAGAGGCGCGCGCCAGACGCCATACGAGCGTGAAATTAATTAAAGGCTACCGTTATTAACGCGCGGCAGCTGCGCGCTCGGTTCAGATAAGACGAGGAGGTCTCCGGAAAACGGAACCCCGCGCCCGGGGCGGAACAGGGGGCGGTGCGGCTGCGCGGGGCGATGGCGGTGCGGGGCCTCCGTGCGGCGCTCGGGGCGGTGCGGCCACGCGGGACGGGCTGCGCTGCGGGATTGAGATCGGCCTCGAAGCCCTCCGAGCCCGGCCCTGAACCGCCGGGGCCCGTGACAGCGGCTCTCTACGTGCACGTGAGCGTGGGGACGCGGGGGTGGGCGCGTACGGGGCTCTTATGCGTGGGGAGCGGGGCTCGGCCATGGAGGGGCTCCCGCTTGTGGCAGCTGCAGGCTGGTGCTGCTGGTGCTCGCGGGGTGCCACTGCCACGCGCACGTCGGGGCTCTGAAGGCTCTGTGTGTGCAGAGAGCAGCAGCCAGGGGTGTGGGTGGTGGGCACTGGGGGGTCGATGCTGTGTGCGGGGCCGTGCCCCTGCGGTGGGACAGCCGCGTGCCCCACAGACACCTTGTGCCCGCAGTGGCCCTACTGCCGCAAGCACTGCTCCTACTGTAGCTTCAACAAGTACGTGGTGCCGGCTGTGGACGAGGCGGCCGTGCGTGCCTGTCTGGTGCAGGAGACGCAAACCCTGCTGCGCCTCGGCCATGTGCAAAGGTGGGTGCCCGCCTTGGGGCCCGGGAGGTACGGGGCCCTTCAGCGGCCGCCTGCAGCCTCTCCCCTGCCCTCCCTGCAGCGTCACCTCCGTCTTCTTTGGTGGAGGCACCCCCAGCCTGGCCGCCCCGCACACCATCGCCGCCGTGCTGGAGGCGGCTGCGGAGGTCGCTCATCTCCCTGCTGGAGCCGAGGTGACGCTAGAGGCCAACCCCAGCTCCGCTGACCCCGCGCGCCTCGCTGGCTTCAGGGCGGCCGGCGTCAACCGCCTGTCCCTGGGCGTCCAGGTGAGAGCGGCCGCCCCATCCCAGCCCTCTGTTCCCACGCAGCTCCGCTGCCACCGTGCTCCATCCGCAGTCCCTGGACGACGCTGAACTGCGGCTGCTGGGCCGGGAGCACACGGCGGCGGAGGCGCGGGCGGCGGCGGAGGCGGCACGGAAGCTCTTTCCTGGCCGCGTCTCCCTCGACCTCATCTTTGGGCTGCCGGGGCAGAGCCGCGAGGCCTGGGCACGCGGCCTGGAGGCGGCGCTGGGGCTGTGTGACGACCACTTGGCCCTGTACCAGCTGACTCTGGAGCGGGGCACGGCGCTGGAGGCCCAGGTGCGGCGGGGGGTCCTGCCTGAGCCCCCCGAGGACCTGCTGGCCGATTTGTACCTGAGCGCCCGCGCCACGCTGGCGGCCGCCGGCTTCCACCAGTACGAGGTCTCCAATTTTGCCAGGAAGGTGAGCGCCCCTGCCTCGAGCCCCCGCCACCGGCGCAGCCCCTCCTCACCCACCGCACCGCTGTCCTGCAGGGCGCCCGCAGCACCCACAACCTCTCCTACTGGCGGGCCGAGCAGTACGTGGGCGTGGGGCCAGGTAAGCCCTGGGGTTGGCGGCGGCGACCGTGCGCCGGGCCGCGTGTGCGCCGCATCCTCTCTGCTCTCTGTGCCGTCTCAGGGGCGCACGGCCGCTTCGTGCCGTGGGGAGAGGGCGGCCGCCTGCGCGAGGCACGCGTGCAGACGCCGCACCCTGACACGTGGATGCGGGAGGTGCGGAGCTGCGGGCACGGCACCCGGCGGCGGGCGGCGCTGAGCCCGCTGGAGCTGTGAGTACGGGACGGGACGGGACGGAGGAGCGCCCTCCGCGCCTCCCGCGGCCCCGTAACCTCCGCGTCCGCAGGCTGCAGGAGGTGCTGGCGCTGGGACTGCGCACGGACGAGGGCGTCACGCAACAGGTGAGCGCCTGCCGGCCGCGGGCACCTCGCAGAGGAGCCGCCGCTGACCGCCGATCCCTCGCAGCGCTGGGGGCTCTTCTCCCCCCGCCTGAGCCTGGAGGCCGCGTTCGGGGCGTCGGGGGAGGCGAGAGAGCTGCAGGAGCGGGGCTGGCTGCGGCTGAACGGGCGGTGAGTACCGGGACGGCGGTGCGGGCTCGGTGCGGGGCGGTGCTCAGGCGCTGCCTTTACAGGGCGCTGCGCTGCACGCCCGCCGGGCTGCCCCTGCTGGACTCGCTGCTGCCCGCGCTGCTGTGCCAACTGCGGCGCCGCTGGAACGCGGTGGAGGAGGAGGACGGCGGGGGACGGGGATCGCGCTGAGACCTTGCCGCGGCTGCGGGCAATAAACGCCGTGAAACGCCGATTGTGGGGCCGAGGGAACGGAGGAGCGCGAGGCGCGGCCCGGGTGCCGGATGTTGCCGTTGTAGCTGCTGAAGAGTCAGATAATCTCAGCACCACCACATCGGGTTCGGACAGACACCAAAAGCGAGCTGAGGGTCACAGAGCAACTTGCCTCGTTGAACACGTAGGGCATAAAATAGCAATGAAGGCTACAACGATGTAACCGTCCACAAAGCCTCTGCTGTCTGTCTGTCAGTAAGTCCAGCGGCTGGACGGGATGATCTGCGTGACTGTGAGACGAAGCGCCGGGCGGGTCCGGCAGGCGGCGCTCGCGGCTCGGTGCGCTTCCGCTCGGCGCGTACGCACGGCTCACGTGGCGGCACCATAGAGCGGCGGCGGCGCGGGCCGCTCTAGGCGCGCCTCTCGGTGGTGCCGCCGCGTTGCCATGGCGCCGGGCCGAGGGATGCCGGCGGGCCGCGCACTGCGGAGGCGGGAGGGCCGCGGGAAGGGCCGGGCCGCGTCCCCGTCCCCATCCCCGTCGGGTGCGCGACCCGCTCCCCTCCTGTGAACCCGGGGCCGCATCCTGGTGCGGTGCGGTTCCCGGTGCTGAGGCGCTCCGTCCTTGTGCGTTTCAGAGCCGAAGGAGCGGAGCCCGGCGCTCCCCGCAGAGCCCCGACCCGCGCTGTGCCCGCTGCGGAGCGGCGATGTCCGAGCGCTCGCCGTTCGGCTGGAGGACCTGGAAAAAGTGCGTGTTTGTCCCGGCGCAAAAAGCTGCCTTCCCTGCATGGGTCTCCCGGTGCACAGAGCTCCCGGCCCCGCCGTTGAGCACCGACCCGCTGTCTGAGCTCAGCCCGAGCTCCTCCTGCCCCCGCTGTCCGTCGGTTCCCGGCCCGCCGCCGTCCCGCGGCTCGGCTCTCATCAGCCGCCTCTGCTCCCGATGGGCTGGGACGGGACAGCGTCTGGCATCCACCGGCACGGGAAACGATCGGGAACTCCTGTCCCTGCCCCGGTTCTAACGTGGAGTCCAGAGGAGCGGGGTGGGAACTGAGCGGGTGCCTCCGCAGTCAGACAAGGCAGAGAGCGGCGGCCTCAGGCTGCGCCTGCCAGGTTCGGGTCGGGCAGTGGGAACAGTTCATTCTGCCAGATGCGGTGGCACGGGGAGCCCCGGGGTGCTGCGCATCACCGGGATGTGGCAGTGAGGGCTGTGGGGTGGATGACCGTAGAGGGCTCTTCCAACCCGGATGGTTTGTCGCTCTGTGCAGTGTGCATGTGATGAGAAGCGGCGTGTGCTGATAGGACTTCCCTGCGTGTCCCAGATGGGTCAGAAGGAACCAAGGAAGGTCAGTTTGTAGCTGATTGTGCTGTGATTGTTTCTTTCCTGCAGCTCCACGCTCCACGCCTGCCCCACGATGCTGGGAGGATTCCAGTCAGGAGGAAATTCCTGGTTCGGAAATACCAACCCAGAGAGGCCAAAGCAGCCCCGCGCCTCCTGGTAGCACGGCCGGCTTTCCCGAGGACAGCCAGGGAGCCGCTGCGTTTCTCTGGTAGGGGTAAGCTTCAGTTTACCTTTGATTTTTGGTTGTGGCAGGCCTAGATTTAGTGACCTGCCCTGGGGTCTGGTGTTTTTGTTGTAGGACCGCCACTGTTTGGTGAAGGCTGTGAAGAAATTCTTCCTCATCATGTTTTGGGAAGTCTCCAGGAGTTAAAGATGGAAGCCTTGGCCAGAGGAAATGCTCAGGTCGATTATAAAATTGCTTTTCTAGAGGGGAATGTGATGTGGTGTGATGTGATTTATTTCAGCACTTGTCTCAAACAGGGCAGGCTTGAGGTGTGGCGTTCCTTGTCATCGTGCTCTGTGGGGGAGGGTTTGCCTCCAGAGAAACTGCACCAGCAGGTTTTGAGGTCCTGTGTGCAGGTGGAGGCTCTGGAGAGAACACTGATGCTGATGGCATCAGGCTACCGTGGGAGGAGCTGGGGCTGCAGTAACATCATTGCTTGAGTTCAGTTACTTGGCTAAATCCATTGTTTTGAGTGTGTGCTTAGTGCCCCATCTTTGTACCTCTCTGATCAGGTAAAGGTACTGCAGTCTGAACGATTCTCTTCTCCTCTCATCTTGCATTTTTTGTTGTGGTGGCAGTGCATGCATTGTGAGGTCAGTTCTACTGTTTTGTTTCTTTTCAGATAGCAGATTCCATTCAGGTTCCTCATCAGCACGTTGCTGCAGCAGTTTTAAAAGAGAAACATGGAGGAGAAACAAAGAGAAAATTTCATCAAACCCCAGCATCAGAACATAAAGCTCTGCAGAACTGGCACCATAATATGGCAATCAGGAAGAAGCAGGAGAGGTATCTGGGAGGTGAGAGGATTTGAGACCCTTTTTTGAGATTCTGTGTGCACCTGGGGCTGTTTGATGGCTCCACAACACACAGCAAAGGCCGGAGCCAACCAGGGTTAGTCCTGCTGCTGCTGCCTCCTACCTCAGTGTTGTCGGGGCTCCCCATGCTGTGGGTGTCCCTGCAGGGTGAGCTGCTGATTCTGGCTGCGGGAAGCACAGTGGATTTGATGAGGATGGTATGAGGGGATTGCACACTGAAAATAGTAAAGGATTCTTAGTAAAGGACTTTTAGTAAAGGGCAGGAGAAGCGCAGTACCTTTCATATTCCTTTACAGAAATTCTTCAGAGGCCAGAGAATGAGCTGCTGATGAGCATCTCGGAGGATTACAGACAAATCCAGGAGGAACGTGACCTCATTGACCGTAGTCTCCCTGCCCTGTTTCCTGGAAAGGTGAGAGCCCCACTTCCTTTGCATCCTAATTGCTCTGTTCTTGTGAAAGAGCTTAGGCACTGCTGCCGCAAATAATGCCTGCGCAGAGCTGTCTTCAGGTAATTGCCAAAGCCCTTCCAGCTGAGTCCTTCAACCTACTGTGAGCAGAGCTCTCAGCGATTCTCAAAACAAAAACATGATCTGTGCTGCCTGGGCTATGCAGGGGAAAGCAGTGGCTGCGTGGCTCCTCCTTACAAGCTGCTGAACTTGGGTTGGCCATGTGTGTGGCACTGGGGATGTGCCACACGTGTTGTTCCAAGGCCAAAAAGATCTGATAGCTCGAGTTTTAGGGGGTTTAGAGGAGAGAGGGGTACCGGTAAGTGAGGACAGTTATGAGAGTATCCTTTGGTGTTTTTTTGTTGTGTTTTTTTGTTGTGTTTTTGTTGCTTTTCATAACACTGTAAAGTGTTGTAGCACTTGCTATAAGGTGCTGTAAGAGGAAGATCGAAGGACCTGCATTTATGTGATGCATTAATATCATTCAACTTGCGTGTAGTGCCAGGTAGAAGAAAGTCATCTTTTGTCTTTGACAACAGCCTGTAGAAATTTGGCTTACCCTGCAGAAAGGGATTATTTATAGTCTTCTAAAATACCCACACAGGCAGAGTGAGATACCACCTTCTTTTCAGCTGCCAGTCCCTGTGCAAATAGCAAGCAGCTGCACGTCTGCAAGGGTGTTGGTTGGAGCCTGGTTTCCCCACAGGGCTACCGAGCAGGAAGCGAATTCTGGAGCCAGCCTGAGCGCATCGGGGATGAGCTGACCGGCCTGATGGTGACACTGACACGGAGAGAACGGGGCTGCCCACAGCCAGTCACTCATGTGGGGAAGCCCCACACTGTTCAGATGGAAACGGGTAAGGAAGTGTGGAGGGAGCAGCAGGACGAGGCAGTTGCTCCCAGTAGTACAGAGGCTGCTTCCCAGTGGCCTTTGGTTGGGCTGCAGTGAGCACAGGGGTGGTGCAGGCTGCTGCACGAGCGCTGCGTTGCTGTAAGTGCTGTGATGCAGCCTGGGTGCAGGGATGCTCCTGTGTGCAGGGCTGAGTGAAATAAGGAGGCAAGAGGGTGAGTAGATGGTGAGCTCTTGTGGGTGTTCACACAGGCGTGAAGCCTCCACAGAGGATCCCTTTCCGTCTGACCTGGGACAAGAGTCTTTTCCTGAAACAGCGACGGCAGGAGCTAAAATCTATCCTAGAGGAGCTGGATTTTTATAAGCCAGTAAGTCTCAGGAGTGAGGATATTCTTTACGTCCCTCACCTCTTGTAAAGTGCTGTCGGGTAGCACAACATAGCTAAAGACTGAATCTGGAGAGGCATTAGGAACCCTATAAGGCTTAGCTCTGCAGTTCTTGTCTTGGAGGTTCCTGCGTTCCCAAAGGGCGGCAGCCATGAAGGAGATGCTTGGCCTCTCTGTGACTCATGGGCTGCCCTCGGGGCTTCAGAGCAGCTGAGCAGCAGCTTGCAGCTACTAAGGCCTTGGCAACAAAAAGACCAAATACTGGTAGGACTTCTATTTTGTGCCTTACAGCAAAAGGAAGACATCTGCCCCTGTGGAAGGTTTGCATCCAAGCTCTGAAGGCAGTTAGCCCATCCTGGGGCTGTGCAGAGGCTCAGAGTAATTCCTTACTCTCTTACACGTTTTTTGATAGGTCTAGAAGCTGTTGCAGGAGCGAGATAGCTGAACTTTACCTGATTCGCTTGCTGCGTTTGTCTGGAATTTGGCTTATTTTCCATACAAGAAGGGAAGGTAAGAGTTGGTCACTGCTCTGTGTGTGCAGGATCTGGATGGCCTGGAGGTGATTGGCGAAGGGCGGCCGTTCACGTCTGTCTCAGCGCAGTCTCTTCCATGTTCCACTGCTTTTGAAGATTCTGAGACCTCGTAAGTTTCATCTGATGGTAGTAGTAAGAATTTGGGGTGCACACCATCAGTCTGTAGGCGTCTCCTGAGCTGTTCTCATCCAGAGCAGAGAGGAGTCTCCAAAGGACACAGTAAAAATGTTCTGATATTAAAGTCACCAGATGTAGGGATCGGGTGGTTCCTTTGTCCCTGGGGGCCTAATGACCAAGGAGCAAGAATCAGAAGAGTATTTTGAGGCCTTTCCTGCCATCTTCTCTGTGTGGCTCCAGAGCTCACAGCACTCAGGGTGGGCGCTGCTTGGAATGATCTCCATAACATTGTCCTTTGCAGCCTTCCATCGTTAATCTGCCTTTTTTCCCTGCCCTGTTCATCTGCACAGGCACTTTAGGAGCTTTTCTCCTGCTTCGCTCACATACCCTCGGCCTTCCTTAGGCTTCTCCTTATTGTCCTGTCCTCTGTGATGGTGACAGGTCCCTAGCTGGAGTTTGTTAACCACAGCTGCAGAGCTCTGTAAAAAGAGAGCTGTGCAGAAAAGCATTTTTGGGGATTATTTCTTATGGGGTTTCACAAATCACCGCAGGTTCTCCCACCTCTGAAAATGAGTTTCACTCCACAGAAACACTGTCATTTTTTAGCAGTGACTCCTTAAAGGACCGTGGCAGTGTGGTTTCAGAAGCAGTGCTGGGTCCATCTTTAGACTTCTGTGGCCAGCCGGCACGTTGGATCAACTGCATCGCTTCTTGCAGGGTAATTGTGTGTTCTTATTGTTTATTTGGACTGAGCTTGCTTGAGTTCCCAAGTCAGGGCTGTACAATGGGTGTCACGCTCAGGATGGAGAATGGGGGATTTGTTCTGAACATAGCAGCATCCCCATGTCTGCTCCAGAAAGTTCTAGAAACAGGAATGATTGCTTTGTGGTATGGAGCTCAGACTCCCAGAAGCCCTTTGTATAATGGCCGTTCTTTGGACCTGCCTTAACAGTTCTCCAGTCAAGGCTCAGCCCCTTGTTTGTGGTGCGGAGGAATTGTTACCTTTGTCCTTCGCTTCTTCCTTTCAGCATGAAGTTGGCATTGCTGCCAGGCTCACTTTTGAGACTGTGGTTGGTGAGAAAGCCGAGAGCTTCCTAACAGTGAGCAGTGATGGCACAGCTGCTGTCTGCTATGAGTGGAGGAGGCTCCTCCAGCAGATCCCTTCCAGAGAAACCGCGAGGATGTGCGTGCGGCGTTTTTACTTTGATGCCAGACCAGGTGTGAGAACTGCTGATCGCTGAGACCTTTGTGCACAGAGCATGGAGCAAACAGCCAGTTATCTGCGATGCTGTGACTCACGGCACAGTGAGCCCTGGGTGGTTCTCAGCAGGCTGACTCACAGCAAACTGGGAGTGTGGGGCAGATCCCTTCTGTGGGACTGTAAGGAAAGAAGGTTGCTCCTGCTCTGAATGTAAATGGGTAGAATACTGAGAAGTGAAACACTTCTGATAGCAAACGGGGCATCATCGACCAGAGGGTGCTGAGTTCACTGTCAAGGAAGCGTGCAGCAGGAGTAACACCAGCTCAGTAACACAGTGACTGGAGTACATCTGGAATTGCAAACAGTTGGATGGGGCGTGATAGCCAGCAAGGCCAAAGGGAGTCTCCTGGAGAGCTGAGGACGCTCACTGGGGGTTGGAAAAGGGCCAGGTGACCCAGGTGGTTTCTTACAGAGCGATGCATTTTCTCTCATTTCAGGTGTAATTCTGCCTGGAGAAACCAGGAAGTTTTTTTTTCTTTTCAAGTCTGAGAGAGCAGGTGTTTTCAGTGAGTCCTGGGAGTTCAGGACGCATCCTCTGTTATTAGGAGGAGCTCTGCTGCAGGTGACCCTTTGGGGAATTGCTGTGTGTGAGGATAAATTGGCTGACCTCAGAGGAGAACTGGAGGTAACCAGGCGTGTAACTGAGTAAATGTGAGCTTTGAACTTAACATGCAAATAGAGGACGAGGAAGGGAGTGGAGGACAGGGCATTTTTATTGCTATGCAATTAAGGCTGAGGGTGAGGTATTATTTTCTGAACATCTGTACCTACTTAAGCAGGTTTGCTAAATCAAATGGAAGAATCCTGCAGCGCATTGTCATCATGATAATAAAGATGTGGTTGTGCAGCTAAACTGCATGCAGCTTTTAAAAATGAATTTTCTATTTGTAGTGAACTCCATTAGTTAGTGGGAATAGCGTTGGGTGTCACACAGAATGATGTTAGATAATAATTGAAAATTGCCCTGCTTAGTTGAGCGGGGTTTGCTGTTATCTTTGTCCTCGTAATCCTGCTTAACACACGTAGTTAGTGTGGGTGTCAACTGTGCTGCAGGCTGACCTGGCTGCTCGGGAGGGTGCAGCTATTGTAGAAGAGACTCTGAAGGACCTTCTGGTCCGCATTCGGACCCCGGAGCGCCCCCCACCTCCCGTGGGTCTGTGCATCACAGAGGAGGAGTTATTCCACAGGAAGAATCCCAAGGTGAGGTGTGTGGTTCAGTGGCTGCGCAGCTGCCGTAGCAGGGAAGGGAAGGCAGCGGGGCTGTGCACTCGGGAGGCTCCCACTGCCTGCCGCAGCAGCTGTAAGTTAGTCTGTCGAGGACAGGCGAGCTCATTTTGCTATTTACCTTTTCTTTGTTATCGCAGTTGCATTACCGGCATCGAGAGGTAGAGCAGCTGCACGACCTATGGAGACAGCGCGTGGCTGCTCCGCCTGCCCTCGGGGAGGAGGTGCCTGCAGAGCCGGCGGAGGAGGCGGGGGCCCAGCGCGGCGGCCCCGAGGCTCTCCCTGCGCGGAGGAGCGCTACAGGGGGCTCAGGCTGGAAGCGCGCGCTTGAAGCGACTCCGAGTCGAGTGGCAAATGTGGGGCAGCAGGAACCCGGCCCCCCGTCGTGGAACTTCTCACTCGACGACCTGCAGCAGGTGGTCGCTGCGCTTCCCTCCAGCGTGGTTCCGTTTCCCTTGCAGCCTGGATGCCCCATGTGAGCCCACCCAGGGCTCTGCTTCCAGCCGTCTCCGAGTCAGGGCTGATTTATGGTCTGTGTCACAGAGAAGCACTGCAGCGCTGCTGACCGCACCCTCGGTGCTCTTGTAAAGAAATCCCCCAGAGAGACCGAGAGGGCCGCTGGGTGCAGAAGGCAACAGAACCAGACAATGCAGGGGGTATTTTAAGCTCTTGCCCATTTAGCTTTCTGTCATCCCGGAGCTGAACGGGGAGACAGGCCAACCCCACAGCCCCCTGTGGCTTCCCGGAGGGCTCTTCTCTGTGGGGAGTCCTGTTCACCAGAGCACTGAGGGGCCGTCACACAGCCTGTGCAGAGAATACAGACCTCCCCAGATTAAAGCAGGAGTGGCTGGGGTTCTGTCAGCCGTTTTTCCGCACTGCTCTCTTGGAAACCTGTCAGCTGCTGTTCTGCTGTCAGGAGGCCTTCTGACCTGGTGCAGTCCTGTGCCCCAGTTGCAGAGGGATGTACTGTGGGTGGATCTGAGCGGGAGCTCGGGGCAGCACGGCTCACCCCTGCGCCTTGAACAAATCTCAGGCTGTGTCCGGGTGTGGAATTCCTGGTGCCAACTGGTTTCAGACTGGCTTCCAGGAAGGGAGCTGCAGCGTGCTGTGTGGTGAGCCTGGGGTGCAGAGGGCTGGGAAGGAGTGCTGAGAAGCTGCGTTTTCTCTCACCTCAGGTTCTGAAGTCCATCCCCCAGGAGGAGCAGCGAGAAGCAGCGCTGTCCCAGCTCAACAAGGCAGTGCTGGAGCTTTGTGCTGAGCAGAGACCAACTCAGTCAGACCTTCTGTATCAAACGTGGTGCGTTGCCTCTGCAGGATAGAGCTTGCAGATGTCTCGAGTGATCAGCAGCGTAGCAAGCTCTGTTGCAGTGTTGTGATTCAGAGTGCATGTAATTATGTGAAATCGAGAAGTCTTTTTTTGTGCCCTGCTTTCTTACAGGCTAATTGTAGCAGCTATCTAATCCAAATGCCTTTTCTTTCTGGAGATAAGTTTAGAATATTCATGCAATTTTGGGGAATATGCGGGGTTATTTCTGGTGAGATTATTCTAGAATATATTTATGAAATTTTGGGGTAATGTTCTGTACCCTTTTACCAAATAACTTTATTCTCCCTCACACAGCTTCTGCATTCTGTGCTGTCGTGCAGACTGTGCCATATTAACAGCTGCTTCTAAATCAGAAGGAGGCAGATTCCTCCTGAACAGAGCGTGGATCAGAGTGGATTTACCACATGTTGTGTTGAGGAGCAGGAGGCCTAATTTCACAGTAGTATTTATGGGTCCGTGTGAGATTTGCAAGCCATTGAGACCTCAGGAGGTCTAAGCCAAGGAAAGGAACGTCGTTTCCCTCTGTGTGGGTTTCTCAACGTTGGGCACCGTTGGTGCAGTTGCGCAGGGCAGCTCCTGGCTGCAAGGTGCCTTCAGGCCTGGCCGTAGGGTAGGACACAGTGGCTCTTTCCACCCCAAAATGCCCACCTGCTGTGCTGTCTCCCTTCTGTTTCTGGTGCTCTTCTCAGTCTCCAGCTGTGGCGTGAAGCAGTGGATGCGCTGGTGGGTCACTCCCTGAAGCTGAGGTCCCAGCTTGGGTTGCCTGAGAGGGACACCGATGTGGATGTTCTTCCAGAGGGAAGAGGTGAGTGGTGGCTTCAGCACAGCAGGAGGGCACTGTTGGCATCCCCGAAAAACTTCCTGAATTTCAACTGGAATGGCAGCTTCATCAGTTTCTCCCCAAAGCTTTCATAAGAAAATGCACCAGAGAAAACAGCAGAGTGTGAGATAAGAATTGTGTTGTGAGGTTGGCTGGTAAAAAATGCACACAGAGAAAATACCGCAAGTACGTATTTTAAATTCACTGCCTTTTAGTGCTGATTGTTGCACTGACAAGACCGAAAAATTATCTCATTTTCAGCTGCTTTATAGACTTTGTTCTGATGAATGTTTGAGATCTGTTTGTTTCTTATTTAAACAAAGTACTCCTCCAAGCAGGAGGAGTTTTTCAGTGCAGCGTAGCTCAGATCAATAACAAGAGGAAAATGCATTGCAGAAATACTATGTTTACATTCCCTGAGTGCATTGGGGGTGTCTTTCTGGATGTAAGTATTGCTTTTAGGTAACGAGTCAGTTCTTTCCTAGGGGAAGTAAAGCAGCCTATAGAAGGAGGAGAAGACGGCAAAATAACCAGGAGAAGAGAAGAGAAAACATCAGTTGGTGGTAAGGATAAAGAAGACAAAAGAAGAACAACGAAGGCTGCTGGAAAAGAGAAGGAGGTTTGTGTTGGGATGCCTGTGGAAAACAGAGCATCGTGTTCTGAAGACAGCGTGGTACCCTGTGAGGCTGTGTGCCCGAGTTGGAGCTGATCTCCAACCCGTGACACGTGCTGAAAGGTGTCTGAAAGGTGTTCTGATCTGTGCCACTGCTTTTTTCCCCCCTGTCCCTTGAATAGGAACACCCAAACAGCAGAAAGTCAAAAGTAAAAGAGAAGAAGAAGCTGAAACCTTCCAGCTCGTCTGAAAAAGAGATGGCACAGCCCACAGGAGCTGCAGCTGCAGGCACTGTCACAGCTCCTCGGGAGCAGACGGACCCCATTGTTTGGGGGCTGTACCAGGAGAAACTTTATGTCCAAGTGAGTCTGGCCAAAGTTTGTACCTTCCCTTCTGCTTTCTGTTCTTTGCTCATAAACCGACCCTGGGCTGCAGCTGGAGAGCTGAAGCGTTCCGTTCAACTGAAGAACTGACAGCTGTGTGTCTGTAATTCTGTGGCAAGGTAAATGTGACGTGAAGCCAGATGGCCTTGATTCCAGGCTGGAACCCATTAACATAAAAGCAGTCACTGCATCGCCACGTGCGGGATTTCTGTCTGGATGCCTTTTGCACACTTAGGGACTCTTGAGGGAGCAGCAGCGTTAATTGTATCTCAGACAATGTTAAACACACTTCATAGCCAGGAGAGCTATTACTGGAAGTAGGCAGCCGCTTCTCTGTGGCTGTGTCCGTGCCCATACACTGCTGCACTCCTGTGTTGGAAACCATCTCTGCTCTGTCCATCTGGTCATCAGGATTTCATCGCTCATTTTCACTGCGTGCATCTTCCGTTAACTTCTGCTGCAGGTTTATGGGCTGCTGGATTCCATGGTGAGCAAGATGGCTTCTTTATTTGAAGAGCTAGAACAAAACACGGCGCTTTGAAGCAGGAGAGTGAAGCTTTTTGTAAGTAGAAATAGACTTAGTAAATAAAGGGCCATGCTTGCACAAGACAGGTGGATGTTGTTCTTTCTGAAGGGATGGAGCGGTCACAAATGCTGGAGTGCCTCTTTCCTGACGTGCTGTGATGTGAGCCTGTCATGAGATCATCTGTTGGTTCTGCAGGTGGTCAGGGAGCATTGTAGCCTCAGAAACCATAGCATCAAGAAAATGCTGGTGTTCCTGCTGGGGAAGGCAAACTTAAAGATGCCAGTCAGCTGAAGAGTTGTGTTATTCTCTGTGTTTCAATCTGTGCTGTCTAACAAGCGAGCAGAGGCTGTCCCATGTACTTGTGAGCCCAAGTACCAGGACTTAGGGAAGTCCCTCTTATTTCTGATCGTGTTCCTGGCTGCTCATCCAGTCTCCCCGCAGGTCTCCCTGACAGCAGGAGCTTTGGGCTGTCAGCATCTCTGTGAGAGTGCACATTTCCACCTCACCTTTCCTTGCACACGTGCCTATTTCGTATGCTGATCTTGCTGTCTCTTGCCATCCACTTAATGTATCTGTGCCCAGTTCAGAGTTAATTCTTAGTCCGAGACTCATTACTCTTGAATTGAAATGAGGAAATCTGTGCTCCAGCTACAGAGAGCAGGGCTGGCTCTGTGCTGGAGCCACCCTTCCTGCCTCTGCCAGCCTACATGAGCCTGTCACCTCCTTCTGACCGGGCTTCCTCGTGCATCACAGCTGGGCTGGAGCGTTCCCTGGAAGCACAGCAGGGCTGTGCAGGTTTCCGAGGCGGAGCTGTGGGTGTCCCATGGCCATGTGCCACTGCAGGGCCATCTTCCTGCTGGAGCAGCCGGACGGCATTCCCCAGGGAGGCTTTGGCTCCGTGAAGAAATGACATCAGTGCAGATCATTAATTTAGGTTCATGATACCTTTGAGGTTCTTAGACAGCAGATGCGTATCCATGCTAAGCATGACTGTTCCAGATTCTGCACATCGCTGTGCGGTTACTCCAGGCCTGTGTGCCTTGGGCACCTGCTGGTTTACTTGGAGAACCACGCTGCCATGTGTCTCAGAGCCTCACGTAGTGCAGAACTCTTCCCTGTGCTGAGGTGCTTGCTTTTTGTTTCTCCTTGTAACTCGCATCTCGGGGGGAGCAGCTGTTCTTCCCCTCTGTTCCTGGCAGTGCTGTGTTGAATGCAGCCCGGCGGTGCTGCGTGCAGCCCTTCGTGTTCTGAGACCTTACAGGGTCAGGAGAAGCACTTTGGCTTCTGTGGAAAGGAGGAACCCCTTCTGGCTTAGTGGGCACTGAACCACAGAGGGAATGTCTGTGCTCAGCATTACTGCAGCGAGGATTTCAGCAACAGTTTGAGAATGAGAGGGAAAAAGGCCCGAAGTTGGGGTGTGTCGCACAGGCTCTGACAATAGCTCCTGCCTTCCTGGTGATCCTTATCGGCCTGCAAGTGTGCCCAGCTCACACAGCTCCAGCCATCTGTTCTCAAGGCAGGAGAGAGACTGCACGTAACAGGATGGCGTGGTTGCCTCACAGTGCTTGTGTTGGGTGGTCTCATCCCAAAAGATGGGAAAGCCCATCCCAAGGACCTGCAGCTCCAGTCCAGCCTGGAGAAACCAGGCTCACCTCCACCTCTGCTCATCGCAAAGCTTGTCAATAAACAGAGGGGAGTTTCTTTTGGATCCCATAGCAGGGCAGAACATCATGTGCCGTTCTCTCTTTCCCTTCCATGGGAGAAGCCAGGTGGCACAGGGCTGCTGCCCTGACATTTCTGCAAAGGAGAAGAACAGACATGCAATGAGTGGTGCTGGTGCACCAGGACTTTCCCAGAGCCGACACACAGTGGGGCAGGGGAGGGCCGGGCAGAGGGCAGCATGCACCAGCTCCATTCTTGCCTTTTGCACTGCTTTATGCAAGTTCTGCGCCTGGACAAGGGGTGAAATCAGAGCTGGTTTCCAAAGGACACTCTTAGAAACATGTACCCCTGTTTACAGCCTGCTGAGCCTCCTGTCTGCCTTTGGACAGAAGAGGTGGGCAGTCTCCTGCCGTGCCAGGCCCAGCACTGGGCTCAGCCCACACTGTTTGTGTCTGTTAATCATTGCTGCTGTTTGCTGCCTCGCTGAGGTGAGCGACCTTCCTGCCCTGTGAGCTGCCAACCGAAAACCACACATGTGTGGGGCCAGGAGACACCGTAACTGCGAGAGGGGCTGGGAAAGGGTTCTGGGAAAGCACCTCCCCAGAGGCTGCAGCTGCAGAGCAGCCCGCCTGCCCAGGGCTCACCGCTGCCTACAGCCGGGCTGCAGCCCACCCAGCAAACCCTGCGCCGGCACAGCGCCTGGAGGGCCGCAAGCTGGGCCTGTCTGCTGGGACTGACTTGGCCGGGCTGACCTGAAGGAGGGTTTGGGTGCTGGGAGGGCTGTGATGCTCGGTGTGCGTTCAGCTCGTGCGGCCAAACCCTGTGGGAGGTTCAGCTGCCAGATGTGCGGTGCGTGGCTCTGCTTTCCTCCCTGCGTGACCCAAAGCAGCAGCCTCAGCCCAGAGCTGCATCTCCGCTGTGCGGCACGAGGAAGGCAGACCTCCAGAATGCCTCAGCACCCAGGAAAGCTTTCTATTATGGAAAATGTCAGCGCTATTAAAAAGATTATATATATCCATAATGTTAGAAAGCCTGTCGCTGATTAAAATGGAAGGCAGAGGCCGGGGGAGCGGGGGTGGCACCAAAATGATCGAGAGACTTATTTTATAATGTCATCCGATGCCTCCTCTGCCCCCAGCCGGGCTGCGGGAGCTGCTCGGGGCAGGGGAAGAATCTGCTCCAAATTTAGACCCGGGCAGACATTGCAATGAACTCGGATCGCCGCGGCAGCCTCGGGTACCAGCGAGGGAGCTGCATTGCTGGGCGGGGTGGGGGGAGGACGGGCAGCATCGTTCAGAGCACATCCGAGCGCGGGGATGGCTGACGGCTGACGGCTGATGGCTGCTTTCTGTCTAAAAATAATGGGAGGAAAAAAAAAAAAAGAAAACAAAAAAAAAAAAAAAAAAAAGCTTGCAGCGAGCAGCGCCTGGCTGTCTGCCATGGGGGGCAGTGACGGAGCATTCCAGCATCCCCGCCTCCCGCATGCGGCGGGTTGGGGCTCGGCGCCGCATCCCCGCGGCCCGCAGCGCACCGGGGGGGCTGAGCGCGGCTGCCCGGGGCCGGGGGGGCCGTGCCGGGGCTCGGGCGGCCCCGAAGGGGTTAAGGCGCGCGGCCGGACCTGCCCAGCCAGCCCGGCGGGTCGGAGGAGCGCGGCGGACGGCGGGCGGGCAACGGCCGCCTCCAGCGCTTCCACCGGCACCGGGGGATCGGCGGCGGATCGGCGGGGCCGCGCTCCGCGTAGGTAAGCGGGAGGAGGGAGGGCGGACGGATGGAGGAAGGTTCTGGACGCGGGAGCGCCGCGGGTTGCGGAGGGCCGGCGGTGCGGTGCCGCTGCTCCGGGCAGGGCCCGCGGCTGCCCGAGTCCCGCCGGCACCGGGGCGGCTGCGGTCCCCGAAGGGTTCCGGTGCTCGGGGCCGGGCCGCTCCTCGCCGCTCCCTCCATTTCGTGCGCCGCTGCTCCCAGCCCCGCACCTGATTAAAGATGAAGCGAGCCTTCCCTTCCTCCCTGCCATGTTCCCCGGCCTCCCCGGCTCGCTTCCCGCTCTGCCTTTTCCCCGTCCTCCCCTCGGTTCTCTCTTTCCCCTTTCCTGCGCGCTCCCGGCCGCGTTCCCCCACCTCTGCTTCACCTCCGCGGTCCCCGTGCCGGGACGCAGCGTTGAGGACCCGTCCCGCCGCCCTTCTCCCACCGGGCAGCCCCGAGCTCAAGGTCACTGCAGTAATTCCATACGGCTGCCGCCTTATCTCCCGCACAGCTTCTATTTCACCGCCTTTATATTCTGGGGAACGCTGTGCCGGACAAAACCTTCTCTTCTCTGCAGCGCTTCAGCCCGGGCCGCGCTCCTCCCCCCATCCCAGCCCCTTCTCCATCTCTCCGCACGCAGCATTCCCAGGAAGGCCGCGCAGGTCCACCTGGACCGGCTTCCCAGCCCGGTCCCGTATCGCTGCGCTGGGGCCGTGCCCGGCTCTGGGAGCTGTTGGCGGCAGGAGGGACGTCCTGCTCCGCAGCACCGGGCTTCGCTGGGCCGGCGGCGCGGCTTTATCTGTCCCCGAGTGCT
This sequence comes from Lagopus leucura, assembly GCF_019238085.1. Classification (NCBI taxonomy): domain Eukaryota; kingdom Metazoa; phylum Chordata; class Aves; order Galliformes; family Phasianidae; genus Lagopus; species Lagopus leucura. Next base: position 4,403,381 of record NW_024962259.1, on the reverse strand, counting down.
GGCAGCAGGCACGGTGCGGGTCAGAGTCCCGGAGGACTTTGCCGCACCGCCGCCCTCATCCCAAAGCATTCCCGTGCCAGGCGAGACGGATCCAAAGGCCGCGGCGCCGGCAGCACTGCGGAGGGGAATCGGGACAGGGAAGTGTCGGGTGAGAAACTTCAGCCGGCCGCGAGCGGCAGAGCCGGCTGCGTGACTCACGGGGACGGCCGAGCTGCGGTGCCGGAGGTGCCGGACCGGCTGCGAGGCTCGCGGGCTCTGCCCGTCGGCTCGGCGGTGTCGGCAGCCGGGAGAGCCGCGTGCCGGGGCTGCGGTGCGGGGAGGTGCTGGGAGCCGAGGCGGCTGTCGGCTGCCGGTCGCTGCTGTCTGTGCGCTGTGCTGCCGAGATAGGCCCGGGCCCGCCGGCTTATCGCAGAACTGCCGGTGAGTTCTGGTGCGGGAGCGTGCGGGGCTCCACCCGGTGCCAGCAGCCCCTGCCTGTCGGCTTTGCTGATCCCAGGGATCAGATGGGGATCGCGGTGCTTTCCCAGCTGGCGGCTGAGGGGTCAGGGAACAGAGCTGTAATGGGGTCATGAGGAACAGGCGCAGTGCAGCCGTGTGGTTTTGCAACCTCCCTGCGTGGCCCATGAAGGACGGGCACTTACAGGCAGGAAGGGATCGGGGCAGCTCCTGGTACTGGCATGGCAGGGCTGCACGGTGACAGCCTGCAGGACAGTCTGCCTTTGGGGACCCTGCTGATAGTGATACCGGTGTGGGTCGCCAGGAGCATTGCCACCACGTAGCAGCAGCAGCCTCCCCAGTGCACGGGAGGCTCAGGCACAATCTGGGGCTTTGAGAAGGCTTTGTGTTACCTGCTGATTGCTGGAGAATAGCGCTCTGACTCAGTGACCCCGTGGTTCCTCCCCAGGAGTAAAATATCCATGTTTGCTGGGAGAAATGACCCGAATAGCTGCAGGTGCCAGTAGGTCAGGGCAGATTCGGAGTCACACTGGGGTTGGTCTTTGTGTGGTGCATTCTGGTGGCACTGGGAGCCTGGAAGCCACAGCGGGGCTGCAGGCAGCGTGCTGGGGGCTGGTGGGGCTGAGGCCTGGAGGCAGCTAGGGGCTGGAGGAGGGAGCTGCCATTTTCAGGTGGGTGCTTCTCACAGCAGAAGCGCCTGGTAAAAGCTCATCCAAATGTTGCTGAATCTGAAGCCAAATCTCTTGGCAGCTCTGCATTGCTAGCTATTGGTTTTCTGTACGATTCTTTCCCATCCGGCATCCCGCCTGCTTCTGGTGAGTGAGAGCAGCTCACACCATGGCAATGGGCAGTTCCACCTTGAGAAGTGCCTGAGGTGCTACGGGATGGGGCTCTGGTGCCTGGGGTGGTGCTGAGCTGTCTCCATTCCTCACTGCAGGCACTGGTGAGGCTGTGAGCACCCGTTCCATCCCTGCTGTGTGCGCCCGCTGTCAGCGGGTCCTGGGCACCACGCAAAGATGACCACCTCGGCCCTGCGCCGGCAGGTGAAGAACATCGTGCATAACTATTCAGAGGCAGAGATCAAGGTGCGAGAGGCCACCTCCAATGACCCCTGGGGACCCCCCAGCTCCCTGATGTCGGAGATCGCGGACCTCACCTTCAACACGGTGGCCTTTGCCGAGGTCATGGGGATGATCTGGCGACGGCTGAACGACAGCGGCAAGAACTGGCGGCACGTGTACAAAGCCCTCACCCTGCTGGACTACCTCATCAAAACCGGCTCCGAGAAGGTGACCCACCAGTGCCGGGAGAACCTTTACACCATCCAGACGCTGAAGGACTTCCAGTACGTGGATCGTGACGGCAAGGACCAGGGCATCAACATCCGGGAGAAGGTGAAGCAGGTGATGGCGCTGCTGAAGGACGAGGAGCGGCTGAAGCAGGAGCGGGCGCACGCGCTGCAGACGAAGGAGCGCATGGCCCTGGAGGGGATGGGCAGCGGCAGCCATCAGTCCACCTACGGCCGCCGCGCATCGCCCTACGGGGACGACTATGGCCGGACGCGGGGCTCACCCTCCTCCTTCAACTGTGAGTCCTGCCCCGGGGGCCGGTGGGGAGGACGCTGTGCCGGGTGCGCTCCCTCTTTCTGGGAGGCGATGCTCAGCTGCCCTGAACCCGTGGCTCATTTGAGGTTGTAAGCATTTATGCGGGGTACGTCCCCTTGGGAGACAAGACACTCTGGAGCTGCAGATGTGGATGGGGCTGGGAGGAGGCTGACAGGTGGCTGATCTCCCCAGAGTCCCAGCACCACTTCTTCACCTGTTCTTCTTTTCTCTCCTAGCATCTTCCTCATCCCCACGGTTCGCCTCTGACCTGGAGCAAGCGCGTCCCCAGACAACGGGTGAGGAGGAGCTGCAGCTGCAGCTCGCCCTGGCAATGAGTCGGGAGGAGGCCGAGAAGGTAGGGCGGTGTGGCGGGGCTGCCCTGTACCCAGGGCTTTGGCCATTATGGAGAAGGGGTGGCTTGGGGCTGCCCGACGCCTGTGCACTGACCCGCAACTGCATCGGGCTGCTCGCGCTGTGCCCGCCTCCCAGTCACAGCAGCGTGGAGGCAGCACCATGGATGAGACACAGGCATGTGCGCTTCTCCTGGACCCTGGGATGGCGGGGGGGCCCTTCTTCATTCACCAAACCTGGCTGACTTCCACCGAGGGCTTCTGGTCCTGACACTCATTTCTGTCACTTTTGTCAGAGGCCATTTGTGCAGAGGACGATCTGCCTCTGCCCGTCGCTGCTCCTTTCGAGCAGGAGGAGCTGTGCAGGGATGTGGGCAGCCAACAAGCTGTGGCCTCAACTGCAGTGCCTCCTCCAGGCCCGTCCCCTCCTATCTGCTCCACGGCCCCGTTTCCTTGGGGACAGATTATTTGCACGCCGGCTGAGATTGTCGCTGGCTGGCACGGTGTGTGTGGAGCACACAGGGACGGCCAGGCACACAAAGGACGTGGTTGCCAGCGGGCGTCCCCACACGTGGGCAGTGTCCTTGGGCAGACAGCACCATGTCCTCAGACCTGCCGGACTAGGAGACATACTTCTGGCACATCACTTAGCACTGCCCGCTTCCCCTGCCTGGTGGAGACTGAACAGCATGTGTGTATCCCTATTTCTGTCCTGGAAATGCAGTATTTATAGCTTCCACATTCTGCCGTGACGAGTGCTGTAGGAACATGCTCTTGAAAGCACTGCCTGTTGGAGACCACCTGGGCTGTGCACATTCCTGCACGCGTGTACAGCCGTGCACACACACACAGACACCCTGCATCAGGGCTGCCACGGTGGTATGGGGATGAACCCTCCCAAGAGCTGCCTTGGCTGTGAGCTTCTGTATGGGGCAGACCCTGAGCCCGGGCCGTTTGGGGCTCCCAGTGCTGGGCTCAGCGGCACGGGGCCGCAGGGTGCTGGCGGTGAGGATGGCGACCACCGAGCCGCTCGGCAGACTGAGGTCCAGCTGAAATTTCACCCGATTTCCTCTGTTGGCAGAAGCCACTTCCTCCAATTTCCAGTACAGATGAAGAAAGGCAATTGCAGCTAGCGCTCGCGCTGAGCAAAGAGGAGCATGAGAAGGTACCCGTGCCCTGCAGCCCTGGGCGCTCCGTCTCTCGCACTTGGGCTTCTCTCTGCCTCGCGCAGCAGCCCCGCTGCTGGCAGCACTCGCACTCGCTTTGCTTTCCCTGCCGTGGGGCCGCTCGCTGTGCGCTCTCCTGGCGCTCAGCCTGGTGGAGCCCTCTGCTCAGACGCTGGGACTTTTGGGGGATGCGGTGGCAGCTCCTGCGCTGGGTCTGTCTCCTGGAGAAGGCTCTTGCTGCGGGACTGCTGGGGCTCACGGCCCCGTTCCTTGTTCCCTCCCGCAGGAGGTGAGGGCATGGCAAGGGGAGAACTCCCTGCTGCAGAGAGCCTTGGAGGAGACTGCCCAAGGTGGGGAGGAAGAGCAGGAAGAGGATAAGATGAAGAAAAGCCAGGTGAAGCACCAGGGGCCGCACATGCAGCCTCTGAAGTGATGCTGTGGCCCTGGGCTGGGCTCTCAGGTCAGCCCTGGGCTCCCCTCACTTCTTTATTCCCTTTCTGTTTGCAGTCCTCTATCCTGGAGCTGGCAGATATATTCGGGCCAGCACCAGCTCCTTCCAGCCACACGTCTGCTGACCCATGGGATATGCCAGGTGGGGGCTGCTGAAGCTTGGGGCGGCAGCACACTCCTCTCCCCTCCTCTGTCCCTGTGCAATTCCAAATGTTCCACAGTGACCTTTGGCTTCTCCTCCCTCCCCTACCCTGTCCTTTGTACATCTGGGTGGTGGTGCTGATGGGAATCCACAGTCCCTGAGTGCATCCCTGATATGCGGCATTCTCTTATCTTTGGTTTCCCTTTTCAGATATGAAACCCAAAGCGGAGCCAGCAGCCTGGACTGGCACAGCAGACCCCTGGGTGCCAGTGCTATCCAGCAGTGGGGAGCCCATGCCCCAGGCAGGCACTGCATCCCAGCAAACAGCTGCTGGGCCCTGGGATTTCCCCCCTGCCTCTGCTGATCCATGGGGGAAGGCGGCCGCCTCGTCTGGCTTCACCCCTGCAGACCCTTGGACAGCCACGTCCCCACTGGCCCAGGGCTCCGGCACTATGCCAGCCACTGACCCCTGGGCTGCTGTGGCTGAGCCTAACCCTAACCCTGGTAAGCAGCTTGGGTTGTGATGGGGTTTTGCTAGGGACCATGCATTGTGCTGGCTGTCCCTGACAGCTCGGGTGCCCCCCCTTCTCCTGTAGCCAGCTCTGCCATCCTGCAGGACCTCTTCGGTGTGCTGAAGGCTTCAGGGAACCTTTTGTTCTAGTGCAAGCTAGTCAGGCTGTTTAATTACCGTGGAAGCTAATGAAGCCCTCCCAGAGGAGTGCTCTTGCAGTGGGCTGATGTTTCCCTGTTGATACCTACTGGCTTTGCCCCTCTTAAAACAGCCCGCGACAGGACGGTTGGTGTCTGCAGGTGCGGTGCTGCAGATGGGGGCTGTTTATTGGAGAAATCTGTGTTTCTGAGCTTGGTGCTGCTCTCACTTCCTCCTCGGCTGCTTCCTCCCACCTTGTGGCAGTCCTGTGTCCACTGCCCACAACACATGGGGAGTTGCCCAGACTTTTGGTCCCAAAAGGCAAGAGCATAACCAGAGCTGGATGTAAGCGCTGGTCTTCAAACCATCACCTCGTGCTTTTTTCCTCCTGGCTGTGCTGCCTGGGGGTGTTTTCCACCCAAAGCCGGGCTCCCGCTCTGGCCCATCCTGGTCTCTGGGCTGGTGTGTGCACTGACCGCAGCCCTGCAGGCCTCCCAGCCTTTGCTCCCCTCCTTGAGTCTCACCTCTTCCCCCCAGCTTCAGGGGGGGATGCTTTCGACCTGTTTGCAAAGCAACCCGAGGCAGCTGAGCAGCCGGAGATGGAGCATTCGCAGCCGCCCTCCTCGGTGAAGTCCAGCAGCCCCGCCGGTAAGCGGAGACACCGGGCGGCATGGGCAAGGGGTGACGTTCCTCCATCCCCGTCCCTGCTTCCACAGCCAGCCTGGAGCTGCTCCCACATTTGTGCATGGCTCCTTGCGGTGTGGCCAAAGGCTGTCCCGTGTGCACCCCGCAGTCGGGGGGGTGTCGGGGTTGCCTTCGGTGCCCTGCGGTCGGCGCCCAGGCAGCCCACTGACAGCCCTCTCCCCTGCCGCAGAGCTGGACCCTTTTGGCGACCTGTTCCCCGGCACCAAGCAGGACCCGGCCAAGAGCTTTGACCTCGCGAACCTGGCCGACTCGCTGCCCGAATCCTGCAAGGAGCGGAAGGACTGTAAAACCCCCGAGGCTTTCCTCGGCCCCGCCGCCTCCTCGCTGGTCAACCTGGACTCGCTGGTGGCACCGCCGCAGGCCGCCAAGACGCGCAACCCCTTCCTGTCGGGTGGGTGCCGGGCTGAGCCGCGGGGCGGGATTGGGGAGCGATTGGGGCGGGATCGGGGCGCGGCGGCCGCCTGACGCCCCCCGTATCTTCCCGCAGGTCTCAGCACGCCGTCCCCCACCAACCCCTTCAGCCTGGCCGAGCAGCCCAAGCCCACGCTCAACCAGATGCGGACCGGCTCCCCGGTGCCCGGCCTGCCCGCCGCCCTGCCCGCCAACGCCATGACCTACAGCGCGTCTCTGCCGCTGCCGCTCAGCAGCGTCCCCGCCGCCCTGCCCGCCTCTGCCAGTGCCTTCCCGCAGGCGGGGGCCGGGCCGTTCCCCGAGCTGCCCGGCGCTTTGCCGCAGCCTCTGCTGCCGCTGAGCGGCCCCCCGGCCCCCCAGGGAGGGCTCAACCCCTTCCTCTGAGGGCTGCGGGCCGGCACCGCGGGCGGGCTCTCGCTCCTTCCCGGCCGTTCCGCCGCCGCTCCCACCGCCGGGGACGGCAAGCAGCGCGAGCCGCCCGCAGGAACCGCGCCCGGAGCGTCGGCGGGCTCCGGGACTGTCCGCTCTGCGCGCAGCGCCTCGGTGCGCGGCCGGGAACGGGGCGGGGGGCGGCCCTGGGGCGGACGGACGGTGCCTCCTCTTCGCTCTGCTGCCCTGGAAACGCACCGTTCCTCTTAACGTGCTGCCCTCTCCCCGCGGCTCTCGGCCGGTTCGCGCTCTCCCCGCTCTGGATGTTATTCCGCTTGGGCACCGTGTCCCCGCTCTCCAGCCCGGGTCAGCCCCGGCTGCGAGCCCTTCGCAGTCCTCCGTGCCCCCGGATCCCGTGCAGAGCCCGGGCCGGGCGCTCCGTCCTACGGGGAGCACCGGGAGCAGCGCTCGGTGCCGCGGGCAGCGCTGCTCGGGGGGGCGGGCGTTGCGTCGTGCTTCAGCGCGTGCAGCCGGCAGCGCTGCTCCACGCGGGGTGACTCCGCGTCCGGAACCGCCGCGGCCGTCCCGGCATTCGGGAACCGCGAGCTGACCGCCACAATAAAGTACCGGAACGGACACCGCTTGCCGCCTTCTTACCGCTCTCTCCGCCCCGCGCGGGGCGGGCTCGGCTCGGCTCGGCTCGGGGGCGGCCCCAGGAGCGCAGTTTGGTGCCCGGCTCCGCCCCTCCCCCGCCGCCATGTTCGCGGTGCCGCTGCGCAGGGCCCGCAGGTATGGGGGGGAGCCGGGGGACGGAGCTGGGAGCGGCCGGGCGGGGGGAGCGCTGCGGCACAGCTTGCATTGCCGGCCCCGCGCCCTGCAGCGCCCTGCAGCGCCCTGCCTGCCGCTCCGTGCCGCTCCGTGCGCCCCTTCTGCTTACCGGAGTGCTGCCCGCTTCCAGTGCGCTGCTCTGGATGTTCCTGCCCCGCTTCCGCATCCCCTGAATCCTCCCCGTGCCCTCTCCGTATTCCCTGCGTTCTCTTGAACCCCCCCAGACCTCTGCATCCCTTCTGTGTGCCCCGGAGAGCTCCCTGCGCCTCCTCTTATCTTTCCTGACATCCCCTGCGTCGTCCCTTTTTTCCGTGTGCCTCCTTCGTTCCCTTGAATCCTCTACCCTCTGCATGCCCGTAAATCCTGCGTCCTCCCTTGCATCCCCTTAAATCCTGCTTGTATCTCCTGCCTTCCTCCCCCCTGCATTTTCCCCTTGCACTCCCTTTGCATCTCTCTTAAATCCTCTGTTTTGTGACTGTGTTCCCACCACGTGCCCTTCCTGCACCCCTTGCTGCTACCCCCATACCTGTGCACCCCTCCCTCTGTCCACAGCACCAGGAGGATCCCCTTGTCCCCCTCCCAATGCTGGGGCAGAGCCCAGGAGGGGTTTCACTGGTTCGCCGAGGGCTGTGGCTGTGCAGCATGCCGGGGACACAGCACCCCACATCGGGCTCTCCCCGTGGGCAACAAAGTGAATTAACGAGTGAGTAAACGAACTAATGAGCACATCCCGTGCTGCAGGCCGTTCTTCCTAGCGGGCAGCATGGCCATGGCCACGGCCGGGAGGAGCAGCCCGGCGCGCCCTGCCAACCGGCTCATCTACGAGAAGTCCCCATACCTGCAGCAGCACGCCCGCAACCCTGTGGACTGGTGAGAGCGCACCAAGCCCTTCCTCCTCATCCTCCCCTAGCAGGGCTGGCACCAGGAGGCTGCTGCCTGATGTGCAGCTCCAGAGTGAGCCCTGATGGCAGCTGTACCCCACGGGCTACTCCTCGTCCTCTGCAGGTACCCGTGGGGTCAGGAAGCCTTTGATAAAGCAAAGCAGGAGAACAAGCTGATCTTCCTGTCAGGTAACTGGCAGCCAGGTGTACCTTTATGTGTCCCAGTCGTAAATGAGCTGCGGGGTGAGGCTGCCCGCCTCTCATTCCTTCCCACTGAGAGCCGTAGCAGCTCTGTCGGAAGGCGGGCTGCGTTCAGGGGCCATTGTGGCCACCGACGCCCTTGTCCTGGGAGAGCTGAGGAGTGCAGAGCAGCAGGTGAGCCAGAGGGATGCCTCTGTGCTGCTCCTCCACTCTGTATGGCACAGAGCTGTGCCGGGGCGTGGGGCTGGGAAAGGCTGTGGCCCAGAGAGCGGTGGGCACAGCAGGGGCTGTGCTGGGTGCTGGGGCTCCGCTGTCAGGCAGTGGGGTGGAGGTGGGGCGATGCAGTGTGGTGTTCCTGTGCACCCATCCCGGCTGCTCCATGGCTCTGTGGCCTCACCCTGCGTGCTGCGCTCGCTTTCAGTCGGGTACTCCACCTGCCACTGGTGCCATGTGATGGAGGAGGAGTCCTTCAAGAACGAGGAGATCGGTGAGATCATGAGCAAGAACTTCGTGTGCATCAAGGTGGACCGTGAGGAGCGGCCGGACGTGGACAAAGTGTACATGACCTTCGTGCAGGTGGGGGAGTGCGGCAGGGCTGGGGCACGCTCTGCCCTTCTTTCTCGAGGTTCCTTTCTGTGTTCCCAAGGAGCCCCCCGTGAGATCCTTCTGCCCTTCAGGCCACCAGTGGCGGCGGGGGGTGGCCGATGAGCGTCTGGCTGACTCCAGACCTCAAGCCCTTTGTTGGGGGCACGTATTTCCCCCCTGAGGACAGCGCTCATCATGTGGGCTTCCGGACTGTGCTGCTCCGCATTGCAGAGCAGGTAAGAGGGCAGCTGGGGGCGGTGCTCAGAATTGGGGTGGTGTCAATGGGGAGCAGCCACGGGAAGCAGAGGCTGAAGGAGGGTGGGTGGGATGGGGGTGGGGATGGGGATGCGCTGCGCAGGGGGAGGGCACTGAGAAATGCAGACAAAGGTTGGGTTGGGAGGCAGAAAAAAGGCAAGAAGAGAAAGCACTGATTTTCTCACCGCTGCTCAGTGGAGGCAGAACCAGGAGGCCCTGCTGCAGAGCAGCCAGAGGATCCTGGAAGCGCTGCACTCCCTGTCCCGGGTCGGCACACAGCAGGCAGCCCCCCCGGCCCTGGAGGTGCTGACCACCTGCTTCCAGCAGCTCTCCGGCTCCTACGACGAGGAGTATGGCGGCTTCTCACAGAGCCCCAAGTTCCCCACACCAGGTCAGTGTGGTCCCTGTGGCTGAGCCTGGCCGGTGCACAGAGCTCACTCTGCAGCCTGTCCCTGTCTTTCAGTGAATTTGAATTTCCTCTTCACCTACTGGGCTCTGCACAGAACAACCCCAGAAGGGGCCCGTGCCCTGCAGATGTCTCTGCACACTCTCAAGATGATGGCACATGGGGGCATTCACGATCACATTGGTCAGGTAGGAGGAGTGCCCTGGGGTTAAACTGCAGCAGTGTGCAGGTGGAGCACGATGGTGACACCTGTGTGTTCCTCACAGGGCTTCCATCGCTACTCTACTGACCAACACTGGCACGTCCCACACTTTGAGAAGATGCTGTATGACCAGGGGCAGCTGGCAGTTGTGTACAGCAGAGCCTTCCAGGTGTGGCTGTGGGCTCCTGCAGGGCTCGGGCTGCCCATCAGTGGGCACAGAGCACTCCCCTATTCCCCATCCGTAGCGTTTGTTGTGCAGGCAGGAGTGCTGTACAGGTCTGTGATATTAGCCCGTGAGGCTCTAAATGTGCCTCGTGTTTAAAATCCTTGCCCAGCACTTCTCCCCTTTGTAGCTCTTTCCGTGTCCCGTTACTTCTTGCTGTGTCTCTTTCCCCCCTGCCTGTTGTAACACAGCAGTGATCACTGCCTCACCTCCCCTGCAGATCTCTGGTGATGAGTTCTTTGCTGACGTTGCCGCTGACATCCTGCTGTATGCCTCGCGGGACCTGGGCAGCCAGGTGTGTTCCCCAGGTCACTTACTTACCCTGCGTGGGACGCAGTGCTGTGCTGCAGGGCTGTGCCCACAGCTGGACATCTCTGCTGTTTCCTCCCCAGACCGGAGGCTTTTACAGTGCAGAGGATGCAGATTCCTACCCGATGGCTGCCTCCAGCAAGAAGCAGGAAGGAGCTTTCTGTGTGTGGGCAGCCGAGGAGGTCCGGGCTCTGCTCCCTGACCCAGTGGAGGGGGCTGCAGAGGGCACAACCCTGGGAGATGTCTTCATGCACCACTACGGGGTGAAGGAGGACGGCAACGTGAGCCCCAGGAAGGTGAGGGGTTGTGCAGACCTCACCGGGAGCATTGCTGCACCCGAGGCACGTGGGTCCAAGCCATGCGGGCCGGGCAATGTTCCTAGAGCAGAGCTCTCCTTGCAGGATCCCCATAAAGAGCTGCAGGGCAAGAATGTCCTCATTGTCCGTTCCTCCCCGGAGCTGACAGCTGCGCGCTTTGGGCTGCAGCTGGGGCAGCTGAGTGCTGTGCTGCAGGAGGGCAGGCACAGGCTGCAGGCAGCCCGGGCACAGCGCCCACGGCCCCACCTGGACACCAAGATGCTGGCCTCGTGGAACGGTGCGTGGATCCACAGCCGTCTGTGCGGCTGCTGCTGGTGTGAGATAGTGCTGTGTTGGGCTTTTTTATTTTCTTCTTGCCAGCAGAGAGCAGCAAAACTCTTCCCTGGCGCAGCCTGCTTGGCAGGACTGGGAGGGATGGGGCTGAGGTCTGTGCTCACCACATATCAGCAGGGTGAGAATGGGGTGCTGTTCCTGTCCCTGTGGGACGTGCCTGCAGCCTGAGCTGGAAGTACAGCGCAGAGCCAAGTCTCACAGCCTGTGCCCACAGGCAAAGGCTGAGATCTTGCTGTGGTTTCAGTGCTCTGCCTTTCTCTGGATGGTAGTTCAGTGAGGGACTTTCTGGGAGGCTGGAAGAGAGCAGAGGAGATGATGGCCTGCAGTTGCAATGTCAGGGAGCATGAGCTTTGTGTGAAGCATCCTGTGGAGGAAAATGTGTGACACCCAGCCATTCCCTTGTGCCTGAGCTTTCCCTGTGCCCACGCAGGACTGATGATCTCAGGCTTTGCCCAGGCTGGAGCAGTGCTGGCCAAGCAGGAGTACGTGAGCCGGGCAGCGCAGGCGGCTGGCTTTGTGCGCAGGCACCTCGTGGAGCCAGGCAGCGGCAGGCTGCTGCGGAGCTGCTACCGTGGTGAGGCCGATGTGGTGGAGCAGAGGTGAGTGGTGGTGCAAGAAGTGTCACTCAGCCCAAATCCTTTCCATTTCTTGTCTTTGGAGCTGGTGGGAGCCTTTCTGTTCTGCTGCTGACCTGCACTACCCCCATATGGTGCCTTGGCACAGCCACTGCTGAGCTCGGGCTGAGCTCAGGAGGCAGCCAAGCAAGGTGGTGTCTCCTTGGTCACAGACAGCAGTGCGGAGAGTTTCCCCCAGCCTGCCCTGCTGGGCTGCAGACACTGGTGTCTGTCCCCGCCTGCTGTTGCAGTGCTGCTCCCATTCATGGATTCCTGGACGATTACGTCTTCATCATCCAGGGTCTCTTTGACCTCTATGAAGCTTCGCTGGACCAGAGCTGGCTGGAGTGGGCCCTGCAGCTCCAGCACACACAAGACAAGCTCTTCTGGGACCCCAAAGGCTTTGCGTACTTCTCCAGTGAGGCTGGTGACCCCTCATTGCTGCTGCGCCTGAAGGACGGTGAGTGGGGACCCTGGGCAGGTCAGGGGTGGTGCTGGCACTGGGCTGGTTGTGACACCTTGTCCCCTGCAGACCAGGATGGAGCAGAGCCCGCTGCCAACTCCGTCACTGTCACAAACCTGCTCCGAGCAGCCTCGTACTCTGGCCACATGGAGTGGGTGGAAAAAGCTGGGCAGATCCTGGCTGCCTTCTCTGAGAGGCTGCAGAAGATCCCACTGGCCCTGCCAGAGATGGCCCGGGCCACTGCCATGTTCCATCACACCCTCAAACAGGTATGAGCTCGTGTGCCCTCCTCCTTTCTGGGTGCAGGAGTGGGAACACGGGACTTCAGCCCTCTGTATCTGTGCTGCCTCTGGACAGGTGGTGATCTGTGGGGACCCCCAAGGAGAAGACACCAAAGAGATGCTTCGCTGCGTGCACTCCACCTTCATCCCCAACAAGGTAGAGCAGTCAGCCTGTCCCCATTCTGTCCTCATGGCTGCAGCCACACTCCCTGCAGCTGTTGCAATCCCATTGTATCCCCAGCGTGGCCGTAGCATCCCCTGGCCAAGGCACCAGTGTCCCTCTGTAACCCAGCTGGGGTGAGCTGGGACAGGCTGAGCAGAAGCTTCCTTGCCTGTCTCTGTGTCAGCTGCCCATGGAGGCTGTGTTCTGTGAGTGCCTGGCAGCAGTCAGTGATGGTGTCAGAGGGACAGGAGCCCTCTCCGTGGGGATGCAACAATCAGTCCTCCCCACACTGTCCCTGCAGTGCCTCGCTCCCCATGCTGCATCTGAGCCCCCTCTGCTCTGCCTTGATTCCTCTGGCTCCCTTGGAAGGATTACAGTGGGTGACCCAGTTTGCAGGCTTGGAAAGCACCGTGCTGCTGGGAGCTTCCCTCTGCCTTCCCCACAGCCACTCCGGGTGTCCCAGTTTGCCCTGGGAGGGGGCACAGCCGATGGCTCCAGGAGCACAGCAGTGTGTTTGTTTGGGAGGCTGAGGCTGGGCATAGGCAGGAGATGTGCCGTGGGTGCAGAGCTGGAACAAGCTGGGCACCGAGTGGGATGGGGTTTGCAGCAAGTAGGAGTTTCCTTCTTGCTCGGGAACGTGTCAGGGAGCTCCCTGCCAGGTGTGGTCCCATAGGGTGCGTCTGCTTCCCCATGCACGTCCTATGGGAGCTGTAGGACCTGAGCTCACCCTGCAGTTCCTGCAGCACGTGGTGCTGAGCCTGTCTCCAGCAGATGGGATGTCGCAGCCCCGCACCCATTGTGCTGACAGCTGCTGCTCCCCGCTGTCAGCACGGCCGGGCCCAGAGGTCTGCGCTGTTCAGTGTCAGCAGGGCATGATGGAGGGTGACAGTGAGACAGCGCCGCAGAGCTGGGCATCCCCAGGCTGTTGCACTGGGACTCACACTGTGCCATGCTCGTACCCACAGCCGGTTTGTGTTCTGCAGCTGCCCCCCGTACAGATCTGTGCGCTGGGAGATGAGACCCGAGTCTGACACCGAGGTTGGCGTGGGCTGTGTTCAGTGCCTCCTGCACCCGCCCCTGCTGGCTGTGCAGGGCACAAGGTGCAGCCCCTGCATTTCCTACCCCATCCCTCGGCCTCTCCCTCCCTCCCACCCCAGCAGCAGCCCCAGTGCTGCAGCCCTCAGTCGCAGCCTCAGGGATGCAGCTGCTCTGGGAATCGGGGCTGGAGGAGACGTCAGCATCGCCCCCGCTCCCCGGTGCTGGCAGGGCGCTGGAGGCCAGCCCGGGCTGCAGGAACGCAATTAATTAGGTCGCTCCAGTAATTAATTCCTTACAAACCTCACATTGAAATCCTCGCTGTAATGAGAAGCCAATGATAAAGCAGCATTGAGGGCGCCGGCAGATTGAGACGGGCTGGCGGACGGAGGAGCGCTGTGCTGGGACGCCGTGCTGCTGTGCTGGGCGCCGCCTGCTTTCCCTGTGCTGCTCCCAGGGCATCAGTGTGACCAGATGCAGCCACCCCCATCGCTGCCATCTCCCTGCCTGTGTTCGCCCTGGGGCCAGCGGGCCGGATCAGGATCCTGGTTGAGATCCCGGCCCTATTAATGGTCTTTAGGGTAATTATGGAGGATCCCATTATCTCCTCAGCTGCAGCATGCGAGCTCCCCGGCTCGCCTTTATCCTGGCCCTGCAAGAGGACCTTAGGGAGCATGTGAGAAAAATGAATAATGAATTTCAGATTGGACATGAATTGGTAATTAATCACTCCTGGAATTAATTCCAGACAAAGGCGGAGAGGGAGGAGGGCAGGGGGAGCAGGCTGAGGGCCAGGCAGGGGCTGAGCAAGGTGGGCTGCGTGTGCTCCCAGCCTTCCCTGTCAGCCCACAAGGCCTGAGGCTTGAACAAATGTTTTGCTTTCCAAAGAAGCTCATTATCCCAGCGGTTCTGTCCTTATCCTCCCGGTGCTGCTGAGAGCCCCCGGCCCATTGCTGTGCCATGCTTGGGGGAGCTGCGGGAGCAGGGCAGTCATTGCAGGGGGTGACACCGTGCTGCTCCAGCCCCCCTTCCTTCCTCCGCAGGTGCTGATGCTCGCAGATGGAGACCGTGCCGGATTCCTCTACCGCCAGCTGCCATTCCTTTCTTCCCTGGAGAGGAAGGAGGGCAAAGCCACTGCTTATGTCTGCAGCAACTTCACCTGCTCCCTGCCCGTCACCTCACCTCGTGCACTGCAGGAGCTGCTCCGCGCCTGAGCCCCGGTGTCCAGGAGGGATGGGGGGCTAGTGCTGACCTTGGAGCTCAGCATGAGTCCTGGCACCCCGAACCCCCGTGGTGCCATGGGGGGCTGCGTGGCCCTGCTGGTGCCCCCCCTGCACCTGTGCTCATCAATTGACTCTTCTTGCAGAGGGAAGAGAAAGCAAACACAAATCCCAGTGTTAACACAGCAGTCGGATGCAAGAACTATTTAAGGTTCCTATAGCAACCCAGGATAACTGCTGAACGCTCCTGGGTGAGATCAGGGTGAAATGCCTCTGGAAGTGTTCCTGTGGATGGCCGTGGTACTTTTCCATGGCAGGGCAGTCTGTAATGTCCATCAGTTACATTGGGGCATGCAGAGCCTGCTGCTCCCACTACTGCACGAGACCAAACCTGAGCACTTCCAACACGACTCTGCGCTTTGCCAAGGACGGAGGCACGGCACGGTCTGCACAGGGAGCTCCCAAAGGCTGCTTCTCAACGTGTGACGCTGTGTCCCACCCAACGCGATGCCCACTGGGTGCTGCCATCCCAGCACAGCGCTGCCGTGGGGCGATGGCAGATGGCAGCTGTGCTTTCAGGTCGTTCCAAGGGGCCTTGCCAGGGCCTGGGTACCGGGCCAGGAGAAATGCCTTTGAAGTCGAAGAGGAATTTTGCACCTCATCTTGTGAATACTTTCTGTGCTTGTGAAAGAAGAGAGTTTGTTTTGTTTTGTTTTGTTTTTTTTTTTTTACACTGAAGTGTTTCTGGAAGCCCAGCTGCAAACTGCTGCCTTTGGCAGATGCTTTTCATTTCTTTGCTTTTCAAGTTGCTGTTGTTTTCTAACTGGACACCTTTGCTGCAGGGATTGATGTGACTCCTGAAGTGATGCTCCCCATCCCCACAGTGCTTGGAGCAGATCGGTGCATCCACCCCACACCGACACTTTGGGGACCTGGAGGTGGCCATGCCCATGGTGACAGTTGTCCCCAAAGGGCAGAGGTGTGGGGTGCTTTGCCATCCCGTGCCATGGGCAGCAGGTGCCTTTCCCTACTCCCTGCTAGGTGTCGGCACGTTTTCCTCCTCAGCCACTGGGCAGAGCTGTGCTGGGAACGGGCTGTGAGGACAAACTGGGCTGAGCAGCCAAAAAAAAAAAAAAAAAGAAAAGAAAAGAAAAGAAAAGGAGGACAAGCTTTCTGTGACAAATAAACTCTGTTGTGGCACTTGTGATGCTGTACTTTGTGCGTGGGCAGACATGGGGTTCACCCTGGGGCTGCACGGCACCCGTATGACTGCACGGCACAGCAGTGCATCCCATTTGCTCCATGGGGAGCGATGCAGCCCACCACGGCCCCACGGGGTGCCCACAGATGCAGCACCTCTGTTCCCTGTGGCGTGCTTTCCTGTCCCCCTCCTGCACCCTTGGGGCTGCGGTTCTGTTTTAATGAGGCTTTCCCTCTAATTAACATTCTCTGGCTTTGCCATCTCTTTTTATCCTGGTGTTGATGTGACATCAATGCAGAGGGGCTGCGGAGGCTGTTTGCCATCGGGGATGGCGTGGCTGTGGGGGGGGGGCAGCAGGACCCCCACCCCCTTCTGGGGCTCCGTGCTGCTCCATGTGTGGGTGGGCAATTATGCAACACCTGAGCACCCAACTGCCAGTGTCTGAGCAGGCAATGAGCATCAGCGTGAGCTGGGTGTGGAAGGGCAGGTTGGGGGGCTGTAGGGGTGCTGCTGTGGAGCAGGTTTGCCCTTTGCCTGTTCCAAGACGTCCCTGGGGCCATCGCCCCATGTGGCACTGAGTGGTCCTGAGCAGGTGCTGTGGCTGTGGAGCGGTGCTTTCCCTGCTGGTGAAGGGGAGCGTGTGCTCAGAGCAGGATTAGGCAGTGGTAGGCGGCCGTGACACGGCTATTAATCCTCTAATATGGTTTTGGTATTTACTGACCATGGTAACTATTGCATTAAATCTAAATTAAATGTGTGTTTTGGAGGCTTTACAGAAGGCGGGGGAGGATGTTTGCAGATGCCTGCACTGGGGAGGAGGGCTCTGCCTCCATGGAGCCGGATGGGCCGGGGGCTCTGGGGTGCACAGAGGAAGGGCAGCAGAAGCTGGGGGCTGCTGGGTGGACCTGGGTGTGGGACCCATTTGTGGCTGTAGGTGGCTGTCCCCACATCTCCTTCCTGTCCCCACCACCTGCGAATCTGGGACAGGCAGAGCCGGGCTCGCCGCAATTATCTGCGGATTAAGGCAGCTAATTTAGTTTGAGTTACAGAGAGCAGATTGGGTCGATACGTTGGGGTGAAGCACGGGCAGGAGGAATCGATAGGCTCTCAGCAAAGCAGACAGGCTGTGCATCCCATTGCGGCGGCTTCAGGGCCGTGGCACTGGGAGAGGAGGAGATGCAGAGCTCTGTGCTGCCAGTGGCCCCTGACCCCCCGCTCCCCTCTGACACAGCAACGCGATGGGAGAATGGGAGATGGGTCCTTTTTCATGGCTGACAGCCCATCAATATTTATAGCAGCCCGTTAAAAACGTCCCCCACATCCCAGATGAATCCCAGGGCCCTGGGCAGCACCTGAGCACTGCTTACGGTGGCAGGGATGTCTGTGGGGGGGGGGTGCGGGTGCCATCACCGCGGGGGGCTGCGCAGTGCTCAGTGCAGGTGCTGCTCGTGGCCCTGTGCTGGGCACCAGCCCGGGGATGTGTGTGTGTGTGCGCAGGGCTGCGGGCCCACGTGAGCTGCTGTTCCTCTCTGGGAGGAAAATGGGCAAGAAAAGGCATCAGCGTTTTGGTGAATGAATGGAAACTAAAGGCAGAAAGAAGGGGACAAAGCTATTTTCAGGCCCCTCAGGGGATGGCAGGGATGGCAGAGCAAAACCTTGCTTAGAAAGAGTAGACCAGGACTGAAGTGCTGGGCAGCATCCTGCTGTGATGGGCAGCGCTGCTGGGGAGGACGGTGCGAAGGCACGGCAGCAGCAGGGAGCAGCATTAGGAGTGGGATTAGAGGGAGGTAATTCACGTTTAATTTAAAGTCCTCCGCCTTTCTGTAATTTTCTCCCATATTGCTGTTTTCTTCACTAAGTGGCACATAGTTCATCTGTTGGCAAAACGAGGCCATTCCTGCATGCAGGCTGGTACTGGTGAGGGACAGCAGACAGGAGCAGCTCCTGGAGCTGGGCTGTGAGCAAAGACCTGTCTGTCTGTCTGTCTGTCTGATTGTTTCTTCCCCCAGGGCTGTGCACATTGAACTTCAGACTTCTTCCCTTTGTTTGCTGCCATTTATCTATAATTTAGGATGGGTTTTAGTTATATTGTAATTGAGTTTCACGTGTCACAGTGCGTCTCAAACAGAAAATATAAATATTTAACAACTCCACTGGTAATAAAGATTCACATTCTCCTCGTTCTGGTTGCCAGCACATGAATATTCGGCATCATGCTCCGTGGGTATTAACTCCATTCAGATTTATCTCCACTTATGCAATATAACATTAATGACAGATAGAAGCCAGATATGGAAAGAATGAAATAAATCGCCTCCCCCCGCAGCACCACCGAGGCCGTGCGGTGCCATCAGCCCCGGCTGAGCTCTCCCGTGCTTCTGCCCTGCCGTTCCTGCCCTCCTGCCCGGGCTGGGCTCGATCTGCTGCCTGCGCTGCTGAAAATGCAAAGTGCCGTTTAATTCGGAGCTGTAAGGACAGCATCCCCATGACAGCTCCGCCGGGATGTTTTCGGTGCCAGGAACCCGGAATCCATCCCAAAGTACCTTTAAAAAGGAAAATGTCAGGTTTGTCTGTAGCATGACAACGAACCACCTAGGAGCAGTGACATCAGCACCCAGCTCGCGCTGGGGCAGTGCCTACGTGGAACGGGAACATCTGCTCTCTGCTGGAAGGAGAAGGAAGATCTCCTCATCAGCATTAAATTTAAATGAGCCATCCCTCATTTTCACGCCTCTGCGGCGCTCGGGCTCCTGCAAAGGGGCGCTCGGGTTTGGCGGAGGCTCGGCACGAAGGCGGCCGCCTGCAAGGGAGCAGCGCTTCTCCTCCCGAGGCTCCCCAGCGCATCAGCGGGGCCGCCTCCCGCAGCACCTGCGGGAAAGCAAAGCCACAAGGAGCCCCGGATCCCCGCCGATGTGTCGTTCGGTGAACCGCGGCCCCATCGGTGCCCGGTGACGGCAGTGCCGTTGCGCCCGGAGCCGCTCGGTCGCCCGCTTCCCCCGGCATCGAGAGCTGCTGCGGCGTGCTCCACATTATTCTTAATTATATTTCACTTTAAAGGGTCATTAATTACAAAGATTTCCCAGCAGAGATCTTAGAAAGAAAAGAAAAAAAAAAAAAAAAAAAAAAAGAAGGGAAACAATAAAAAAATATCTTCCACATCAAGGGCTGTTGCTGTGATGCAGACACCGGTGGCGAGGGCTTTGGGAAGAAAACTGGCACAGGAGGGGCCCCTTTGTGAGCCCCGCCGTCACTGGCAGCACCGGTGGGGACGGCCCAGGTGCTGAGCGGCTGCAGAACAGGGACACGTCCATGTCCATTTAATATTCTTTTGTTTCAAAACCGTTTGGATCATTTGCACCCCAACCAGCGGGGGAAGCCGTGACTTCAGCACGAGGAAAGGGCTGCGGTGGACGCAGTGCCCCCAGACCCTGGAGCCGTGACAGGGGTGGGACCTCATCACCTCTATCCCACACAGCACGGTAGGATGAGGTGGGGCATAATGAGGTTCACCTGCAGGCCCCCACCCCCAAAACCACCACCAGTCCCCCATTAGTGCTCTCCAGGTGGTGTCGCACAGTGCTGCAGTTCTGCTCCTGCTGCCGCCCCCCTGAGTTGTTCAGCATTGGGTGAAGGCATCCTCTGGCTGTGCAGGTAGGAGTTTGGGGCGATGCTTCTCCTAGGGGTGGGGGAGCCTCCTGTAACTGCTGTGTTTGGGATGCGCAGGTGGGAATGCCACTGAGTGCTTCTGCCTGCTGCGTGCTGTTGGGGTGGAGAGTCGAACACTGCCCTTCTGGAGCTGCTCAGGAGGGCTGCAGGGTGGCTCATGCAATTTGCACGGGTCCTCTTTCATGTGCTGAGTGAGGGCTTTGCAACCTGGAGCTCAGATCTGAGCCCTGCAGCCCCCCCTGTTGTAGCAGCCTTGCGTTCTCTCCCAGCCCAGCTCTGCACCCCTCCTCTCTAGGATTGCCCTGATCAACTTCGGTGCCTTGTTGTGTTTGGGGAATCTGGAAGCGCTTCCAGCACTGCTGGGACCAATGTCTGTGGGCATCCCAGTGCTGCACCGTGCTGGGGGACGGCCGACGAGCGTCTCATTTCCCTCTTGTCTGTTCCTGTCAGACAAGATTTGAAGATTCAATTACAGTGGGAGCACTGATAGAAGTGTTGCTGGCGTGCTGCTCGCTCCTGGCACACGTGCTGCATGGGAGCCAGATGAAAGCATAGAGCTATGCAGGGGGGGGGCTGTGGGGAGTGAGGGCTGACAGATCCAGGGAGGAAAAAGCAAGAGATGCAGATTTTTGGAAGGCTTGGGGCAGGTTTTGGGGAGGCTTGGAGGTGTGCCGTGGCCCCAAACCCCTGCTATGTCCCACTGGGGCATCCGTTTGGGATTGCAGCACTGCAGCTGTGTGCATGTGGCCAGCAGAGGTTGTTTGCCCAAAATCCAGCCCTGTAAAGTGGGGGTCTGCAGAGCAGCACTGAGATATGGGGCTGGAGGCTGCTGCACATGGGGCTCAGCACGGTGTGGTGCCGTGAGATGCTGGGCCAGCTCTCTGCACAGCCCACGAGCCCAGAGAGCCCACATCAGGTGGGGCTGTCTCAGGCAGGCAGCAGCAGAAGGCTGCATTTCAGCTGGGATTTTTTTTTTTCCTCTTTCTGAAGGCTGTCTCTTCCTTGAAAGCTGTGTTTTGTACCAGCACTTCAGAGGAAAGTGGGGAAAATCTGGGCCGTGTGCTCTTGGCTGGAGAGCTGCAGCTGCTGCTGCTGTGTGTTGGCTGCAGGTGCTGCAGAAATTGTATAGGGCCAATGTCCAGTGCAATGCTGGTGTGAGTGTCTGGAAGAAAAGATGGTGAAGCAGCAGAA
The DNA here is from genome assembly GCF_019238085.1 of Lagopus leucura. Taxonomy (NCBI): domain Eukaryota; kingdom Metazoa; phylum Chordata; class Aves; order Galliformes; family Phasianidae; genus Lagopus; species Lagopus leucura. The sequence goes on along the minus strand of NW_024962259.1, from coordinate 4,382,705 downwards.
AAAACTCTGGTACGCCCTGCCACTCTTTTTGCAATGAACCCGTTTGCGTTTTGTGTCTCTGTGCCATGTTTGGGCTTTGGGGCCGAGGGCCTGGGTGTGGGGCTGCACTCCAGGGGGGACGAACCCACAGTCCCACACAGAGGCCCGTCTCCGTGGGCTGGTGTCCTCTTGCTCCTTCTGAGGGTCAGATATGGGATCTTGCTGCTAACGTACACCCTGCCCAATGAAGCCTTTAAAGAATGATTCCCTTCCTTCTAAAGTAATGGCAGGCGCTAAGGAAAGCGGGACTTCTAAAGGATGAGGGAGGGGGGCAGCCACGGAAGCTGCTTTCCCCATCAGTCACACTGAGACCCGCTGCCCCAGCTGTTCCTGCAGCTCACAGCCCCCTCCGTGCCGGGCCCAGCCGTGCCCAGCGGCTCCGTGCTGCAGACGCAGCACTTCCAGCACCCGGCCCTTGGGCACAGCTTGGGCACGGATTGATGGCGTAGCAAAAAGTGGAGGTGCAACCATTGATCACATGGGAAAGTGCAGCTCATCAGCCCAAACTAATTGCTCCCCAGCCAGAATTATTAATTCTGCTCCGTGCATCAACAGGACGGCGATGGTCGCACTCAGTCCCTCTGCGCAGCAGTGCTGCTCTGTGCTGTAGTATATTTTCCCTCCAACTACTTGCCTGGCTCCTCTTTTAATAAAGATCAGGAGAGATAATAAAAATATTCATTAGAAGAAAAGAAAAGACGGAGCCCTGCCTGTAGCCTCCTATACTCTCATTGAGTAGTTGCTTCTCGCAGCCCTTCCAGGGTGGTTCCCAGCCTTGGGGTTTGGGGTGCAGTGCGGGGTGGGGAATGCGGGGCTCTTGGTGGGAGCTGACCTGGGGGAGAGATGAGTGCTTTCACTGTTCTGAGGTGTGAGAGGAGCTTTGTGTCTCAGCGTGATACAGACCTGAGCTGGATGCTGGTATGGGTTCAATCCACCGCTCCCAGAACCGATAGAAATATTATCCCCTCTTATTAAAATCACCCGCAGCTACTGCAGCTCTCTGTCAGCAGCCTCACAAACGGCGTCGCGTCCTCGCAGGGCTGGAGCCTCTCTGTTGGGGCTGTCTTCAATCCGCCTCCTGCTAAAGCAGTTGCAGATGTCGGCTGTTCCCATTCCAGCTCCACGCAGCTCCTGTATGGCTGACTGCGGATCCCGTGGTGAGGCTGCTCCTCTGAAGCTCCCCACTGACGTGGAGCATTGCTCACATGCTTTTCCTAGAAGCACCTGCGAAATGTGGTGGGTTCCTCCAGAATGGTCACGGAGTGGCAGAGGAAGGACTGGGCTGGGGGCTGTGGCCTCCTCCCCTCCTTGTGATGGTGCACACCCCCTGCCCCTGTGGGCGGTCTGCTGGAGGATCTGGGGACATGGCACTTCCAGCATAAGGCTGGAAAAGACCTCCAAGGTCACCTGGACCAACCCCAACTGTCCCCACCAGGCCCACTAACCACGTCCCCCAGATCTGCTGTCAGCACAGCCGGTATGACAGCACAGCCCTAAGGCGGCCGCTGCCCGTCCCCACCTCACCCCATCGCTCTCCCCTGTGCTATCTTTGGTATAATTAGGAGGCCAGGGCTGTGTGTGCGAGGGGAATGTGACCTCAATAGTTTCTTAGGCTGTACTGAAATTTCTTCTCATTTGCATCCTAAGTCCCTCAGTGTGCACCTCTGCTTGCCGGGGTCACTTCTGCTGCTTTCCATGCTCCTGGCCGGGCTGCAGCCACGCGCCCTCCCCTTGCCCTCTCCTCTCCTGGTTCACACTGGCAGGGTGTGAATGGTGCCCAGGTGATGCTCAGGGATGGGGCAGGACCTTGTCCTCACTGTGGGCAATGGCTTTGTCGGTGGCTTCTGTTTGTAGGAGTTGCTCTACAGAAGGGGGGCTGTGGGGATGGCAGTGAGCGCTGCTGCCCTTTTGCCTGCTGTAGCACGCAGCTGCCCAAACCCTGCTGTGCTGCTGCCGCCTTCATCCTCCTGATGCTCAGATGTTGCCTTTCAAAAGGAGAGGATACGTGGCTCTGCAGAGCCTTTCTTCTTTTTCCACCCTCGCTGGAAGGAGAGTGCTCTTTGAGACAGGAAGGTGCGCGTGGTCTCTTGTGTGTGATGTTGGGTCCCTTTATAGGGCAGGTATCTCCTAAAGCAAAGTGCTTCCAATTCTCACGGCGAGCGTAATTCTTGAAAATGTATGCAATAAACAAAATGAGCCAAGTGTAATTAAAATGGAGACGGCGTATAATCTGGTAACCCACTTACATGCTCAAAGCCTCAGCTTTTAAAAAAATGTTTGCTCCCAATCCATTTAAATAAACAGAATGACACAAAGGCCATCTGTATGTTACTGGGGTACAAAGAGAATAGGATCAGAAGCAGCTGTGCTGGGCTGGACACGGGTAGCTGGGCTGTTTGATCTGAGGTGCACCTTGCCATGCGAATGTGAGCGCTGCGTGTATGGCAGCAGGCTGTGCTCTGCAGGGGCAGCGCCATCCCATCCCCTCCTCAGAAACATGGGGAATCAATGGAGCCTCTCCCTTTGCTGTCTGTGCCTCGGTGACACATGGGCCTGTTGTGCCCGTTTGCCCTGGGCTTGCAGGGGGCCGCCCTGATGGTGCACAGGGCTGCAGGGTTCGCACCCCCTCCCCCTCCCTGGATATCATCTCACGATTCTGCAGCATAATTCTGGCTGGCCCTGATGCTGTGCCAACAAACATGTCATTTGTCTGGGCTGGACAGCATGGGCTGTGAATCCAAGATCGAGTGTGCTGCTGGGCCAGCGGGACCAGGACCAGAGGGGCATTTGGGGTGAGGTGAGCGCTGTCCCCCTGCTCCCATTGCAGGCGGTGTGGGGCTGGATGGAGCTGCTGGCGGGGGGTGCTCGTGTCGATGCGATGTGGAGGAAAGTGACATTGAGCACTAAAGGAAAAGGGGTGAAAAACGCTGTTTTTAAAGATTCGGGATGCCTTAAGCACGGAGAGCCCTGGCACAGCCTGGGGAGCTGCAGTCATTCGGAGCGATTGGCGCAAACCCCCCGCGGGATGGATGCTCGCGGCGCGGTGCCCGCCGTCGGGGCCGGCTCCCATCGCACCGGCAGAGGGAGCTCCGGGCGCGTCCTCGGTGCGGGGGTCTGGGGGAGCTCCGCCGCTCCCGAGGTGCGGCTCCCCCCGCTCTGCGGTCGGGGCGGTGCCCGTCGGAGCGTCGCTGCCCCAGCACGGGGCTCCCTGGTCGGGCCGGGTGGGGGTCATGGGAATGTGCCGGAGATTGGGACGAGCGGGGACACGGCGGTGAACCCCCCCTCCCCGAGCCCATCCCGGTGGCGCTGTGTGTGTTCGGGGACGGTGCGGGATGCGGAGCGGGGAAAACGGAAGGAGGCCCTGGGCCCTGCAGCGGGGCAGGGGTGCCAAGGCAGGGCTCAGAGCTGCGGCCGAAGGAGGGCGGGGAAACCTCCGGAGGTACCGGGGCTGCACGCTCCTCAGAGCGGCTTCTGCCGTCCTCGGCTGCTGCCACCTCCTCTGCCCTCTCGGAGCGAGGAGGGGCGGCGATGCGATTTCCCGGTGCCCCGCATCCTCCCCCCGCCGCTTACCGCCTTCCCCTCTCCCGGAGCTGCAGTGAGTCCCGCCGGGCTCTGCCTCCGTCTAACGCCGCGCGGGACGCCTCCCTCTCCTCCGGTGCTCCGCACTCCCGACCCCGTCCCAGGGGAGCGTCACCTCCCGACCCCTCCCCCAAACCGGTGCGGTGCGCCCCGTCCAGCCGCGCCGAGGGAGCGAGCTGCCCGTCCAGCTGTGCCGCCCTGACGGACGCGCGCGGCGACCAATGGGAACGCGTGGAGGGGCCGGGGGTGAGCTCCTATTGGCCGCGGGAGGAGGAGGAGCCGGGACTTGAAGTTGGAGTGAGGGATCCAGCTGTGCGGAGCGCACGGCTCGGCGCGGCCGCCCGCGGGAGCATCCTCCGGCGGCAGCAGCCCCGGCCCGGGCAGATGGTGGGGCGCGGAGGGGGCAGGCGCAGCCCCTAAGGCGGCCCGCCCCGAGGCTCGGGGGCAGCACCGGGAGCGGTGGGGGGCCGCCTCTCCGCCGCCCGCCCGGCTCGGGCCCCCCGGAGGCACGGCGAGGAGGAGCTACGGAGCCCGCAGCCGGCAGGGCAGGCCGAGGGGGGCGGCCCGGCCCCGGGCCCGGCGGGGGGTGAGACAGCGGCTCTCCCGGTCATGCAGCCCCGCCGCTGAAGCCGCCCCGGCGCAGCCCCCAGCCCCCCGGCCCCGCTATGGCCGCGCCCCTCTAGACGCCCCCCCGGCTCTCCCCGCGTTGCCCCGGCCCCTCCCGGGGCCGCCCGCCGGAGGATGGACGAGGATGGACCGCGAACGGCCGACGAGGAGCCGGAGCCGGGAAGAGCCAAGACTTTCATCCGCCTTAACGACCTGTCCGGGGCCGGGAGCTGCCCGGGGCCGGGGGAGCGGGAGGTCGGCAGCGGCGATTCGGAGGCGGAGGCGCTGCCTTACCCGGCGTTGGCCCCCGTCGTCTTCTTCTACCTGAGCCAAGAGAGCCGGCCGCGGAGCTGGTGCCTCCGCCTGGTCTGTAATCCGTATCCTTTGCAGGTGCGGCGGCGAGGTAAGAGCGCGGCTCCCCGGGGTCCCCTGAGCGGCTGGGGAAGGGGCTGCTCTTCCGGGGGGGCCCTACCGCGCTGTCCGGCCGCGAAGTTTGCCAGGGTCGGGGCTCCCCGCCCGGCGCGACCCCCGGGCACGGGAAGCCGGGCTGCAGCTTTTCCCCCCTCCTCATCCACCCCCCGAGGGGTCCTGACCGCAGCGTCCTTCCTTGCAGGACCCTCCTTCCTCCCTGACCCCGTTTCTTACCCGTTTCGGGCTCTCTCTGAGGGTTTTAAGGAATCTACTGGTGGGGGGGAGGGGGCTGTTCAGGGGGTTGGTTTGCTGCTTGGCTTTGGGATCCCTAAATAATTCACATCCCTCCGGGCGGGGTTCACGGTCCCCCCCCCCAGCCCAGTCTGTGCTCGCAGAGTTGAGGGGTCGGGCAGGGCAGGCAGTCAGGGTACCCCCGGCTACATGGGGGCCGGGGCTGCTGCTTGCTGTAGCCCCACAAAGGCATCCAGTCTCCTTCCAGCTCTGTTTTGCTCTGCGCAGGCTGTGTCTGAGCTGCTGTAGCCAACTTCAAGCTTTCAGAAACGGGAAGGGGGGGAAAAAAAAAGACAATAGAAAAACCACTTCTTGCCGCGGTCTCAGTGCCTGTAAAGCAGCCCTCGGAGCTGAGTTGCAGCTGGCACACGGTTTGTAGCAGCGCGAGCGTTTTGCCATCCCCGAACTCCGGCTGCGTTTATTATCTGCAGAGACAAAAAGCAAACTGAGATAAAGCGGCTTCTGGCAGGGATGGTGCACGGGAGCCACCTTCGCCTGCTGGATGGGAACTTAGTGGGGCCGTGTGGATGGGCAGAAACCCCACATGTGGAGCAGGAGAGGCCTGGGCAGAGGGAGGATGTGTTATATGGCACAGAGGGCCCCAGTGTAAGTCTTGTGCTCATGGGGACTGTTGGCAGGTCTGTGGGGCTGAGCTCGGGACCAGTAGTGAGGGGCTGCTGGAGTTGTGACAGTGCTGCACTTGGGCTGCAGCAGTAAAGTGTCTGCTGGGAGGGCTGCCTCCTTCCCAGAATGTCCCCAGGAGGGGAAAAACAAGATTCTCTTCCCAGTCCTAAACGCTCCCTGCAGTTTCGCCCAGATCTCTTTTGTACCTGCGAAGCAATTGAGAGCTGAGTTGATTTCAGCACCTCAGGAAATCTGGGAACTCTGCGAGGCGTTCTTCTCTGGGAAGAGATAGCGCCGGCCGGCTGCAGGGCTGTGCCTTCTCGCCTCCTCTGACTAACAGCGTTTATGACAACTGACTGAAATCTGCTTTGAAACTCTCCCTTTTCTCCCTCCCCTCCTAATGGTGCTGTTTGGAAGCAGGTGTTCACACCTGCGTGCTTTTGGTTGGTTTTGCTGCAGCCCCTCCCCTCCTCCCTGCGGTCGGGGCTGGATCCTGCTGTGTGCCCCAGGGGACCGCAGGCTCCGTGCGAGGAGGGAGGGGGCTCTGGGCAGGGGGTGCCCGCATCCCATCCCTTGCTGCGTGGTTGAGGTGCAATTAGGCAGAACAGAGTCCTGCCCATCACTTCAGCTCTCTGCATTCCAAGTCCTTTGCTTGCTTATGTATTTTTTTTTTTTTTTAGGTTTTTCTTTTCATAGTTCTTATTATGCTGGGTCAGAAAAGCGGCTCTTCTCGCACTGTCATCTTCTAGGAATCGTGCCTCAGTGCTAAAAACATCCACTCATGTCACTGGGAGGTCTTTGTTGCCACCAGCTGCTCTGGAGAGGAGCAGCAGCGCTGGGGTCACGTGGCTGCACAATCCCTGCTGGCCCGTGGGGGCTGACAGCTGACGAGGGGCTCTCGTTGGCTGCCTGTGGGCTCTCATTCTGCTCTCACCTGTCTTTGGGTGAGCTGAGGGCTCTCATGCTCGCCCTTCCCGATGTCCCCTGCTGCCCCTCAGCCAGGTGATGGATGGATGGATGGTGTGGCCGTGTGGGTTGCTGGCTTGGCACAGCCATGGTGCAGTTTGCTGTGTGCTAATCCAGCTGATGGATGTGGGGAGGGATGCCGGAGCTGCTGCCTGTCCCACTGCCCCCATGTCCCCAGGGCTGGCCTGTCCCGGGGCTTTCCACATCCCCATGCACGGGGAGCCGGTGGGATGCTGCTTCTGTCCCCAGTAGGGACAGGGCTGTGACTGATGGGCTGTGTGTTGGACTTTTCCACCCTGGTTCAATGTGGAGCATCTTCTGCCTGGGCAGTTGCTTCTCCCTGGCTGATGGGGGGGACCTGTGCTGAGCTCCCATAGGGCAAGAAAGTGATTGTCAAGTTTGCTCTGATCCAGGCATTGAACCTTCCAGAGCACCAAACCTCAAGTTTTTAACCTCAAAACTCACAATCTCTCCCCATTCGCCCCATTGTGGTCTTGGGCTGACAGCCTGGCCCCAGGGAAGGGGATGGGGTGGATGTGCTGAGTGGTCGCTGCTCTGCACTGCGGGCACCGGGGGCAGGCAGGGGTGCTGGGGAGAAACGGAGCCTATGGGGGCGTGGGGGAAACCAATTACTGGGGTTTCTCTTATGACATGAAAGCACTGCTGGGGAGGGGAGGACGAAAGGCCACAGCAGGGTCTGTGCCAGCCTGCTGCTGTGGGCAGAGGCGAGGCTGTTTCCTGGGGGCTGTGCCCCGATTGGAGAGCGAGGATGGAGGAGGCGAGGCGGGTGCCGCTGCCCGGCATGGGATGTCTGTGTGCCCGGCGGCGTGGGGATGTGCCTGGGCTGCGCGGGAGCTCTGAGGGCTCAGCTGTGGAGCGGAGATAAGGGCCGTGTGGATCTGGGTGTGCTGAGGCGGGAGCACAAGCAGCGGTCTTTGAAGTTCAGCGCGTTTGTGCAGCGCTTCGCTTCTGGATTTAATGAACTGGAGTGCTTTGTTTTTGAGAGGTTCAAACAGAAAGAGATGTTTCGTTGGGTCAGAGAAACCCACAGAGGGGTCGGAATTGCTCTGCTCCACCTGAGCCCGCGCTCAGCCCAGTCCTGCCGACCCCCACAGGCACCGGGACGCTGCTGAGCAGCCTCTGCTCGGGGTGGGCAGCACGGAAGCCCCCAACCCGCGGCTCCTGCGGGGTCGGGGTTGTGGTCTCGCGTCCCCCCAGGCTTCGGGAGTGAAAGGGGCTGGGACGGGTCGAGCTGTGCTGGGTGGGGATCTCAGGGAAAAGCAGGACCCGTCGCCTTCTAGCAAGGGCAGGCCGAACGTGGGTTTTATTATTATGATTATTTTCCCTTTTATTCCCCGCTCCCAGGGGACAAATAGCACCGGGCCTCATCCCCGCCGAGCGGGCAGCGCTCCCCGCCGAGCTCCTCTCATTGCCGCCCCGGAGCGGCGCCGCGAGCTCCGATCCCAACCCGGGGAACGCGCGCATCCCAACGGGGATCTCCGGATCCATCCGGTGCCGCCGCTCCGCTCTCTCCACGTGCGTTTTTACAGAAGATCCGTCGTCGAATTCCCCCTTCCAGGCGGTTGTGTCACATCTGGAAGTTTGTGTAGGAGTTTATCCAAGCGCTGGAGTAGAGCGCAGCTTTTTCTCATTTAAAAATCATAGGCTGGCATTTCGAGCCTGGCTGGGGGAGGGCTGGGGGGGCCGTCTGCCAAAAGGAGACTGGAGCGGAGGAACCGTAATGACTTCCAGAAGTTCTCTTTCTTTTTTCCTTTCTTTCCCTCCCTCTCTCTCGGCGCGCAGACAAAGGGCCGAGCCCATGCTGTTATGTCATCCGGCGCGGGGTCCCGGCTGCCCGCGGCACGGCTCCGCTCCCCCAGGGGGAAACCCGCAAAGTGAGGAGAGCCCAGGGCTCCTCCGGGCCGCCGCCAGTGGGGCTGCGCAGGGCGGGCGGCTCCCGGGGCCGCTGCTGAGCGCTGCGGGGCTGAGCGCCCGGCACCCCCCGCTGCCCGTGCCGGGGACGTCGCGGAGCCGTCGGGCGCTGCGCCCTGCCCTGCTTGGTGGCGCGGGGTGTTGGGGCCGCTCTGCAAACGCCCGGGGTTTTGTGACGCGTAGAAATTGCTCTGCTTTCTTCTCCCCCCGCTCCCCTGCAGATGTTTTGGCACCGTGCTGAAAAATACTTGCCTATTATTTTTGTTTTAAACGCCGCTTCGCTCTTTTTTTCCTCACAGAGAAAATCAGGTTTGGGATCTCCTGGGGTTCTCCAGCCCAGGTCTCTTTTAGCTCACCCTTTTCATATCTGCTGTTTTGCTGGGAGGGAGAGAAAACTTCTCCCCGCAGCCTCCCCAGTGGCTTTTTCTCTCAGGCTGTGCCATCGCTTTCCCCTGCAGAGCCCTCACCTCTCTGTCCCATGCACGGGGTTTGGGGCAGTCATGCTGTGGCTGGGTTGGAGGGCTGGGAAGCCTCCCTGTGGGTTAAATTTCCACATAATTAGGAGGGCTGAGTGTTTCTGGGCTCGTTACGAGGCCAGGCCGTGGCTTTTCCTCCCCTGGCGGTGGCTGCGGTGCGCCTTGGCTTTCCGCTCAGCAACCTGGATGTGAAATTTTCCCTTTGCCTGGTGATGCACGCGGAGGTTTCCCCCAACCTGGGCTGGCTGCACCGAGCTGCGGCCTCACAGCCAGGAACCCGGCCTGGCGCTAAGGGGAAAAAAAAAAGAGGAGGAAATTCTCATGGTTTTATATAACCGAGTGAGTAACAATTGAGCGTGCTTTGGGATGCTTTCACATCTGCTTCCTACCAAAGCCTGAGCGAAGAGGCTTCAAGCGGATGGAAAAAAGCACATTTTTCAGGCGAGATATTTGCTGGGAGAAAGTTCTGAGCTGGCTCCTTGCTTTTTGCAGTGCGATGGTTTGTGCAGTGCTGGGAGCTGCGCTGTGGCCCCGTGCTGAGGCTGTGCGCGTCGAACCACAGCGTTGTCTGAGCTGGAAGGGACCCTGAAAGGCCGCCTGGTCCCACTCCCCTGCAATGAGCAGGGATTCTCCAGCTCCATCAGGTGCTCAGATGTGTGTGAAGGGCACAGAGGTGTCAGGACTGGCCCTCCACACATGGATGGCAATGGGCTGTGGCTTGGCTCTGCTGTTTGGGTTTGGGCAGGGGCTGAGCCCTCAGCACACGTCCTGTTGGATGGAAGTGCTGCTCCTGGGGCTGTGCTTGTCACTCGTGCCCTGCTCCATTGGGGTATGCACTGGGAGCAGGGAAAGCCCATCCGCGGTGCTTGAAGCCCCTGGAGCGGGTGATGGCAGAGAGCTGGGAGCTGGGCAAAGATGAGCTCATGAAGAAAAGGGGATTTATTGGCTGTAATCCAGGCTCTAGCCTCACACTTGCAGGGTTCCTGTAGCAAAGCATCCTATCTATCTGTCATTTGGGTCTCTTCCAAGAGATTTCCCCTGGCAAATCCTCCCAACCCACCTTGGGATGCCCCCAGTGTGCCCAGGGCTGGGAGGGGGCTTCGTGCCCATCAGTTTGCAGGATCTGGGGCCAAATTGGGTCAGGTCGGTTCTCTGTGTGTGTGGTACCAACTGCCTCTGCTGCTCCTGGAGCGTCAGTGGCTGCAGCAGTCCAAAGCAGCGCCCGGACGCTGTACAGGATTCATTAATGATTTGTTAATTCAATTAGAACATGATCGTTAACCTCTCGTGAGGATGAAGCTCCCTCCTGCGGGGCAGGGCTCGCCCCCACGCCCGACTCGGTGCCAAAACATTGATTTTGTGTTGAGCTGACAGCCACGCTATGCAAACAGAGATGTTAACTGGGAGTAAGGCTCATTTTTAGCTCCTGGGGGCTCCTTTTCACCCCGGAGCTGCAGGAAGGAGACATTCCCTTTGCTAAGCCCTGGGCGAGGCTGCACTTTAAGCACCCTCTACTTCGGCATTGTCTGCTAACAAACAGCACGAGGACCCGCGTCTGCCGGTAGGCGCGGGCTGTTTGCTCCCGGGATCCGTCCCGTGTGTGCAGCCCGGCTGCAGCGCTGCTGCCTTCGCTGGAGTGCAGAGCGCCCTATGAGGATGATGGATAACGGGGCCTCGGGTGCCGCTGGGTTCATGCTTATTTGGGCAGGCAGGGAGGAGGGGAATTAGATTAATATCTGACTTGTGGTTGCTACTGTATGTGGCTATTGACTGATCTGGCTTCAGAGGAACATAAATATGTCTTGGGATACGCTCGTGAGGCTGCAATCAGCGGGGTCATGGCTCAGGTCTGCCTCTTTGGGTCAGAAATCTGAACTCCTCTTACCCAGGACCTGGCTGTGTGCACATGGGGATGTGATTGCTTTTCGCTGTGAGTGTGCAGCATGAATCCCACAGGGCTGTGCCTCGTGTCCATCCCAGGGTTGTTTGCGACCCCGTGGCCGCTCAGTGCTGTGAATGGGTCCAGCTTGGTGCCCTGCTGCTGGAGCCCTTTCCAGGGAGAAAATGTTTGGTGGCAGTGGGGCCGCAGCTCATTGTCGCCTCTCTTGTGAGCGGTGCTGGGATGTCCCTGAGCTGCTGAGTCCCGTCCTGTCCCCAGTCTGCGTCCCAATGGCTGCCTGTGCCACCCCAACCACTTTGCCACAAAAAGATGCTCCAAAAGCGCTGCTGTGACCCCCCCACATCCCCTCCTTTTGCCTCCCCAGCCCCTCGATTCCCACCTTGGGTTTTTACCATTGCCTCTGCACCCCGTCAGGGGCAGGATGGAGCCCAGGGACTGTGTGTGCAATGAATCTATTCGAGGAGTTGTGATCCCTGTGCTTCATTTTGCAGTTCAGCTGGAAAGATCTCGTTTCCAAATACACCCACACAGCACAGCGCAGGGAAGCGGCAGCAGAGCTGCTGGGTGGGGGGTGGGGCGGCGCTGGGGGGGCAGCGGGGCGGGCAGGGCTCAGTGCCAGGCGCTGGGGGCTTCCCCTGCTTTTGGTGAATCCCATACAGAGCGCTCCGCTGCCTCTCTTTAGGGAGGGGAGGCGATACCCTGTGTGCTGAAGCTGCATCTCGAGGTCATGTCAGTGTCAGGCTGCACCCGTGGAGGGCGGCTGCTTTGCTGCTGAGCAGGGGGGAGCACCTGTGAGGAGGGGGTCTCAGAGCAAAGCTCTTGCACTGAGCAGAGGGAGTCAAAGCTGAGCCCAGGAGTGAACAGGGGGAGCAAGGCAGACTGGGTACAGAAGAAATGCAAAGGCACAAAAAGGTGCTGTGAAATTCCTCTCGCGGTGACCTTTGAGCCCAAGCCATCTTCCAGGGCCACGCTGTGTGATGGGAGGGGTGCTCTTGCTGGGCAGCATGGGAACCTTCCTGCTGGTGCCATCTCGGGGTCTGCGTCCCCCCGCTGTGGGCTCTGCTGGTGTCCCTCGGTGTGGTGGCAGCGGTCACCCGGTGCTCGTGTTGCTGTGTGCTGCGTCCTTCCACCGAGGCTGCTGTGTGATTTTTTCCATCCCCGTGCAGAGGCTGAGCTCATACAGCAATATTCCCCTAGCCAGCGCTCCTCTGGAAGCTCTTGGTCTTCCTCAAACCGTGTCTCTCAGCCAGACACAGACACGACCTCCCTCGGCGCCGGCTCCATAGCACCGTGATTGTTCCCTAAAACCTGCAGCCCCGTCCTCAGGGCTCACCCCATCCGGCACAGGTGCCAAACGGTGGGAGAAGGGGATGCGGTGGCACCGCAGTGCTCGGCCCAGTGGGGATGCCGGAGTGCTGAGCTGTCTGCACTGCGGTCAGAGCAGAACTCGGGTCAGGAGGGAGTGTGGAGGATGTGGCCGCTGAGTTTACACGCTCCCAAAACCACCTCGTGGTGTTGGTTGGGTTTCGCTGTGTTTGTTTTATTTTTTTTCCGTCGCCCGCTGCTGGCTGCACCGGTGGAGAGGTGAAGTTTGTGGTCGAAACAGTGGAGGTTCCGGGAAATATTTTGCCTTGCTCGTGTTGTTGGGTTTGGTGCTGTTCCTCTGGCAGTGGATGAAGGCGGTGCGACGCGGCCGCTTGGCGCTGCGCTGCAGTTCCCTGCCTGCCAACGGGGAGAGCAGCACAGAGCTTCTGCGTGGCTCCTTTGAACCTTTCCCTTTTTTCTGCCTGTTTTCTCCAAGCCAGGACCTCGCCATTCCCAGGCAGAGCCCACTTCTATAGCCCTCCCCAGGGGAGGCTGTGGGGGGGGTTGCCTTTCCCTTTGGTTTTTATAGCTCTCCACTCCCAGGTAGCTCCTGGTGCCTGCTGCTGAGCGCAGGGCAGAGGCAAAGCTACGAACAGATGCTCGTGGCCCCCTGTGTGTTCTTTCTGATTAAAATCTTAAATTCTTCCGTTTTTGACAAGATTTGGGTTTTCTCTGCTGAGCCAGGGAGTCTCTATGGCAACAGCTAGAGGCAACTTTTATCCCTAAGCCATTCCATGTTGCAGAGAGATGGGTGCGTACGTGAGCACATGCTGACAGCTGCTTGGACCCCCAGTACGTGGGGTGGTGAGCAGGGGGAGGTGGCACCGGTCGCAGTGCAGTGCAGAAAGTGCTGGCTGTGTGAGGATGAGGGATGGGGTGGCGCTGCCCCCCGCATCAATGGTTCCTCTGAGTGCAGGACTGAGCCGTGTCACCACCATCCCTGGGTCCATCCATCCCCGTATTTGTCCGTCCATCCCCTGTCTGTCCATCCATCCCAAGGCCACAGTGGGGTTCCCCGCTGGGGTTTGCTGCACCCGGGGGTGTTTAGAGGCATTCTCAGATGCTGGCACTGTTTGGAGATGCAATTAAAACCTCAGCCTTTCAGAAGAGTCTTGCGGAATGCAGTAGAAAGGAAGCCAGCTGGACTAAATGGAAACCTCATAGGTTTTTGGAGTAATTTTTAGAATCTTATGCTGTAGGTCTTTCTAGAAAGATACAGTACCACTTAATAATGTGTTATGTTCCTGTACATTATATTTAAGTTGTGCTGTAGTATTGTGTAGGAGGAATCTAATTTTCCATTACAGGATAATGTACCTTTCTATAGGTTTTTGGTTGTGGGGATTTTTCTGTCCAATGGAGTTAAATAAAAAAATTATATCTTTCCTAGAAAGCCTACCAAGATGATGAGAAAATAATACCTTTAATTTATTTAATAAAGCATGTAAGTATTTTCCACAGAGGTTTATGCGGCCGCATACAAACCTCACCGTGAGCTGTTGGGAAGTGGTTTGGGATCAGCAGGGTCAGGCATGATGATTTGTAGCCAGGAACAAGGTCCCCAGCAGCAAATAGCCTGACCCCATTGCCTGTAGTGCTGAGGGTCCTGTATGGGGCTGCTGGGGGTGTCACTGCACTGTCACACTGTAATGTGATGCACAGATCCTCGTTGCTGGGATGCTCTGCTCAGGCGGGGCGGGGGGATGCGCCGAGCAGCACGTGGCCGAGTGCCTCCATCTCAGCTCAGAGCTGCCATCGCCGCAGCCTCACAGTCCTGGGGACCTCAGTGGCATCTGAGAGAGAGGGGGGAAGCCGGTGGTCCTGGGAGGTCCCCAGAGGACAAACGCCTTTTAAGAGCCATGGCAACTAATCAGCCCTGCGTGGTGACATCCCTGCCATCTCCATGACGACGGACCGAACATCACATAGCAACATGTGCCTCCCGTACCCATGGAAACGGGCCGGGTGGGTTTTTAGCATCGCTGCGTTAAATCTCTGCTCTGGGTTTATCCTGAGGTGACCCCGATGGGGGCTGCGGGGCTGGGAGCAAGAATTGGGATGGTGAGGAGCTCCCAGGGCACAGGGCTGGAGGCTGGGGGAGACGTCTGACGGTTTGTCACGAGAGCTGCAGGCTTTGGGGAGTGAATTGAATTGGTAATCTGATGGGCTCGGTGCTGTGCTGCTGGTCAGCAGGGCTCGTGGTCCCCAGTGTGGGGTGGGGAAGTGGCACTGTATGATGAGACCCCATCAAGGCCTGTGCACATGCTGGGGGCAGTGCTGGCACCACGTAGCTTCAAATTGTCATTTTCCCAAGATTCTGCACCAACAGGCTGACAGTTGAAGGAATTCATTCATTTGCAGCTGCTGCAGGGCTTCCTGTGGATGCGCTCAGTCCTCCTTTGCCCGCTGGTGCAGACCTTCCACTGCAACCACATTGCCCCAGTGCTTGTGAATAGCTGCCTTCTGCAAACTGCTGCAAATGAACACAGGTGCTGTGAGAAGGTTGGCAGTTTTTTGTTTTAAAGGATGTAAACTGAGCTAGCTGTGTTTTTCTGGGGGCTGAACTTTCAGGCTATGCCTTTCTCTTCCATTTTTCCCCACCTGGCTGATGTTGCCCGTGGGGCTGGAAGCCTCAGGTAGGGGACCTCTCAGCAGTGCCCAGGTCTTGCTGGCTTTATGCAGGCCTTGGACTCATGTGCTGTGCAGTGGGGCTGTCTGACCCAAAACACTTTATCCCTGCACATCTGTGCTGTGGGAACTGCTGGCAGCCCTGGCAACTAAAAGAATTGGGTATTTGTACATTTTTGCATCCCTTGGATGTTGGAGACCTCTGGACATCTAGCCCTGGGTGCTGAGGTTCCTGTCCCTGCTGCTGCCTTCCGTTCCTCCCTGGCACAGGATGGATCTGGCATGTTGGTCCTTTACGTGTGTCTTATCCATGGCTGGCATTGGTTGTCCATGGTGGAGAACCAACCTGCAGTGTGAGGCAGCTTTGCACTTCCTGTGCTTTGCACTTCCTGTGCCTGTGAGCTTCCAGAGCCCAGACGCCCCAGATCTCCCCATCTCTGACCTGACAAATCAGCTTCCAAATTCCAGCGTGTTTTATGCGCAGGGCTGAAATCTTAGGGCTCTGTTCAACCATCAGCAAGCCTGTAAAAAAATGAAGGCAGGTAAGTCAGTGCAGGGCTTCTCACCACGGTGCTGCTTTGGGGAGATTCACCCCATGGGGTCTGTGGGACTCAGGCAGAGTGGGGCTGAGGTTGGGGTCACCCAGCACTGTGGGGCTCGAGGACAGCAGAGCAGCGTTGGCCACAGTGAGGGCTGCAGCCAGCTCTGCTTAATTCAGTGTGAAACCCTGCCATCATCTCCTGGGCTTTGGCTTGGGATGCTGCGAGTGGGAAATCACTAGAAGGAAATAATGAGAATTAGAGTGACTTCAAGGGCTGGGGTGAGGTGAGGGAAGTGGGGGCTACAGAGCAGGACATGGTATGGCTCTTCTCGGGGTGTGTGTCCTTTTTTCTTCCTTTTCTTTAGAGGAATGCTCATTAAGGATGTAAAGGGCCTTGCTGTAAATTGAATACAAATGTACAGTTAATGCTGCCTCTCCCCAAGGCTGGTGGAGGTATTCTGGTATTTAAACGAACGGAGCCAAGGGTAAAGATCCAGGGAAAAAAAAAGAAACAAGGAAAAAAGGAAAAGTGGCTCTAATTGAGGTGGTTGTTTGAACAGTGAAGACAAATTAATGCTCCTGAATCAATAGGACTGTGTGACTGAACTAATCCATCCCGGCTGAGGGGTCGGGGCGCAGAGCTGCCGTGCTGTGCTGGGAGCCAACCCAGGGCGAGCGGTGGCTGTGGTGCTGGCTGAAGGTTTGGTGTTTGTGCCCCGAAGGGCTGCTGCGAGCCGCTTATCTCCCAGAGCTCAGGGCAGCGAGCATCCATCCCTCTGCTGGCTGTGAGAGTGTTACTGGGCGGCGATCTGCCAGCGGCTGCTGTTGGCACCCAACGCGTTGTGCTTCTCCTTTGTTGAGCTTCCAAGTGGATGCGTGTGGGCAGAGCAGATTATTGTGTTAGCAGCGAACCCCTGGGAAGGGCAGCTCGCTCACTTCTCAGCTGCACCCTCTGTCCTGCAGCAGTGCCTGTGGGTGCTGTGGGAGCCCCATCCAGGGCAGCCTGCAGCCTCAGTCAGCGTTGGAGACCAAGGTGGGCAGGAGGGAGAACCATCGCGGTTATTACACGTTTTTTTGCACCGACCTGGTGCAGCATTTGCTGGTGTTGCTGGGTGTAACGCAGAGCTGATCCCCGTGCCGGGCTGCCTGCAGCTCACCTCGCACCAGCCCGGAGAGCAGAGCTCCTCCCCCGCCTCGCAGCTTTCCGGGTTAGGAATCCAGGACGATGCCGGCTGCGCTGGAGGAAGGTGGGGACAGGTGGTAAAACCTGCGGGGCTGGGAGGTTATTTCTGGTCGGGATCAGTGCCGCACTCCCTGCCTCCTTCCCACCTCCCACGGCCGCGGTGCAGCTGGGGTGCAGGAGCCAGCGCCCATCCCAGGGCTGTGTGCCACCGTGGGGGGCACCAGGCTCAGAAAATGGCCAGGAGTGTCGGAGAGCTGCCGCCGGCAATGCAGGGGCCGCATTGGCACCTCCTCTTTTCTGAGCACCGATGCTCTCCCTGCTGCCCATCACCTCCCGGTGAGGACTTGTGTGCAGGGTGGCTGCAGCTGTGGGCCGGCACCGGGCGGGTTGCTGGGCTGCAGGAGAGCGGCTGTGCGGAGCGGGCAGTAAGCAGCCCTGTGTGCCGCGGCACGGCCAGGAGCCACCCTGAGCAGCAGGGCTGTGGGAGATCGATCTCACACGGCTCCATGAGCGCTCCTTCCCTCGCTGCTTCGTGGCTGCTCCGCGGGAGCTGGCATGCGGGGCCTGCTTTTACATGAGGGCTGCTGAGCAGATAACGGGGATGGGGCTGTAGCTGTGTGTGGGGTTTTGGGGTGGTTTTGGGATGCCAGGTCAGTTTGTGTTGGGGATCCTGCAAAGCATCACTACCCCTTTAGTTGGAGCAGGAGTGCCCCAATGCTGCTGGTAGCGTGTGGGGTTAAAAAGCTGAAATATCTATACTGGAAAGACATGAGGAGTAATGGGAGGGAGCCAGGAGGGAGGGTGGGGGGAAGGAGCACAGCGTGCTGATGGGTTGCTGCTTCTGCATGATGCTGGGACCTCAGGGCTGGCAGCTCCCTTCTGCCCAAACCCTTCTTGTTAATGGATAATGTCAGCATGGGCTCAGCACAGCTGCTAGGAGACCCGAGAGGTTTTGGCCTTCCTAGGAAGAAATGTGGGGCTGGAAGGGGAGCAGTGCAGGGGAAGCATGTCCTGGTGCATGCATGGAGAGGGGGAGGCATGTAATGGGGACCCCCACCCAGAGGGCTGCCAGCCCCACTCTGCCTCCACACTGCTTCTGGGGTCTGCAGGGATCCATCAGTGCTGTGTGAGGTGTGGGGTCCCAGGGGTCAGAAGCCCTGAAGACCCATCTTGTATCAGTGTCCCCACCTGCAGTGTGGGTGTTGCAGCGTCCCCTAGCACTGCTGTGAAATGGGGATTGGCAACTGGAAACTCTCTGCCTTCAGTCCCACACTTGTGACCTTCCTGATGCTCCCACGATTTTGCATTCTCTTTTTTAAAATATCAGTGTATCTCTATAACTTTTTCTTGGCAGCCGCTGCTCCATAGCACCCGCTATTTCCCCGGGCAGAGTTTGCCAGCAGAGCAGCCCTTCTGCTCCCCAGGGCCCCATAAACTGCATGGAGCCGATGGGGATGGAATGGGTCCGAGCTCAGCCCTGGCACATCCCGCAGCTTCATTTTCTGATTTAAATATCTTGCTTCTAATAATAACCCCAGGGAACGGGTTCACATTCTGCACAAGCTGTGTTGGAGGAACAGCCAAACCGCTCCGCTTGTCCCGTGCCACTGTGCGGCGGCTGCATGGGATGGGCTCTGCGTCCTCGCTGCTCTCATCTCTGAGCCACCCCCAGGGCCAGCTGTGGTTTTATGGGCCTGAGAATGGCTCCCAGGGCAGCTGGGCCCTCGGGGGAGCGTGGTCACGTCACTGCAGAGGAAGTGGCTCCCTGGGAGTGATGGCCCTGAGGAAGGGAAAGCAGCACCACGCGGCGTTCACACAGGGCCGGGAGCAGAGCTGGGGTGCAGGAGGGCGGCAGCCCACGTGCTTGGGGTGTGTTTGGGGCTCCTGCACCTTTGGGTGAGGCTTCATCCCAGGAGGTGCCTTTTTACTTACTTACTTTATTTACTACTTTTTGGCAGAGATGCCCCTCAAATCCTGCACTCTGCTCAGTGCTTATGTATTTATTTTTTTCCCCATTTCTTTTGGACTCCCCCCCCCCCCCCCGTGCCCATCCATGCCAGGGTTGCTGGCTGGGTTTGCTGTATGAGTAGTTGGTACCAGGGCAAAGGCTTGGTTGTCTTTCATTGCTCTCAGCTGTGAGCCTTTGTGTCCTGCTGCATTGTCCCCATTGCCTGGCGCCTTGAATCTGGCTGAAATGGCCAGGAATGGAACTTTTGGGAGAAAGATCTTCACACAGAGTGTGGGGAGGCACTGGAATAGGTTGCTCAAGAAGCCTCGTGGATGCAGCAAGGGATGAGGTGACTGAGGTCCCTTCCCAACCCCAGCATCCACCATCCCTGCTCCATCCCCAGCAGAGCATCACTCAGTGCCTCCTGCTCCAGCCCAGCAGCAGAGCTCACCACTCTGCACCGAGCCTTTGGTGCTGCTTTCCTTCTCCCCCCTGTAGAGCGGGGCCAATAATTCCTTGTGAATAATTGAGCTAATATACTGCCTTGACCAACGTCACCGCATTCCTTCCTCAGGCTGCCCACAAGTGGATCGCAACCTTCTTTGAGCGCAGAGAATTCCTTCCCCCTGTTGCTTCCGCTGGT
The DNA here is from genome assembly GCF_019238085.1 of Lagopus leucura. Lineage (NCBI taxonomy): Eukaryota > Metazoa > Chordata > Aves > Galliformes > Phasianidae > Lagopus > Lagopus leucura. The sequence goes on along the minus strand of NW_024962259.1, from coordinate 4,363,573 downwards.
GATTTTTGGCTCGCTCTGTTTATTCGCAAGCCATCTGTTTGCGTGCGTTATGTGGAGGGCTCCGATGGCGATTGCCTTTGATGCGGACACGAAGCTCGCTCTGTGGGTTCCTGACCCCGAAGGCTCTGAGAAGCGGGTTTGGCTGCGAGCAGCTGCAGTGCTCAGTTCAGAGCTTTCTGTGGCCAATACCCAATTTTCTTTGCTCCTGTGGGAATCAGGTGGCAAGCACCCCATCCCCGTGTGCCCGCAGTGGGGATGGAAAGTGCCCCCGGGCTCCCATCCTTGTGCCTTTCCTCTCGGTCTGGCTATGAATTTTCTAGTGCCTGGGGGATTTGGGTGCTTGTGAGCCTCCTCGGAGCAGAAGTGAGACTCTATAGCATGGTTCTGATTATGCAATGCTACGTGAGCTGGGAGGTGCACATCCTTCCTAAGGATGCTTCGGTCCCCATTATGGGATGGGGGCTATCAGCAGGACAGGGATGCACCAGATGATATTCCAGGAGGGTTCCACGTGCCCTCCAGCTGTTGTGAGTGTCTCTCAGATCTGCACAATGAAGTTGCCCCGGGCCAGAGCGCAAGCCCTCAGCTTGCAGGCAAGTGTCCTATCGGGCAGGTATTTATAATGCTGCAGTAATGTTAAAAACAACAAGAATCTCAGGCAGGAAGTTGTTTTGGGGATGTAAACTTCTGTGTTGACATTTGGCTGTGCCACTTCTGTCCCCGCTCCATGTCCCAGCTGCGATCCGCTCCTCTGATGGCATCCTGTCCCCCTCGATCCACGTGGCAGGTGACAGCAGCTCCCACGCGGCAGGGGTCGCAGCTCTCACCCGGGGCAGCTCCGTGCCCTCTCCCTGTCGCGCCATGGCTGCCTGGAGGATGGCCACCCCGACAGGGCACTCCAAGGGTTAAGCGCCTGCTGCAGCCTGCGCAGCCCCATGGCCCTGTCCTGTCCTGTCCCCAGCGTGTGACCTCGCTCGCCCTTTCCCAGGCAGCGGCTGGAGCTGCCCTGTGGCCGTGGGACCCATGGGGGGGCCACCACCCCACACCCGCTGCTGGCCCACGAGAGCAGCGACAGGACCTGGAGTCCCGTTGGGATCCCATGTGTGAAGCCTGCCTCAACCCCCCCCCAGCCCTGCGCACCCAAGCACCGAGCCTTGCCATTTTCACCCCCAGCGAAGTGAATGCGCTGGTGTTGCTCCGGGGCAAAGTCTTGCTTGGGAGTACTCAAATGTGGCACGAAATGGGGTCACGGGAAGGTTTAATTTGGTGCATCGTCCTTCAAGGGCAGGAAAAGTCAGACGGGAAGTTTTAAACATTTTATAAAAATATCCACGTGTGCCCAGCGCAAAACTCACCGTCTTCACCTAATTTAGAAAATGACTTTATATGGAGAAAAATTTAACACCGCTCCACGGAGGGGAAGAATAATGAAGATGTCTGCACCAAACCGCGCTGTCAGCCCGAGATCTCCAAGTGCTCTTGAAAGGGTCGGAGAGGAATAATTTTTCTTGTCCTGGCTGCTTTTAGAAACTGAGGCATGGGCTGAGGGAGCGGGATGAGCGCGGCTTCCTGGCTAATTTTAGCTGGCCGAAGTCCGTAGCTCAGCACCTGGGTGAGTGGCCTGGTTTCGGCAGACCCCTGGTCAGGTCTCTGGGGTGGAACATGGGACGGTCTGATTCTTTGAGCTTCAGTGGGAGAAATGCGTTGCAGAGCACGAGTGGCTGCGTGGCACCCAGGTGAGCGCAATGTGCTTCGGTTCTGCTGGCTCAGCAGCCCCTGCCAGCAGTGTGATGAGAGGAGGACGTGGCAGGAGCTCTTGGTACCACCACTGCATCCCGACCTATCCTTAGTAATCCATGCAAAATTATTGTTTATTGTTTAGAATATGGTGTTTTTCTAAAAGGAGGCTCCCGAGCAGAGTTGTCCATGCTGCACTCAGGTGGCTGCTTGGAAATAATGGTATTTTTAATCAGCGGCTGTGCGGTCACTGCACTCGTTACGGGCGAAAGCGATGAGAATTTTATGAGGTGCAAATGGATGGTGAGTGCTCGTGTCCCCACTGCGTGCGGCAGAGCTGTGGCGGTGCTGGGCTGCGCCCTGGGCTCCAACCAGCCCGGCTGTGGGCGCAGCTCTGGCCTCGCAGGGACCGCAGGCAGCTGCTGGTCAGGGGTCGCAGCCCGATCCCCTGCTTGCTGCCTTCATTTGCTGCCTCCTCCTTGCTTTTTGCTTTATTAGTGCCAAGGAGTGACCGCTGCGCTTTAGGGAGCGAGTGAGGGAATCTGCAGGGGTTGGAGTGAGATGCGGCCATGGGCTGGGACAGGGGCAGAGCTTTCCTGCCTGTTCCGTGGCAGAGGTGAGAAGTGGGGGGAGCAGCAGGGAGCGGTGAGGCAGTGTTGGATGGGGCCGGGCACGGGCTGGAGGCTGCAGCCGTTTCAGCGCAGCTCATGATACGTTACTAATGGAAGCTGCGCTTTTTATTTTCTGGAGATTATTTTCTTCCACATGAATTTTTAAAGCACGTTTCCCTCCTGCAGCAGAATCCACCCCAGCTCCATGCTGGCAGTGCTGTGCCCGCTCCTGCCTGGTGCTGGGCTGCAGCCATCCCTGCCCCATGCTGTGCCCAGGGGTGGGCTGTGCGCCTGTGTTAGGTGCTGGGGCTTGCTGCAGCTTGCCAGCAGGCAGGGCTGTCTGTAGCAAGCTCTGTGTGTGCAGATGCTCACATCCTAGAGCAGAACGAGGTGCCCTTATCCCCCTGAATATGAAGAAAAAGTCATAAATTTGAGTCCTGAGGTGGATTGGGTGATGCGGTGTGTGTAGTGCTCCAAGCCAAATGCCTCGCGGGTGCCTGGAGCTGAGCTCTGTGCCACAGCTGAATGCCGGTGGGGCGATGATGCTGGCTCTTGGCTGTGTGCCTCCCCTCCACTCCTCACCTCTGCTTCTGCCTCCTTCCCCTCCTCTGCAATGAACTGCTAATGAATGGTGCCCACTGAGGCTGCAGATGTGTGTGCGGGAGCATTGAGGTGCTGAACGAGTGCGTGCTCCTGCCCACAGCATCCAGTTGGAGCTGGATGAACCTTGTATGATTCTATGACTGTTTCTGTGATTGCTGGTGCTGAAGGGGGCCAGCTCTATCCTGGCCCTGGTGGGCTGACATCATCGCGGTGCTCACCCGGGTGTGGGAGCTCTGCATTGCGTGTGCTGGAAAAGTTATTTGTTTTTGGTCTTAGACTTGAAAATCTGAAGCGCGCAAGATGGTCTCTGTCTAATTAAGTACTTAACCTGCAATGAAATATTGTATTTTCTGTTGATATTTTTTATAGAAGCGAAATTTTGGCTCTGTTGCCAAGTGAAACATTGAAGCAGTCCAGTTGGGAACTCGTCATCATATGCAGACTTTGTACACGTCTTTTTTTTTTTAATTTATTTGAAGTTGGATCAGAAGAAGTAGTCCAAACTTTGTAGGTACCTTGAGTCACCCCAGAGCTGTATTCCTTTGCACTCCTATGGAAAGCTATACCCAGCACCAATTAATGCAGACAGCTAATTGGGAAGGGCTCAATCCTCAGTGCCACACATGGCCCCCAAGGATGCTGTCACCACGGTTATTGCCACTGTTGTGGCAACGCTGGAGCTGCAGGGAAGAGAGCCCCAGAATGATGCACCAAAAGCATGGCACGGGTGGCAGTGCAGGGGAAAGGAGGGGACACGGGGTCTCCGTCCCCTGCTCTGCTTTAGCTGCCTGGTTCCTCTGGTGTCCACCCTATCTCGGCCCATAGGGTTAAAATGATGCTGGGTTTGTCCTTGGATTTGTCCTCTGAGCTTTTTGTAGAGCTTGGCAGGGTTTCCTTGGGGGTTTTGAGCTCATAGCCTTCTGTGATTAAAATATCAGGGTGGGAAAGGGGAGGGAGCTGTGCAGATGTGGCTGCAGCCGTGCGCTTCCAGGTCTGCTGGAGCTGATCGTCGCTGCACCACCGCATCCCACCCAGTTCCTTCTCTGCAATTCCCAAGCTGCATCTCTCTGTCTGTAGTGTGCAAAACTCAGGGGCTGAGCTCCATCACTTGTAGGAAGGCAGGGGTGCCCAGGGCTTTGGCTTGGCAGGGTCTGAAGGATGCTGTTGGTGTGAGCATCAGGTAGTGGTGGGTGCAAGGCTGAGCCACGGCGCGGTGAAAACGAATGTGTTTGCTCAGAAATGCCCCACAGCTGCTCCCCCTCTGGAGGTCTCAGCACTGAAGTGCTTGTGGGCCTGACTTGCAGTGTGCAGCCTCAGCCCAGCCCTGCTGCTGCACCGCTTCCTGCCGCCCCTGGGCAGGCACTGAGGGCATCGCTGCATCCATCCTGGTCCGCCTTCCCCTGCCTTCCAGATCTCCTCCTCTCGTTCCTCCCTGCATGGTTGGTGCCAAACCCAGCCGACCAAGCAGAGTCCCTGGCATGGGAGCACTGTGCCACACGCATGGCCACGCAGAGCCCTCTGCCACTCCGTTATTCCTCAGTGTTACATAAATCCACTTTTATACCCAACCTGTGGACGTCACCGGAGCTCTGTCCATACCCATAACATCATTGTTTCCATGGGAACCAGCGTACTTCCAAGGGGGAAAAAGTAGGAGACTAAAAAAAGGACAAAGAAGGAACAAAATAAGACAAATATGTGACATATCCCTACGATGTGTTGGTGTAGGATGTTGTAAAGGTTTCACCGTGACTTGTTTAGGGAGCATTGCATAACGGTTTTTTTGTCTTGGGTAATGCAGCAAATTGGATCAGGAATGGTGTATCCCAAGCATCCTAGTGTGGCTGTTTGGGAGCCCTGCTGTGGGGACGGCTCTGCTTTGTGGCCTCGTGCTTTACGAGTGGGCAGCAATGGGGCTTTGTGCTGCGGATCTTTCCCAAGTGAGCACCGGCGCTCTCTGCATGCTGCATTTCTCAGGGGCGCTGAGGGATCTCCAAGGGACAGTGCATTTAAATATGTGTGTATCTGGGGGTTGTGTGCATCTGCTGTGCACTTCTTAAGGGCTGCTGGGAGAAGCCTTAAGCCGTGGCGCACAAAGGTGGCTTTGGTGCGCGGTGTGAGCTGTAAGTGTTTGTGTTGATTTGCTGTTCAAGCCAACACTGTGCCCAATGGCTCAATGGTCCTCAGGGCTTCCCAATGGGATTGCACAGCTCCTGTCCACGCAGTCCATGCTGTGGGAGGGCCACCTGTCCCGTGCTGTCACCAGAAGGTGCCAAAACAGCGATGGGAGTGGAGGAGGAGCAAGGTTGGGTGTTTCTGCTTGACTTTCCCATCCTCGCCCATGGGGTAAGGAGGAGGAGCAGGGCTGAATTCACGCTGCGAGGCTCTGGCCAGAGATTTGATTCTATTAATTTGTTTTCTAACAAAACGGTCCCCATATCAGTGCCAGCCCCTGAGCTGCCATCCCCCTGGCAGCTCATGGAGGGGAGATGTAGGGCTGTGCTTAAAAGCTCCGGCTCCCGAAGTTTGGGGATTATGCAAGGCACTCAGCTTGCTGCGCTCTTTTATCTTCATTTTCTCCTCTGTAAGCAGTAAGATTTTAAACCCTTTTGGTTACTGGAGAGAAGCTTGACGTACAAATCTAAAAGGCAAAGGAGGAACAATTCTGAAACAGTGAGGGAAATTAGAGCCTTGTCTTTTTTTTTGTTGTTCTTTTTTTTTTTTTTTTTTTACTTTGACAAAACATCTTTTTCATCAAACTCCATCCCTTCTAACAGCAGCATCCTTCCTCTCCCCACTGCCTGCATGGCTGCACTGCTCATTGCTGCCTGGAGCACAGTGCTTTCCCCAGGTGAGGAGAGGCCCCTGGCCCCACTGCAGCATGGGCTGCACAGCCGAGGGGAACTGAAAGGGCAATTGAGGTGATTCTTCCCCTGTTAAAGCAATCCTGCTTTCCTGCACAGGGGTGGGGATGGTGCTGTGCTGTGTTGGGTGCTGGTGGCACTGGGGGGCACTTTGCAGCTTTTTGGAGTGGAATGGTGTTCAAAAAATGAACCAAAGTGCCACAGAATGTGTGGGGCTGTGCAGGAATCGTAGACCCTCTGAGGTTGAAAGGCACCATTAAGATCCCCTCATCCAACCACGAGTCCATCACCAAAGCACAACCCTATGGCCGCCCCGTGGGACGCGATGCTCAGCCCTCCTCGTGCTGTGGGGCACTTGGAGCAGGGAATGGGTTCTTATTTCCACCCATGGTGCAGATTAATTCTGCGAGCACTTTGAGCGTTCTTTACAAACGGCAAATTAATGTTTTAGGATCTTAGTGCTGCCGCTCGCCTCTCCCCCAAAGGCCGGGCCCTGGAAGTCCCATTATGCTCTTGTCAAAGGCTCTATTTCTGGAATTGATGATGTGAATGAAGCCTCAAACTCCGCTCTCATTAACGTCGGCAGCTTATCCCGGTGTCGCTCCTAAGCTGTTGGGATCGCTGGCACTGCAGGGGAAGGCTGTCACATTTCAACCCAGTTCTCGCATTGCATTTGCACAAAATTTTCCAGGCTTCATCCGTGCTTTCTGCACGTTTGTCCAACAGCCTCCTGTGCCCCATAGGCCATGCAGAGCACGGTGATGCCCGGCGCCATCCCCGAGCTGAGCAGGCGGCTGCCACCCTCCAGCAAGGCCCTTTAATTCATTGCTGCAGAATTTAATCCCAACTTCTGCAACCAAATCACAGCAAACATAATGCAATATCTTCCTCCGTTGATTACATTAAGCAGGAGAGCTCCGGCTAATTGAATCTCGGGCTCTTGCCTCTTAATTACCAAGGGTTGTGCTTGGCCGTGCTGTGCAGGTGCAGCGTGGGGCCGGAGGGCGTTTGCTGGGGGCGAAGGTTCCGTTCCAGCAAGAAATTGACTTCTGGGCATTTACATTCTCATATGCTTTTTGTTGTTCTAAATTCTAAGAGGGAAGTGATGGCAAAAGTGCTGGCTATGTCACTGTGGCAGAAGCAGAGCGCTGCTGCTCGTGGTGGAACGGTGGGGTTCTGGGTGTGTGGTGGTGGGGTGGGTGACCCTGGGGTGGGGGCTCGGGCATCCCGTGGCATGCAGAGGGCTGCAGTGACTGCATCGTGTGTATGGGGTGTGGGTCGTTTCTGAGCACCGCCTGGAGGGGCTGAGGGGCCCAGGAACGTGGTGTGGTGGCCTAGGGATGTGAGGTGGTGGCCCAGAACCATCGCCCGGTGCTGTCGATGCGGAGCTCCCCAGCCCAGGTCCCCGCAGGGCTTTGCCCCCTCACTGCCAGTGCAGCATCCGGCACGGCACCTCTTGCTAATTGAAGTTTGCTTTGTCAGCCCCTGGGCTCGAACAACGGCGGTACAAAGCCGGAGCCATCAGCACTTTGTGCAGCTCTGGAAATCCCATTAGCAGAAGAAAGAGCTTAACATTTCATTCAGCTGGAAAAAAAAAAAAAACAAAACACACACACACAAAAAAAAAACAAAACGAAAAAACCCCCAACCTTCTGATCCCTCAGCTGCACGTTAACACTTGCCCTGTTCTCCCTTCCCTCTCCCATCCTGGGGACATTAAATCAGGAGCTAGTGTTACATTGGGCCGAAATACACTTGCCAGAGGCAGTGACGTTCTGATAAGTGCCTTTGCATCAAAGCTGGGAGAAATAAATGCCGTCAGCAATTAGAGCCCCGGCACGCTCCGCAGGCGGTGTGCCCGGGATGCTTGTTCGGGGCCGGGCTGGGTGGCACAGCGGTGGATGTGGGACTGCCCTGGGCTCACACGCGGGCTGTGGCGGCGCGAGGAGGGCTGAGCTCCCCGCAGGAACGCGGCGTGCCAGAGCTCCATCTGCCCGTCTGGCTCTCCAGGCTCCCGTCCGACCCCGTGGGCTCTGCTGAGCCTCCTCGCTTCCGTGCCGAGCATCTCGCGCAGCCCTTGTCAGACGCTCTCTCATTCTGTCACCAATTTGGGATCTTGCTGTTTGGTGGGTTTTTAATTCCTCCTTTTCTCGAAGGCTGGGCAGAGCTGGGGGTGCTGGCGGATGCGTTTTGAGCTCCCTGAGCCGGGAATGCTGCCTTAGCATCCTGCGAGCCCGTGGCGGTGCCCCTGCAGGGCTATATTTGGGATAAACATCCCGGCCCATCGCCGCAACCTGGCAGTCGGAATTTCTCTTCCAATAGCTTGTAAACATTCCTCCAGATTAAACGACCCAGATTGCCAGCACCCGGCGGTGACTCAGCCCCGTGTGATTGCGCAGGAGTTCGCACGGGGTCATCCTGCGGCCTCACCCCTTGGGCAGTGCGGGCTCCTGTGTGCCGAGGTGCCTCTGCTGCACCCAGCCCTGCCCCAGGGCTGGGAATTCCCTGCTGGCACACCGTGCCGGCTGCCGGGGCTCTGGGGCTGTGCGCCTTCGCTCTGTGCTTCTACATCTTACTGCCCTTGGTGGTCTGGATGGACGCACGCGCTCAGCACACGCTCTGCAGCAATGCAGGTCGCTGTGCCCAGGATAGCAGGGATGCACGCAGCCCATCCCGGCGGCACAGCCCCAGCTGTGCTCCGAGTGCAGGGCTGGGCGCTGCTGGGGCCCTCGCCTGTTAGCTTAATGGCTTTGACAGCCTTAATTTGGGCTGGGAATGAGTGGTTCAATCGCTGACTTCAGGGGAACGCCCCTGGGATAAGCTGTGACATAGTTAATAGAAAATTGTAATGTTGTTAAAGTGCTTTTCTGTAAAATGTCAAGAGAAGAAATTAATGGTGTGGGGTTTTATTTCTTTTTTTATTTTTTCCCCCCGAAAAGTTTATATCATTCTTTTAATTTAATTTTTTAATCCATCATATCAGCAGCGAGCGCTCCTGCCACGCATCTTTGATTTTATAGCGTTTCCACATTTGCAGTAGCCTCTGCTGTCACCGTGGGGAAAATAAGCCATCGGTTGGCATTCGGGATCCCAAATAGCAAAGCAAGGGAACGTGGCTGCAAGCAGCACCCTGCTGGGAAGGCGAGGAGCAGGCATTGGTTCAGCACTGACTGCTCCTGTCTGCGCATTGCAACTTCTGCGCGCCAGGTACCAACGGAAGGCAGGGCAGGAGGGGCAAGGAAACACATCAGAGAAGGGAAGGCGTGCTTAAGTTTGAGTCATTTTATGATAGACGTATGGCACTTAGTGCTTGTGCCGCCAATGGGGGGGTGGTTTTTGGGGTGTCACAGGTGGCACACAGCACCCCGGGACGCTTCGCCCTCTGCCATTCCCTATCTATCACAGTGGGGATAAAACCAGGACTGCGGTGCGGAGTGCCGGGCTGAGGGATGCGGGTGCTCAGTGCTGTGCTTCCTTGACCCCTCACGCAGCTGGTTTGAGCGTGTGAGCATGCTGGTGATCCTGCTCAACTGTGTGACGCTGGGCATGTTCCACCCCTGCGAGGACATCGCCTGCGACTCCCCGCGCTGCCGCATCCTGCAGGTACTGAGCTGCGCCGTGCAAGCGCTGTGCCTGCACTCGGGTTGGTGCCGGCTGCCCCTCATCCCTGCTCTGTATCTTTTGCAGAGCTTTGATGACTTCATCTTTGCCTTCTTCGCCGTGGAGATGATAGTCAAGATGATCGCGCTGGGGATCTTTGGGAAGAAATGCTACCTGGGAGACACGTGGAACCGCCTGGACTTCTTCATTGTCATTGCAGGGTGAGCCGGGCGAGCGCATCCTTTGGAGCCGGAGGGGCAGGGGCTGCAGTGTGGCTGCTACGTGGGGGTGAGTGCCAGGGGATGGGCACAGCAGTTCCCATCCATCCCGGCACCCTGCAGTCGCTCGGTTGGAGGAGCCAACCAAGCCGCAGCTGCAGCGATCTCCATCCCGCTCATGTCCCATGCTCGTGGTTTGGGTTCCGTGCAGTCTGCCCAAGGGAGGCCAGCATTTCGTTTGAAGCACAGAGCTGCCTTCCTGCAAGGTTACTTCAATGAGATGTGCGTGATTGTCCTCCGTGTTGTTTTTGAGGGAGAGCGACCAAGTTTGCCTGTTGGAGCGGTTTCCTTTCTGAGGCACCTGGTTTGAGTTAGGGCTCCTCCAGCAGCCGAGAACCTCCTGGCTGGGGCTGGGAATCCACATGAAAAGTGCCTGGCCCCCAGCCAGGGCGCTGAGCTGCTTTGGCTCTGGAGCTGCCCACCAGCCTTCCTTCCTCCGAGAGCCCAGAGTTACCTTGGGGAAATTGGCATTTTCCCCTTTTGATAGAGCTGTGGATCAAATTGACTGCATTTTCCTGGAAAGGGTCCCCCACCCTGGAACGTTTCCCATCAGAGGGTGTCAGCAGACGTCTGCTTGTGGCCCAGCAGCCCCTCGCTGGGAGCTGGGGACACTGCAGCACGGCCCAGTACCACCAGTACAGAGGTGTGGGGACTCCCAGTGCCTCCCTGGGGACTCACTGCTGCAGGGGCCACGAGATTTCAGTTTCTTCTTTATCTCTTTTTCTGGCCTCCTGCCTGGTCAGCTCTGCCTCTCGCTAAACGATCAGCCTTTGCTTTGTGTGTGTGGACTGTTCCCATCTGGGCCCTGCCAGGAGCAGTTCAGCTGACCGAGGATCGAACGGCTGAAGGCTGCTGCTCCCACTGCTCCGCCCCACCTCCCCCCTCCTCCTGCCCCAGCCGCGCTGCTGCCCTGGGGGCCGTCGCTGTCGGCGCTGTGCCGCGTGCTGGGATAGCTGTGTGAATGGGAAAAGACACCTTGTGGACAGGACCGAGGGGGTCAGGTCCCAGCCAAGTGAAGTCAGGGGAAGCAGTGCTCAGACCGTTCCTTGGGGGAGAACTGGGGAATATTCCAGAGCTGAGCTGTAGAGGAGGGTGTGCACCAGAGTGATGTTCCAGTGCCAGAAACCCTGTAAAGAGAGCGGTGTCCTTACTGCGGTCTTACATGAAGGCTTCAGGCAGTCCTTTGCCCATCAGAGCCTGCCCTAAATCTCCTCCAGCCCCAGGCATCCTGGAAATAAGACGAGGCAAAGCAGCAGACCCACTTCTGCATTGCTTTCTCACCGTGGGCAGAGCTCCTGCAGAGACCCCTGGTGAATGCACCTGGCTTCCAAAAAGAAAGAAAAACTTAAAATGAAAAAGGTGACATTTCATCTTCCTCCTTGAGAGCCCCTGGCCCTGTTGAGGCTGTGGTGCAGAAGCCTTTCCTTGTATGTTGGCCCAGGAGGTGCTGGGTGAGCAGCGCTGGCTGTGCTATGCCACTGAGTGCTGTTCAGCTCTGTTAAACTGCCCAGAGCCATCTCATGAGCTCATGGAGAATAAATGACTTCTTTGTGACAATGTAATGCAATTAGAACTAATTGCAGAGAGTGTGATGTCTGCACCATATCTCTGTAATTACAGGGAAACTTGCTGCAGATGAGCAGAGCGCTGTGTTATCAAAACTCAGCAAAACGTGGTTTTGGCTGTGGGTTATGGGGAAAAGGGGAAAAAATGTGGCACACCACCCTGTTATGTTCTGTTATGGTGAAGGAGAGAGTTTGAGGAGTGTGCATTTGCAAGGAGCACCTGAAGGTCACCAGACTCTGTTTGGTGTCTGCATTTCTGCATTCCTACTTGTTGGGGGCTGTGCTCCATCACCTCTTGGAGCTGTGCTCCATCCATGCCCTGTCAGAGCGGCGTGGCTCTGCCGCAGCTCTGCGCTCCAGCACTGTTTGGTGGAGTGTCTGTTTGTGCTGCACTCGCTGTAATGGGGACAGCCCTCTTAAGGTACTTTCTTCCCAAGTTAAACACTTGAAATGCTTTGCTTGCAGCTGAGAAGAAGCAGGGCTTGGCAGCCTCTTCTGAGCAGACATCTCTTCTTTCTCCCATTGCTGCCCCAATGCTTCTGGTTTGGTCTGCAGTGCTTCCTGCCCGCTCTGCCTCGCATTGCCTGCACTGCAGAGCACAGCACAGACCCCTGCCTGGCCTGGGCTGCGCTGAGCACAGAGGAGCTCTCTCAGGCCGTATGTAAAAGATGTGCTATAGTTAATGCACATCAGGAACAAAACTTACTCTTTTATGTTTGTTTCTAATGAAAACACAAAAGGAGAGAGCGACCAACGCACAGGACGAGTGGGATGTTTGACCTGCTCCTGTGGGAGCAGCGCTGCGGTCTGGTTGGGGGGCAGTGGCTGCTGTTCTCAGTGAGTTCTCAAGGTGCTCAGAGTGGGATTTCAGTTTTCTCTTCCCATGCTTTGTCCCTGAGAGCAGTTGTTCACAGCCTCTTGAACTGCCGAAAAGCGATGACAAGAGAAAGGCGTGATGGTGAAGCAGGGGCTGTTTGTCTGTAGGAGCTCCTGTAGAAGCCTGCTAAGAAGACATGACCAGGTTTTTGCTTTTCCATCCCCACTGTGTTTGCACACCCATCACCCACAGCGCAGCCTCGAGCTGTGCTCTGCCTGCAGCTCTGCAGCTCTGACCTCGGCACTGGCAGGCAGGAGCAGCCTGAGCTGTGGCCATGGCACAGAGCTCAGCTCCATCCTCTGCTGTCTGAAGACAGCCCTCAGCCAGGCTCAAAAAGCAATGCCTGTGCAGGCCAGAAGAAAATGTCCCCGTGGCTTTTTGAAGGTGTGACACCACAAAACATTTCCCTCTGTCTTTTCCATGGGTTAATATTGCCCACCGATCACTGTGCTTTGTAGATAGCGGCGGCTCTCTGCCCGCTCTGGGGATGCTGTGCTGTGTAGCTCAGTGTGTGCAGTGGCTGTCACCCGCTCTTGTCACCTGGCTCCTGTCGCCAGCTGTGTCCCGTCCCAGCTGGGGGGCAGCTCAGAGCCCTCTGCATCTCCTCTAAATGAGAGGAAGCCCAGAGCTGTCCCCGAGCAGGGCAGCAATGAGTTGTCCCTCGTACAACTTGTCTGCCTATCTGTCTGTATGTCCGTCTGTCTGTCCCTGGAGCCTTCCCTCTGGGAGCAGCACAAAGGTTCCACCGGTGCCTTAGAGCATCGCTCAGCACTCCGGGTGTGTCTGGCTGTGCAGATGCTCTCTGTGTTCTTCGGAAGTCCTAAATGCTCTGCTTTCTCTCTGAGACACTCCGGCAGCTGAGGCTCAGCACTTGGTACAGAGCTGTTTCTATTGAGCACCAAGCATTTTTCTGCACCTTGAGTTTCCCTGGGCACTTGTCTGTGTGGAGCTGTGACTGTGCCGTCACATTGGAGCAGAGATGACATTTGGGCTTTCTGCACGGCGGATTTTCCGAGCGGGGATGTGATGTGCTGGTAACTGCACCTGTCACCTCACGGCGCAGTGACATCCCCACGTCCCCTGCCTGGATACTGGGACAGAGTTGGTCCCTCCTGTGCATGGCTGTGCCCTGTGGGCAGGGAATCCTGTGCCATGGGGCTGGGGGAGCTGCGCCTGTCTGGCTGTGCGAAATGCAGGAGGAGAGGTGAGCTGCATCGATGCATGGGATGGGCAAACACCAGCCACAAAGAGCAGCTGTAGCAGCAGCTGAGAAGGCACTGCTGTGTAAGAGCTAACGTGTAGGCTCATCCTGAATACTCTGAGGCTGAAATGAGGCTCTGGACATCAAAACTGGAGGGAGGGAACCACCCAACCATCTTGGAACTGGAACTTGATAATTTTGGGATTGGATGAGTGTCCTGTGACTGCCTGGGCAGCAGGAGCCCATGTGCTGCTGTGTGTTCCTGGCTGCACCTCATTGCAGTGTTCTCTGCACAGCTCCTGGGGGGCTCTGCGGGATCCTGGTGTTGCAGGGATGGGACACGGCTGGCTATGAGCATAGGGATGGTGTGCAGCAGCAGGCAGCCCTGGGCAGAGTCATGCTGTGGTGTCCTGAGCTGTGCACTGCAAAAAAGCAGTCGTCGTAAGCTCTGCAGTGAGTATGCAGAGAGTTTCTGTCCTGGATCCTGTGCAAAAGCAGGCAGAGTGGGAGGGAGAGGAGAACAGTGCACCTGTGTGAGCTGGTGTGGGGCGTCCTCACTCATTGACTTTATCCTGATATGCAGATAACCCTTAATTAATTCCTCTGGCACACTTTCCCGATGGGAGCAAAGCCCTCAGTGAGGAGCAGGCACACGGTGCTGGGGTGATGATGTTTGTGCTGCTCCCTCTGACCACCCCGCTGTGCTTTGCAGGATGTTGGAGTACTCGCTGGACCTGCAGAACGTCAGCTTCTCAGCGGTGCGCACTGTCCGCGTCCTGCGGCCGCTCCGGGCCATTAACAGAGTCCCCAGTAAGTTGGGCTTTGCTCCTCCGGGGATGCAAACTCTTTGTATGTACACCCTGCGGGTGGAAGAACAGACACGGATGCTTCCAACCTTCTGTTGTAGCTGTATCAGCTCCCTGTCCCTCCAACTGGGGATGGTCTGTGATTCTAAATGCTTGCCCTCTAGAAATGGTCTCTTTTCTGTCCTAAGAACGGGGCTGCTGGAGCTGGGGGTGTCCCTGTTCATTGCAGGGAGTGGAACCAGGTGGCTTTAGAGGTCCTCCCAATTCAGACCATCCTATGACTCTATGAACTGAGGTTCCCTGAACTCACCCCGTGCATAGATGAGAGCAGATTGGTGTCACTTCTGTCCCTCCATACTGGAGGTGCCAGCACTCCATTTCTTTCTCTGGCCCTAACTCGTTGCTTAACCCAGATTCTGCTGCTCTTTCAATCAGTGCAGCACCTCCAGACTCCTGATAGCAATGTTTTCTCCCAGCTGCTGCGCTGATGGATGGCTGAATCATCTGCCACTGTCTAACTGGGGATGTAATGCACTTAATGCATTTTCACATCCCAGGCAGTCTGTCTTGGCTTCTGTGCTGCTGCGAAGGGATGGAAGTATAAGGTGGGAGCAGGGGGAAGAGAGTCTTATATGATGATAAATGCAGTAACCACAGAAAGTCGTTTCAGTTAATTAGGAGCTGCGTGTGGTGGTTGCTCCCCAGTAGAGAAGGAGAAGGGAAACGTGATAGAGGAGATGACAGCAGCAGGAAGCGAGGAAAAAGTCTGAAGTATCAAAGCAAAGGGTGCAACAGTGAGACTTTCCTTAAATGAGAATCAATATTAGTGAGTGAGAGAATGCAGAAGATGGGAAAGAAGGAGAGAGATGAGCTGAATATTACAGAGATGTCAGATGAAATCAATTTTTTTGTGTGTAAATGTCAAGTCGGAGTCACCATCAATTTGTCTTTGCTACAGAACTGGCTGTTCCTGAACTTGTGAGAATAAACTGCTCGTGTTTTGAGGAAGAGAGAGGATTTAGCGTGGATGAGGGGAATTAGGAAGGGAATTTTAATATATCCCAAATGTGGAAAGAAATACAGACGAGCAAGGGCATGTCAGAATGGGATCTGGGGAAATTGGCAATTGGTGGAAACTTCCAGAGAACCTGGGGCGGGAGATGAAGGGTAGCAGAGAGAGGGGGAGGTAGGTTGGATGCCCAGGAGTGGGGCTGGGAGGGGTGGGGGCTTCGGTGGGGTTTGGGACCGCAGGGACTGCGGTGGAGAGGGCGAGGAGAGCGGGGGCCATGGGTGGAACAGGGGGGGGATGTCCCTCTTGGATGACCGCTCCCTTCGCCACAGGTATGCGCATCCTGGTGACGCTGCTGCTGGACACGCTGCCCATGCTGGGGAACGTCCTCCTGCTCTGCTTCTTCGTCTTCTTCATCTTCGGCATCGTGGGGGTCCAGCTGTGGGCAGGATTGCTCAGGAATCGCTGCTTCCTCCCTGAGAACTTCAGCATGTGAGTCCGTGGCATCGTCCATCGATAAGCCCATCCCTCTGCGTGATCCCCGCTCCCAAATGCCACCACGTCGCCAGCACAGCTTGCTGTGACAATTTGCCATTTGTGTCCTGCCGAGCTGCCCTTAGCCCTTGGCTGGTGCTGGGGAAGCTGTGTGATTGATAAGAGCCTCCGAAGGACCGCCAGGACAAAGAGCTCAGGCTTTGTAAATGCAGCATATCATTAACTGTGACCTTTTCTGCATTTGTCAAGGCGCTGAGATCTGAACCCTGCTCAGCAGCTGGTGGTGTTTGTTGGTGTGGCATTTGCTGTCTCACCGACACCCTCGGGGAGGCTGATGGAGCTGGTCATACATTTAGCAAAGCTGCTCAGTGTGAGTGCATTGCTCCAAACATGCTCCTCAGAGCTGACCCTATAAACCCCAAATCTCTGCCTTGCACACAGCGGGGCTTGAAGCTGGCATGGGGCACCTCTTATCCTCTCTGTGCATCCCCAAAATGAGCAGCAGCCCTCTTGCAGGCTGTGCCCTATCAGGACAGCCAAGAGAGTCATGTCCTGCAAAGCAAACAGCAGCAAATCTGAGTGGCTCTGCTCTTTGAATAACTACAACTAAGTGATGGGTTTGGGTGCTGGTTAATTGAGCCAGAATTCCAGGGGTTTAGATGAGCTTTGAACAGCATTAAAGGCAATTCTGCAGGAATTAACGGGGCTGAACCAGGCTTCAAAGTGTCTTTGCAAGCTTTAGTGGGAGTCCTGGTGGCATTAAGGAGATGGATCCTTGCTCGGCAGGCAGCGAGCTTTGGGCCAGCTGTGGGTTATTCTATATCCCTAAAGGGTTTTTGCCATGCTTGCTATGGTGAGGCCACCCTTGGAGGGAATTTACAGCTTACCTATGGCTGAACAGGCACTGGGAAGGCACTGCTTTAGGAACCTGGGAGGTCCTTGCATGTGGATGTCCTCACGCTGTGCTCAGCATCTCCAGGAGGATGGGAGATACAGGAGCTTACGGTGACTGATTCCCATGTTAATGCAGCAGGGATGTTTCAGAGCAGCCCTGCCGGGCTAAGCCCTGCTCTCAGTGCCCCCAGTCACAGCATAGCACTTCCAGATGTAAGGAATCTCCACAACACCAGCCCTTCAAAATGCAGAATAAAAGACGTTGGAATGTACAGCTGCTACCGCTGTCACCATGCCAGGCTGCCTGCACCCGCTGTACACACCTCAGCCCTTCTGTCCACTTGCAGCCCCTACACAGTGGATCTGGAGCGGTACTACCAGACCGAGAATGAGGATGAGAACCCCTTCATCTGCTCCCAACCCCGCGAGAATGGGATGCGCTACTGCCGGAGCATCCCGACGCGCAGGGAGGAGGGCCTGGAGTGCACCCTGGATTACTACGCCTACAACGACACCACCAACACGTCCTGTGTCAACTGGAACCAGTATTACACCAACTGCTCTGCCGGGGAGCACAACCCCTTCAAGGGCGCTATCAACTTTGATAACATCGGCTATGCCTGGATTGCAATATTTCAGGTGAGCTGGCATGGAAACCGTCCTGTGGGGCAGGGGTTGTTCCTCCCCACGTGTTATGGGGCTGTGTGACCACACTGCTGAGGCTGTACATGTAAAGTAGTAGTGTAAATGTGCTGGAAATGGCAGGGAGACGGCGTGGTGCTTGCTCAGATGCCTCCGTGGATAAAAGCTTGGTCCTAGAGCTGTGGGTGCAGGAGGACTGTGCTCTTCTTTCTGCACTGTGCTGTAGTTGTCTTTAAGTCCATCTGGAAAAGAAGGGCTGAACGCAGCCCTTGCAACACGGGATTGGTCTGAATGGGAGATGTTTTTGGTTCCTTGGTGTCTGGCACTGCTCTGGGACCAGCTATGGGTCCAGCAGTGCCATTGCCTGCTCCCTTGGGGTTGTGATCAGCTGTGATGGGTTTGTCTTCCCCCTCTGCCTCACCAGGTCATCACACTGGAGGGCTGGGTGGACATCATGTACTTCGTCATGGATGCACACTCCTTCTACAACTTCATCTACTTCATCCTGCTGATCATCGTGAGTGGCCTCGTGGGGACGTGCAGTTGTGGAGTGGCCCAGAGGGGCAGGCAGAGAGCACAGTGAATGTAAAGGCTGCTCTCACGTGGGAGAGGTAGAAAACATGAAGGAAAGATGGTCTTAAACTGTGGTAGATACACTTGCTGTTGCTTCTAACACCTCTCTCTTTGTCCTCCACGCTCCCAACCCCATAGTTGCCTCCTTGAATTTAAGTTTAAAATAGGCAAATTCCCCCCATCCTGTTTTCAGATCTGGAAGGGGGGAGGTTGGTCAGGAGCTCCCCCATATCCAAGAAGCCCAACAGGCGCAGAAGGGACATTTAGGAGAGGCAGCCCCAAACATCAGAGCACAGGCTGAGAAAGGAGGAAAGGATTCTGCCCACAGTGCACCCACAGCACAGTGTCACTGCACCCATTCACAGCAGAGCCTGCAAAGAGCTCTGAGGGGTGGGCTCTGTGATGGGCTGCGAACAGCAATGTCTGCTGTGATGGGGAGCTCGTTGTCTAGACTCCCTTCAGCATCAGGAGAGAAAAATAGGTGCTTTAGGAGGTGATTCATCTGCTCCTAAGGTAGACATTCAAAATAAATTAGATGCATTGCAGACTTGATGCGCCTATTTCTCTCCCAACTCTAAAGGATCATTAGGTGCCTCACTCAGATGTGTTGAGTGAAGCTGAGATAAGTGAGATGAGTCCCTCCCTTCCTGTCTAATTGGCCCAAATCCAGCAAAATAGCTGAACCTCCACTGAGCCATTGGAGGGGTTTCTGATCCTCATCAGACCCTGATGAGAAGGCTGTTTTGTCTACAGCGCTTTTTGTGGTTCATCTGTTAGCTTCACCCCAAAATGAAGGAGTCCCTCACTCTCTGCATTCCCATAAGGACGGAGAGGAAGGGAAGCATTGCTTTCCTGGGTGCTGAGCAGTAATGGTGGTGGTGTGTGAGAGCCCATTAGTACATCAGAAATGCTTTGCGGTCCAGGCTGGCATCTGCAGAAAGCAGGACCTGGTGGGAGCCAGCCTGGAACTGGGATCTCCGAGCTGTGGATGCAGCCTGCTGAAGCCCCTTGCATAACAGTAACCTGCAAATCCCGTTAGCAGGGGAAAGGGATCTGCTCACAAGCTACCCACACGCTGCCAGAAAAAACGCTCCTATCAGGAAGGCTCAGCACATTCATCGTAATGCCACTAATTGCAATAATTACAACTGCCGTCTGCGGAGAGAGAAAAACACCCTCTTAAAAGAGCAAAAGCTTTTTGTCAAAATAATCTCCTCCTGCCTTTGATCTCTGACGTCTTCCACGGAGTCCTGGCGTGAGAGTCCTGGGGGTCGGGGCCCTTACTGGGGTCCGTGTTCCTGGTGACGTGGGACCAGGCAGGGCTGCGGGGTGGGAATGGCCGGGGCTGATGGCTCCCATCCCCGTAGGTGGGCTCCTTCTTCATGATCAACCTCTGCCTGGTGGTGATAGCCACACAGTTCTCCGAGACGAAGCAGCGCGAGAGCCAGCTGATGAAGGAGCAGCGGGTGCGCTACCTGTCCAACGCCAGCACACTGGCCAGCTTCTCGGAGCCGGGCAGCTGCTACGACGAGCTCCTCAAGTACCTGGTGTACATCGCCCGGAAGGGCAGCAAGCAGCTGGTGGAGCTCTACCGGGTGGCGGGTGTGAGGATGGGCTTCCTGGCCAGCCCTGCCAGCAAAACGGGGGCTGAGCGGCACGCTGGCAAGCGTCGCTCCAGGAGGAGGAGGTCCTCGGTGCACCACCTCATCCACCACCACCACCACCACCACCACCACTACCACCTGGGCAATGGCAACCTGCGGGCGCCCCACGCCAGCCCGGAGATCAGCGACGTGGACACCGGCTCTCTCCACAACGGGACCAACCGGCTGATGCTTCCCCCATCGGCCCCAAACCCCCACGTGGCTCCCACCGCCACGGCCAGCGGCACTGAATCCGTCCATAGCATCTACCACGCCGACTGCCACGTGGAGCCGGTGCGCTGCCGGGCAGCCCTCCCACAGCCGAGCCCAGAGGACGTCCCCAGGAGCGCGGTGATGGGCAGCAAGGTGTACCCCACGGTGCACCCCAGCACCTCCCATGAGGTGCGGAAGGAGAAGAGCCTGGGGGAGGCGGCAGCGGGGGCTGGCAGCAGCACGCTGAGTGGGCTGAACATCCCGCCTGGGCCCTACAGCACCATGCACAAGCTGCTGGAGACGCAGAGCACGGGTGAGTGCGGGGCTGGGGTCAGCACGGGGCCGTGGAGCAGAAATGGGAGCTCCCTCCTCATTCTTTTCTCTTTCCATTATACCTTTCCAGGGTTCCTTTCAGTCCACGTTACAGATAAAGGGGATGGATTTCGAGGTGAGGCCAATGGGAATCTTCCAACCAACCCAATGCATCTCAGCCCAAACCAGGAGGGAGGTTTCAACCAATCCAAGGGAAATGATTGTTTGTAATGAACCCATTCTCTTTCTCTTCCCAATCTCCTCCCAGTATGCTGTTTTTCCTGTGATCAGAGGGGTCTGCTCCCCACATCCCTGTGTTCCCCACATCCTTTCACTCCCCAGCTCAGAAAGACTGAAGTGGCATCAGGAACGAAGTGCAGCTTTCCCAAAGCCGGGGTTTGACACCTTTCCTGCAAGGTGCTCATTCCCCTTCCACATCTTGAGCTTTCTGAGCATGAGCCAAATGAGCTCAAATGCATTTAGCCTCCAAGAAGTGTTTCCAGGCCAGGCTTTCTCAGGCAGCCAATGCCATCCCCAGCCACCGCTGTGACCTTGAGCACTGCAGGATTTGGCCTTTCCAGGCAGGATGTGTACAGGGAAAGCCACATCTCATCATCCCAGAGCCCATCCTCAGATCTGGGCTCTGAGCTGCTACAGCTCTGTGTTTGCGTTGGTGCTGCTGCATGGATTTCTGCAGCTGGTGCTGGGGAGAAAATCCCACTGCTGCCGTCATCCCAGGAGCCACCTGGCAGCTGGGAGCGGGGGGAAGCTGGGAATTTTGGAGCATCTGCAACCAGTGGGAGCAGGAAGGGAGTTCTGCTGGTGGCGAAGCTCCTGCTAATTGTAGCACCGGGTGCCAGGGCTGTGGGAGATGATTGCTTTCTGCAGCCTCTCATGGCCCGTTGTATTGAGCACAACATTTTGCTGTCACTGTGCATAGGGAATTGCTCCTGTCCTGGCTAATGGGCTGCCCTCTCCTAAACGTTGGCATTGCAGGTCCCTGCCCAAGCTCCTGCAAGATTGCCAGCCCCTGCACCAAGCTGGACGGCAGCTCCCGCAGCCCCGAGAGCTGCCCCTACTGCCTGAAGGCATTGGCCAACGAGGCCGAGCAGACAGACAACGAGACAGACTCGGACAGCGAGGGTGTGTACGAGTTCACACAGGATGCCCACTACAGCGACCAGCGGGACCCACAGCGCGGCCGAGCCTGGGCCAGGAGCAGCAGCCGGGTGCTGGCCTTCTGGCGTGTGGTGTGCGAGACCTTCCGGAAAATCGTGGACAGCAAATATTTCGGCCGTGGAATCATGGTGGCCATCCTCATCAACACGCTCAGCATGGGCATCGAGTACCACGAGCAGGTGAGCTGGCTGCCCTCTCCCCATCCTGCATCCTTCATCCCACGTCCCAGGGATGCTTGGCTCCGTGCTGGCACCGCAGCCACGCAGCAGCTGGGGTCAGTGCAGCCGTGGACAGAAGGTCTATTGAATCCTGGGGGAGGAAGTGACAAATGCCTTCAGCTCCCTGGTGAGCGCTCCAGCAGCAGTGTGATGAATCCAAAATAGACTCATCGCAGGCTGTTCCTCCACTCTATTAGCGCAGTCCTTGCAGGCAAGAGGCGGCTGCGCTTCTGCCGAGCTTTTCCCTGTATGTTGTCATTAAGGAAAGAGGTTGCCACTCTGGAGTGTCTCCATAGGGATGACAAGCTCTGCTCCCAGAAGGCGCCATCTGGTCCCTTTTGTGGCTGCATGCATGGATGCTTTGCTCCCCTACCCTGAGCCCCACGGACGCTGCATGGGCTGGGCTGGTTCCTGCAGGTGTGTGCTTTGTGCTGGGGAAGCCACGACCCTGGGTGCTGTGATGCTGCACAGCCCTGCTGCACACATGCTGGTGCTCGGCCCCAGCAGCTGCTTGGAGTGCTGGGGCTGTCCCTGCCACAGCCATCCCTGTTCCATGCCAGCCCCTTCTGGGAACCCCCTGCGTCTCGAGTCACCGTTGTTTATTCCCCCTTCTGGCACATTCTGCACTTGCTGCATGTGGAGACGTCCCCTCCCTGCCCACAGTGCTGGCGGTGGTGGCTGCAGAGTGGCTCCAAATCCTGTGTCCTCCTATGGCATTAATGCCTCAGTGCCTGAACACCAGGGAGACTCGGATGTGCTAAATGTGTCCCTTCAAACCAGCGCCTTCCCCGTGACGTCCTAATGCAGTCTGGCTGGCTAACCTTTGTTTTCAGCATGCATTAGCAGCTGTGCTCCTGTAGTCCCACAGGTAGGGAGCCACTCATCACAGGGATGCTCACAGAGCTGCAGGGGAACCTTCCATGAGTCCATGTTTGTTTAGTAATGAAGCTCATCTCCTGGGAACCTGCAGGGAGACAGCGTACAGAAACTGATAGCAGTTTGTATTTCTCCTCTGAGTGCATGGAAAGTGACAGCAGGTCTGCTGTACTGGGATTGTCCAGCGGTGGGAGGCCAAGGCTGGTCACCCATTCAGCATTTCAGGAGGTGCTGCTGCAGGCTACTGCTGTGCTCATGGGAACCGTCCTGCTGGGATGGATGGATGGTTGGATGGGATGGATGGGTGGGTAGGTAGATAGGTGGATGGATGAGTGCTTGGAGGGATGGATGGATGGAGTGGTTAGGCTCCTGGCTTGTTGCCTCAAGGGCAACAATGCATGTCCTTAATTCTTTGTCTTGGAGAAAATCCTGGCCTTTGTCCCACCAGCAGTGTGCCCTGGCAGGCAGGTAGATGGCAAAAAGCAGATTTTTGTGGTGGTTCTCTGGTAACAAGGTGAAGGAAGCGGATGTGCGTGGGGGACACCAGATCCTGTGGGCGGTTGCTTTCTCTGACAGTATTTTGAAGCTACTACTGTTCCAGATTCCTTTCTCCCAGGCACTCAGAGTGCATAGCTGAGCCTGTTTTTATTAGTTCATCTGCTTAGAGTGGCGGCAGAGAACAGAGAGGTGTTTTTCTGTTAACTTGAGAAGCTTATAGTCTGCAGTTTCATAATCTGACAGTTATGAGAGCAGGAATTGGAGTGGAGAAATGCTGGGCCAGGCCTTTCTGCAGGGATGATAAACACTGAAACATGAGATTTTTCTTTTATAAGAGACCTTCCTAAACGTGCAGGTATCAGCCTCACCAAATTTATCTTCATTGGGTGATCGTTTGCAGAGAGGTGATGGAGCTCAAAGGCTACTTGACTCCATGAATTTCTATATTAATCTCTCTGCTTATTTAATGAATATTTACCTTTTCTGTTTTGTTTTGTTTGTTTTCTACGCAAGGCAGCCCTGGGCACACCAAGCTATATCAGGATAAATTCTTTCAGGACATTTCTCACCAGCACAGTGCTTGGAGGAGAGAGGATACTCCAGCAGCTGTGTGCTGCGGGAGGGGTGGGATGGGCTGGGACAGACTGGTTCTGTGGGATCCCAGCAGTGTTGGGTAGGATCCAGCAGTTCTGGGACTGGCAGAGCATCCTGGTGCTGGTCGGCTGAGGTCCCCACCACAGCCAGGGGGAGAAGTGAGCTCCTCTGGAGGCTTTGCATCCCGCCTTCACATCCAGAAGGGCCCTGGAAGGCTGGGACAGCCCTCGCAGCCACTTGTGTAGCTGACACCACCCAAAGACAGTCAGCTGGGATATTTAGGAAAACGGCGGCAGCCTGAAAGCATACTGAAATTGATAGGAACCAGGGGGTGCTGAGAACACTGCTTCCACCTGCTCCTGCTGTTTGCTCGTGTTCTTCCATCAGTCATCCGGGCCAAGATGAGCACCCTGGTCCTCATCCCAGGGCTTCACCCCCCCCCTCCTCAGAACCTCCGATCCCAAACCTCGCCTCTACAGATCACCACCTACAATAACATCATTGCAGCGGCCATTTCCCCAGGGGCTGGGTTTCCTCCAAGCTCCTTCAGGCACCGCTGGGCAGCACCCTGGCTGACTGCATCACCCGGCATGGGGCCGCTTCCACGTGGCTCTGGTGTGCGTGTGAGCACGGGGTGCAGCTGGCAGGGCGCAGCCATGTGCTGTGGGCAGGCTGTGCAGCCCCCCGTGCCGCCGGCTGTGCCTCTGCCATGGGAGGAAGGCAGAGGTCCGAGCAGAGGCAGCGCTCAGCGCGTCGCTGCTGCTGGGCAGCGGTGTGAAATTTTCCATCAGGGAAACGACAAGCAGATCGCTGCGGATTATTGATGTGACTGCTAAAGAGCTTGTTTTTCTACGGAGCTGAAGCGAAATGCAGGTAGAAACTGTTAGCTTTGGGTAGGGAAGTAGAAAGGTGATTTCAGGGTAGGCTCTGGGGGATTTTAAGTACGCTGCTGAACCAATCGACTGATTCGCCTTAGGGAAGCCGAGTCTCCGCAGCGATGCCGGGGCTTTGCAAAAGCTTGTTCTGCCATTGCGCGGGAGCAAAATGTGCTGCTCAACCAGAGGGCTCCTGGGCTGCACTGCTCTTGGCCCTGGCGGCGAGCCAGGCTGCACTCCACAATGCGCTGCTTTCCTTTCTTTCAAGCCCTTCCTTGGAGTGAAATGCAGAGGCTTAGCGCGAGGCGTGATGCTGAACTTCTCAGCAGGGGAAAGAATTCGGTGAGAGCTTCCTGAAGGAAGGGCTCGGGGTTTTGTTTTTGTTTTTAAAATCTGGTTTGCATTGAGCTGCCTGGCTGTTCCGATTTTCCTTGTCTGAACTCGCTCGGTATGAACTATTCCCCACATCTCCGTTTGTTTGAATAGCACTTGAATTTCAGCCGCTGTCTCTGCGGCGTTTCACCATTGTAATGAGAAGGAGCCGTGGTGCCACCCCGAGGGTCCTTGCCGGCCGCTCCAAAGCCGCAGAGGCCACAGCGTGGGGGTTTGGATCTCGGCAGAACCAAACCTGTGGGCTGTGGGAAGGAAGAGGAAATCATTCAGACCTCTGCAGACACTTTTTTTTTTTCCTCCAATGTTTGAAAGCAAATTGGAGGGGTGACGAGGGGGAATGGCTTTTTGGGACAGCATCCAGGGAGAGCAGCTCGTGGCAGCGGGACGCCGTTCTCAGAGGGAGGAGGAAGGGGCCCTGCTGAGGCTTTGAGCTCAGAGCAGCATCTAAAGCTGAAGCCCTGCTGTGTCCTGCTGCAGGTGCCGGGTGTGTGATGGTGCAGCCAATGCAGTCTTGTGAGTGGTACCGTTCCCACCTGGGTTGGGGTTCAGAAGCACTTTGATCCCAGGAGGGCAGCTGCTGGGTTGTTGGTCAGGGAGGTGGTGGCGTCAGCATCCCTGGAGGTGTTTCAAAACAGTAGATATCTCACTGAGAGATGTGGCTCAGTGGTACGGTGGTGATGGGCTGATGGCTGGACCGGATGATCTTAATGGCCTTTTCCAACCTTTAAGATTCTATGATTCTATGTGGAGCTGCTACTTGGCCATCCCTGTGTGCCAAAATGGGGTCTTTCCAAGTGCTCCTCTGCTTGCAGAAGAGGTGGTGGAGGATCACATGAGCTGCAGCCTGTGGGGTTCCCACTGCTCGGGTCACCCTGGACTGGAGGTGAGGTGGCACTTGGGTTGTGTCCCATTGGTGCAGGGATTCAGAGACCAGTCCTGTCCCCAGGCAGCATCCATCCTGGTGGGCAGTGCCAGCTCTGCACCACATCAGTGCCAGGCAGTTCTGGGCTCCCTTAACCCTGTGTCAGCAGCCTATCCTGACCTTTTCACTATGAAGCTTGCAGTTTGATGATTCCCCCTGAATTAAATCTGATTTGTTAGGTTTTGATCCAGGAAGACACTTATGCATGGGCGTGTGTCCCTCTGTACCAGGGAGATTCCCTTCTCTGGACACTGCATGCTCTTCCCAGGAGCCCGTGAAGTCCCGCATTCATGCATGTCTTTGCTTCCTAGAGACAGCTCTGCTTCCACTTTGGTGCATGTCCCATGTCTCTATTTAACTCCGTGACACATCTCCCAGCCCCGTGCCAGCTCATCCCAGCCAAGCTCCAAGCTCTGGCAGCGGCTGCGGCTTCCCCTCCCTCAGAAGCTGCTGGCTCGAAGCAGGCGACATCCCGATTTCCCAGCACTGCAGCTGCGCGGGGCACTCAGCCTGCAGGAAAACAAGGTGCCCTATAGATTTGCACGTGTTGCATTCAATTAGCTCTTGCTTCAGCAGAAATTACTCTTATTAACGGTTTGTTGTTGGAGACCAGGGGAGTCAAATCGATGCTAATGGAAGGCATTGGAGCTGTTAATCACTGGGATGGCTGCCTTCAGAACCAGCTGGCTGACTGTCACTGGGGGTAATTCCTTCTCTGGACCTCAGGGGTTCTCCCAATCCTCAGCAACATGAGGGGTTTACGAGGTCTCCTAGGAACCCTTGTCTGTTAATGGACTTGCTCCCAATCTCCTGCAGAGCTGAGCCCTCAGGTACGCTCACAGCAGCGCCCTGCCTGTACAGCAGGCTTAATCCCAGTTTTGGAGATGGAATCTTTTGTGAATTAAAAGAGATTTCACGCAGTGGGAAAACGTTTGAGCTCTTATCAGACAATTCAGTTCTCTGCATGCGTTATGGATGAACTGACGCGGGTTTGCAACATCCCCTGAAGTCTCCTTCAGCTCTGCGGATGGGAGCTGTGAGCACCAATCCTGCCCGGTGCTTTTGGCTCGGGGTTGGAGCTCCTCGTGCTGCCCGGTCTCCCCCCACACGGCTGTTGTTTCAGCTGCCATCAGCGCCCCGCGCTATCGCTGCTCTGCCGGCGCCCACAACAGCCTCTGCTCGGCCAAACGGCACGAGATGCATTTCTGGAGGTGGCTCCTTCCCCACGAGGACGGCACGTCCCTGCTCGGCAGATATCCGGCCGTTCCTCTCCGCTCGGCTTTGATGGCTGCGGTTGCGACCCCCGGCTGGGAGCCCGCACACAGCGCAGCTCGGGAGATCCCCAGCTTCCCGCGAACGCCCTGATTGCGGCTTCCTCTGCGCCCTCCCAGCCGTCACCTCTCGCCTTCCCCGGTTCCCCGACGGAGGTCGGTTCGCGTCCCTCCTCAGCCCCAGTTTTCAGCTCTGTGTTATGAACGTGCATTTGCTGAAGGAAGGAAACCACCAGCGTTCCCCCGCGGCCGCTGTCAGCAACAGAGCTGGCGTTCGGGCGCCGGAAGGCGGTCTCAGCAGATCCGTGCAGGTGCCGCTCAGCCTTCTCCTTCCCTGCTTCTTTTTGCCCTCCCTCCCCTCGGTACTTCTCAAGTACTAATGGGGAGATAAGTTGGAAACTTGGTGGAGCTTAACTAGAAATAGAGGGCTTTAAATCTCAAGTGCTTACAAGGTGTGACCAAGTGGAAATGCAGCTTTTGTTCAGCTTAAGCTCCTCCGAAACCCGGGTGCAGGGATGAGCTGCTCCGTGTTTCTCTTGCATTTTCTGGGATAATATTCATCCTGAAATCTCAGGCTGGGGGAGATGAGGAGCTCAGGCAGCTGCTGTGGCTGCGAGGATCGGGTGTAGGGCTGCAGGGCGATGGGGCAGGATAGCAGACCGTGGTGCAGTTGTGGGCTGGGTGCAGGGGCACAGCTGTGGGGAAATGCATGTTGGGGTGCGGTGGGTGGAGGAGCCGAGTGTGAGCCCTCCATCCTGCTGCTTCCCAAGCCCTCTTCCAAGAGGGAAATTCTTCTTTTTAGCCATTTTGGCAAAGGATCTGTAGGGAAAGCCTCACAGCACAGCTTGGACCTGGGCAATGGGTAAATCCCTGTCCATCTGCTTCTTTCTGGAGCCAGCTGCCAGCTCTGAATGATGGGCAGTCAGTGTGGGACAGGGCATTTTGCTGATTGATGGCTGCTTCCCTTCATCCGAATTCCTTACATTTGCCCCCGTCTTGCTCGGGCCTCGAGGAGGACGCAGTGCATCCATCTGCACCCGCAGGGAGTGCAGGGAGCCTTTGGAGGGAGGGTGTCAGGCTGAGGGCAGAGCAGATTCACCTGTTTATGTGACCTGTTTGATTTTTCTTATGTAAATATATAAAAATATAAATATATGTATATAAAATCTGCAGGTGATGACTCAGTAAAATGTTGGTGTTTCCTGGGAAATAGCTGAGGTCGTTATTTTCTTTCTGTGGTATTTTTCTCCAGTTGCCATGGAAATGCTTTCAGGAGGGCTCTGTTCCGCAGTTGGGGAAAGGCTCGAGAGTTTGTGAGCCGTCCTGGATGCTCTTTGCTGGGCTCCGTGGGGCCCTCCCTGCCCCCCAGGCACCCCTTGGCACTGGGGAATGGAAGGTTTTGGTGTTCTGTTTTGTTGTTAGGGAGATAGAGGGGAAAGCCACTCAGGTGCTTCTGGGCAGGATGCAGACCCCCCTTGGCAGGGCACAACCACTCCAGGTGTGCCCACACGACCCCTGTGTTTGTAGGTCCGGTGCTGATGGCCCATTCTGTGGTTCTATGGCACACAGCACCCAAGTTAGAAGAGACCCATTAAGGATCGATTCCAACTCCTGGGTTGTGGCACGGTCACTGTGCTGTCAGGGCTGGAAGGAATGCAGGAATGAAAGCATGGTGAGCTCTCTGCAAGGCGTGCCAGGGTGTTTGGTAGCATCCCATCACCCTACTGTGGGGAGTGGGGGAGCACAGCCCACGTGAGCACTGGGCTGGGCTTGGGGTGCTCCCCCAGCATGCGTGGGGGAAGGGAGGTGAATGGGATGGATGTTTTCTTTCTTCTGAGGCCGAATTCGGGGTGTTCTGTGTGCCCGTGCCCCCAGCCCCGCTCGCCCCCCCGCTCCCCGCCGTGTTGTTTTGCAGCACGGTGTTTGTTTGCTGCTTCTCCTGCTTTATGTGCTGCCAGCTTTCATCAACGTGCTGTGCTGTACAGCAACACACTGACACTGTGCCAACACAGAGCTAACAGGGGGTGATGTATCCAGGGCACCACGTCTGTGTGTCCGGTGGGGAGAGTGTCCTGGAGACACAATCCTGGATTTATGCAGGATGAGCTGATGCCTGCATCTCTCTGCTTCTGGATGCTGCTCATTTAATCATAGGATGTTTTCATTGTAATTAGTCACTGCTGCTACTGATGAGGAGATTAGCAGACTTCACTTTAGATATATATATATATATATAAACATTATCTGAGATATTTGAAGCATCTGTTTGAACATTTTGTGAACAAACGTTTCCGTGTTCTTCAGGCTGACTTATTTATATTTTCCTATTCCAATATGGGGTACAGAGCAAATGGATGAGGGAGTAGGGGCTGGCATGAAGAGCAGGGCTTTCAGAACATTGGAGTTGGCCACATCTGAAACTCTTCCATCTACTTTGAGATGACAGTTTTAATTCCCACTGGATGGAAATGCCACTTCCCTGCAGGATTTCAGTGCTGCCAAAGGGAGGATGCTTCAGACACGCCTGTGATTTCCCGAAGGCAGCAGCACCTTCTGAGCAGCCTCATTATCTGTGCACGTGGCTCCTTGGGAATCCCATAGCTGGGGTTTGGCGTTGCCCCCAGGCTCTGAGTCCCTGCAGGGTGAGCATCCCCTCGGGCGGGCACACAGCGCAGCCCAGCTCCATCCCCACAGATAATTCCCAGGTGTGTGAAGGCACTGCTCATGGCACAGCGGTGATGCGTCCTTTGGAAGGGATGTGGAGCCCCATGAGCTGCGCCATGGGAATTGCCCACATGGGAGCACCCCAAGGAAACCCTCTGTGTAACTCACAGCACCCATCTGCTGCCTTGGGACCTGCTGTTTCCCAGTGCAGAATAATTCTTCGGGATGCTCCTTTCCTGCGACAGTTCTGGGCTGTGCTGGGGATGCACATCTTCTGCCTGGAGAGAGGAGGCTTCCCTGCCTGCTTCAGTCTGTTTGGACCATTAATATCTCAGGTTTTTATTATTAATTCTCCATTGAGTTTCAGGAGATCCCGCTCCGCTTTCACAATGTGCGCTCAGCATCTCAGTTGTTTGGATCATTTTCCTGCGAAGGAAATAGGAAAGATCACATGGAGCAGCAGCAGAGGGCAGGAGGCTTTTTGGGTACAACCCAGTAGGGAGGAGGGGCTGGTGGGCACATGGCAGGCAGTGCAG
Source organism: Lagopus leucura (assembly GCF_019238085.1). Taxonomy (NCBI): domain Eukaryota; kingdom Metazoa; phylum Chordata; class Aves; order Galliformes; family Phasianidae; genus Lagopus; species Lagopus leucura. The sequence continues at coordinate 4,333,624 of NW_024962259.1, read as the reverse complement.
GGCTCCCCACTGTGCCTGGAGCACGCTGCTCCCTACAGCACTGCTGCTGCAGTGGTGAGAGCTCTGCTGCTGCGGCACGGGGGCACTTCTACCTGAGCTGGCATTTTTGCTGACATTTGGGAATGTAGGCTTTCAGCTGTTTAAAATTGTCCTGAGGTGCAGCTTGCTGTATGGGTTCCCAGCCTGTTTGTTACTTCGTGTCCGAGTTCTTCCCACAGGGATGGGATGTTCAACCAGCACTGTGTTTCATACTGGGAGCCGAGTGTTGGCACTTGAACTCCAGGTCATGTCAGGTGTGTGCTTGGCAGATGCCAGCCAAGGGGATGCTCATCCACCAGGATGTCTGAGGCACAGGAAGCATTCAAATCCCCCTTTTCTCCTTTTCAATTATTTTTCTCTGTTGCTGCTGCCATTTCCTGCTCTGCCACCTGGGGACTGCTGCTTTGTCATCACAAAGTCCCACCAGGACCTCCGCAGGTCCTCTGGGACTGCTGCACTGCTGAGATAACGTCAGAGCAGTTTGAGTCCCCAGCTGCCACCGCATTGGGGTGGAGGAACTCGAGCTAAACAGACTCGGCCAGCTGTGGCTGGAGACTTCAACACACAGAAACAGCAGGGGCTGGAAGCCCATGGGGATTTAACTGTTTATAGACAGCATATAGCCATAAAACCTTTGGTTTCTCCTGTCTCTGAAGCAGAGCTGATGATGCTCTGAGCAGGATGGAGGCACCAAGCCTTTGGGCTCCACGCTGCCTGCTGAGGCTGGGACCTGAAGCTTCTGTGGTGCCGTGGCTGTGCTGTGCTTGTGGCTGTGCCTTGGGGTTAAATGGGGAGAAGGGCTTTGGGTTGAGATCTCCTCCTGATGATGCTGGTGGTGAAGCCTGATCCCAAGCAGACTGCAGCACTGGTTTTGTCTTCTGCCATATGTTTTCCAATTATGCCCGCCCACCTGCCACGGAAAGCGCAGCGCTTGGTGTCTGCAGGCATTGTTGGGAACCCCCTGCAAAGCGTGTCAGAAAAACACAAAAGGCATTCGTTTGGGTCCAAGATTGCTGGAAGTCAGTTTGCTGGTTTTTTCTTTTTCTACTTCTAGGTTGCTTGGCTGAAACTCTGGGATTGGGCCCTTCTGCAGTAGTGGTGTTCAGGTCTCCTGATAGTGAGTTTTTGGGAGGTATTTCAGTTCTAGCACCCAAAGCCTCTGCTCTAGAAAGGTTTAGCTTAAATCGTTTGGTTCATGACACTTTGACATAAACCTACTGCTAATGCTGCCATGATGCAAAGTCCACATCTGGATTCACTCCTCAGTTTCCAACAGATGTATAAGCATGACATATCTAATGGTGTTTTCCTTCTCTCTCCTGGGCTTCAAGTGAGCTATCACCACGTTGTCCCGCTGCCATCAGCCTCACGTTCCCACACCTGTGCTATTTGGGCTGGCTGTGTTTCCAGGTGTATTTTCCAAATGGACAACGAACCATTCCACCCCTTCTTTTCCAGCCGGAGGAGCTCACCAACGCCTTGGAGATCAGCAACATCGTCTTCACGAGCCTCTTTGCCCTGGAGATGCTGCTCAAAGTCCTCGTTTACGGCCCCTTTGGCTACATTAAGAACCCATACAACATCTTTGATGGGATCATCGTGGTGATTAGGTACAAACCTAGAGCTTCCCTTCATTTGGCTAGCCCATTAAAATGGAACCTAATGGTGAGTGGGCATAACTGCCTTCCTATGGCGCTTCTCTCTGCTGTAAGTTAACACAATCAGACACAGTTGCTAATAGATGTTTTGAGGTTATTTTCTGGTCGTTTCAGAGAGAGGCCCATGCAGAAAGCTATGTGTCTTGGGAGAGTCTGGGACCCAAATGGCACAACGAGTGCCCAGTTAAATAACTGCTTTTGGGCACATACAGAACTGCGGTTGAAGCTGAGGGCTGCTGACCCTGGGTTCAGCCCCAGGAGGCGCTGGGAGCTCCTCTCTGCCCATGGAGGGTCTCCCGCTCCCCATCTCTCTTCCCTCCGAATTCCCCCCTCTCCTTTGCTTCTTCTCCCCCTGCCTTCGTGCCAGGTGTTCTCTGCCCATCCCACAACGAATTCTTTTCCTCTCAGCGTGTGGGAGATCGTGGGGCAGCAAGGCGGGGGGCTCTCAGTGCTGCGGACCTTCCGGCTCATGCGGGTTCTGAAGCTGGTGCGCTTCATGCCAGCCCTGCAGCGGCAGCTTGTTGTCCTCATGAAGACCATGGACAATGTGGCCACCTTCTGCATGCTGCTGATGCTCTTCATCTTCATATTTAGGTGGGTGCTTGGTGAGAGCTCTGCGTTCTGGGGTGTTCAGTGGGATCTCATGGGGATGCGAGGGGACCGTGCTGGGGCATTTCTGAGCTCAGAGTCCCAGCGCAGCACTGGCAGAGGTTCGATGACAATCTTCGTTTAATTCTGGCCAAATCAGACATCTGTCTTCGCGAGATGATTTGCAAGGAAAATCCTTCATCTGGATGATTCCTTGACACCACCCTGAGACATCTGTCCCATTACACGCAGACGAGCCTGGTGCTCAGAATATTGTTAAGGAAGAGGGCAATGTTGCTAAAATAAAGGAGCAGAAGTGGTGCTCGTGCTCTGGCACGGCCTCCTCAGAGAAGTCAAGTTCTGCAGTGGGAATGCTAGAAATAGGTTTGGGTTTGGGTTTCAACTCAAGGCCGTGTAACATCCAGTCCTCCAGTGTCCCAGTGCTGGAAGGCTGATGAAAGCTGCTCTGTGCAGTAATGATCCTTTTCCCAGTGAGGCATTTTGCTCCAAAGCGCTGTTTGCTGCCACGATGCTGAACAGAGCTGTGAATAATGTGATTATGCAGGTTACTGGCCGAGAGCAGGGGAAGATAAATTATTCCTTTAGCATCAATCTGAAATGAAAGGTATTCTGTTTTCATGTCAGAATTGGAAAAGATGTGGTGAGCCCCCTGATACGCTCCGTTCAGGCTTTTCGCAGGAACCCTTTTTGTCTTCCCCGCTCAGTTTAAGATGTTTTGCTGAAAATTGTGTCATCGCAAAGCGGAAAGTCAAAACATTTTGTTTAGAAGGAGCTGAAACAAAATGTTGTGGCTGACAAAACACAAAGGAAAAGAAAAGGAAGGGCTCACTTTCTGAAGCCGTGCGACACGGTTGACCCAAATTCACTCTCAGTTTGCATGTTCTCTAGGAGTGCTTTTCAGTGAAGGAGTGACTCATCTTTTAAAGATGGGATGCAGGGCTGTGCTGGAGCTGGGGGCAGCACTGCGGGGCAGCCCTGGCTCAGCACTGCGCTCTCCTCGCAGCATTCTGGGGATGCACCTCTTTGGCTGCAAGTTCGCTTCCGAGCGGGACGGCGACACTCTGCCCGACAGGAAGAACTTCGACTCCTTGCTCTGGGCCATCGTCACCGTTTTCCAGGTACTGAGCAGAAAGCAGCCCGACCTGCTGCCCTCTGGGGCTGTGTGTGTGTGTGGGGGGGGGGGGGGGGGGG